>NC_041747.1:3993631-4307357 GCF_004115215.2 Ornithorhynchus anatinus | reverse complement strand
CAATCGAAGTTCCCTCTAACCCCAGAGGAAAATAGAAGCACCCCCCCCAAAATACGAAGCTTCCGTTCTACAAAATGAGGACCGAGACATAATTATCAAAACATTTTCCTCACCATTTTATTCAGTTTCCCTAGCAGCCCAGGACTGTTCAATTTTCTTGTAAAATCGATGCGATTTTTCAATGCAAAAATGGTGATGCTGTGAGGACAGTAAAATTTTCAGGCATTTAGGCCTGCTAATTATTTCCAACATCAAAAAAGTATTTGTGGCCTATTTCCACATAGTACAGTAGCAAATGTTCTGGGAGTAATAAAATTATGACATTTACATAACGCTTACTCTGTGTCAAGCTCTAGAGTAAGACATAAGATAATCAGGTCAGACCCAGTTCCAGTTCCACAAGAGCTCACGATTGAAGAGGGAGGAAGAACAACTTTCTCTTCTTCCCTCTCCCCCTCCCCGCATTTTACAATTGAGGGAACTGAGGCCCAGGGAGGTTAAGTAACTTATCCAAGGTCACGCAGCAGGCTAGCGGCAGAGCTGGGACTAGAACCAGGATCTCCCGACTCCTGGCCCTAGGCTCCCTCTACTAGATGACCTCCGGCTTGCTGGCAGTGTGCTCCCAAACCAACCACATGATAGATTTCCAACCCTGTGTTTCCATCTCCAATTTACGAGTAATTTAAGTCGCAGAAACATTTTGAAAATGCCCCAAAGGACCAGCAATATGGCACCGGGAGCCTGCTCTGGGCACATTCTCTGCAGCTGCCACAGCCCCGTCATGGGACCGTACAATCTCAGCTAGCTGTAGATCCATCCTCGTCGACCAGGGATTTGAGCTTACCACGGTCCCATGCCCTCATTTAGCAGTCTGGTTACTTGGCTGACGCTGACCACTGTGTATTTTCTTTGCTGTTCTGTGGTTGAAACAGAGTGGTCTAGTGCATAGAACCCGGGCCTAGGAGTCACAAGGACCTGGGTTCTAATCCTGGCTCAGCCACTTGTCTGCTGTGTGACCTTGGGAAGTCACTTAACTTCTCTGTACCTCAGTTACCTCATCTGTAAAATGAGTTTAGAGACTGTGAGCCACATGTGGGACAGGGACTCTGTCTAACCCAATTTGCTGGTATCCATCCCAGCACTTAGTACAGTGACTGGCACTGCTTAACAGATAGCATAATTATTGCTATTATTATTATGTATAATGATGGGATTTTCCAAGGGCCTACTAAATGCAATGCCTTTTACGGAGTACTTGGGAAATACAAAAGAAGCACAAAGTATGTTCCCTGTGCACGAGGAGCGTACACGCTAGAGGTATTTATTGTTTGGAGTAGTTTTCCTCTCTAGTATGGCCCTGAGATAAGCATCCTGCAAAGCAACCCAGCCCTTGACTTCTAGGAGGTCACGGTCCAAGACGAACGCCCACCAATCAGTGGCATTTAGTGAGCGCTTTCTACGTGCAGAGCACTGTACTAAACATGGTTCCAGGCAGGCCTACAAATGAACTGTTTGCAGAAATCGACCGAGTACATAAGTGCAGTGATTCAGTGAATAATATATTAGAGTCCTAGACGAGCAGAGGGGTAAATGCACGTTGCAGTCTGTTGAGTGATGGGAGTGTCGTGGGAGTTCCAGGCATAGTCTGGCTGTTCCCATGAGGACTTGATTTCTTTCAGTGAGACAAAGAAGGCTTCTCGCTGTAAATTTCCACAGCCTCCACTGGAAATAGTGAACCGCTAGTTGAGGTGATGAGAAATGCCCAGTTTTCCCTCCCTTGAGAGTCTTGATCATGGAGTTTCCCTCTTTGGATAAGTGCTGTCTGGGAACATCAAGTAGACACAGCTTGTTTGCATTAGTTGCTAAGATGTAACATCCTTGGTTGGGTTTTATGACATCTCGGTCCCTTTGAGCGTCAGTTTTTAAAGGAATTCTTAGGTTAAACCCCTCAGGCCACAATGTAAATAAATATGATTTGAAGTTTAAAAATGGACAGACAGGGTTTGGGGGAACGATAAACTGCTTTGCTGCTTTGTCTTATAAGGCGGAATCAGAGGACTTTGAGGACTTTGAATGTCCTTTACTAGAAGCCCCATTTTATTTCATTTACAGAGTACAAACTTTTACTGTGCATATAAGTCTTTAACACTGACTCCCAGAACTCTCTTCAGCCTGAGAAAACCTTTATTACATCTCCATTGATTTTTTTTTTTGAAGATTAACAGTGCAAGTTAAAAAGGAAGGATCCATTATCGTGACCTGTACCATTATAGTTCATTGTTGATTGAGTCTTAGGGGACTGTAAATTACGGAGCGGGGGTGGATATGGGATCCTGCTTAGTCCAGCTTCTTGTGGCATTTTTTGTCTTTGTCTTGATTTTGCATTGACATCTTAATTATCCCAAAGTAAATTATTGAGCTGTCAGTTTGACTCTGTGACAGGAGATGTTAAGAAGGGACAGCAAATGAGGCTGGGGGAGAGCAGAAGAGAAGCAGCATGACCTGGTGGATAGAACCCAGGCCTGGGAGTCAGAAGGAACTGGATTCTAATCTCAGCTCCACCACCTGTCTGTTGTGTGATCCTGGGCAAGTCATTTCACTTCCTCTGTGCCTCAGTTCCCTCATCGGTAAAATGAGGATTAAGACTGTGAACCCCATGCGGAATATGGACTCTCACCTGGTTAATTTGTATCTACTCCATTGCTTAGAAAAGAGTCTGGTACATAGTAAGCACTTAACAAATACCTTTTTTTTTAAAAAAAAAAGGAAGATCAGAGTTCCGGGTGGCTCTGTGCATGAGTTGGCTGAATGATAATTCTCATAGCCTCTCACACTCAAAGCCTTTGCCTCAGTAGACTGGTGGGGATTCGGTTTTAATGAAAAACTTCTTAAGGCAGACTTCAAAAGTGTCCCAGTATATCTGTGATACTGCCTTAATAATTACTGGAACATTTAGAGAATTTCTTCAGTGTGGGCACTTAAGGGCAGGGAATGTGTCCGTTGTTATATTGAACTCTCTCAAGCGCCTAGTACAGGCTCTGCGTCCAGTAAGCATTCAATAAGTACGACTGAATACAAATGTGAATAGACAGGTCTCCCTTTCATGCTTTCCCATGATATTGTGTTCCCAGATTTTTGCAAGCTGCATCAGTGTCATGATTCAGACGTCCCATTCTTTTTGAGCAGTCTTGAAAATAAGTCCTGGCCCAAAGCCTAAAAGAAACCAGGTTGGGCCAAATGAGAAGAGTGCTCTGGCCTTAATGAAAAATTTAGTGCAGGGTTCTTGCTTGGCCTTTCAGATCCCTTTGTACTTGGTTTTCTTAGGGATCAGTGGGGAGAATGCAGTGCATTTACTGCATGCATTTGTGCTTAATGTCGCCAAAACAAATCTTGCAGACCAACTCCAATTGATTTTTGAAAGCAGCCTCCAAACCCTCAGGAAGACTGAGGCCATTTGAATTTCTAATTCACTGAGCTGCGGTTGGGTTGGCCATTGAAAAGGCCTGTTCTAAAATGGGAATCATAATTCAGTTACTCTTAACGTGGAATGGAGAAGAAAAATTCCAGTGTAACTAGCATAGTATAGTGTGAGAACCTAGGAGTGAAGGGAAACAGAGGCACTATTCTAATAATACATGGTTACGTGATTATCATTGGATAGAGTTGCGTTGGTTAAAAGGCGCATCCTTCTGAGTACCATAAACTCCCACTACAAAGAGGTTTCATCTGTATATATCCTCTCCGATGCTGCTGTTGAATCTCCCCACCATTCCTGTCTTCTCTTTTTCTCCCGAATCATCGGAGCTCCTTCTACCAGTTGCTTCCGTTACTATCATAGACTACACGAGCAAAAAAGTAGTATTCAAACAAGCTGTCATTTTATTTTTACATAATCATCTGGGCAAACTTGTAAACATTCAGATGGCCAGTGAAATCTAAATGCTCGCACTCCCAGTTTCTTGCTGTCTTGGGGAGTCCATTGAATATTCCCAAGTGCCGAGAACGCAGAGAACTCTGCCCTTGACAAATGCTGCTGCTGCTGCTGCTGCTGATGACAAAGATGCCAACTCCAGGGCAGTGATCAGCTCCATGGCTTCTGTCAGTCAGTCAGTCGTATTTATTGAGCGCTTACTGTGTGCAGAGCACTATACTAAGTGCTTGGGAGAGTAGAAAATATAGCAATATAGCAGACACTTTCCCTACCCACAGTGAGCTTACAGTCTGGACTCTGCCTTGTTCATTTTTGGTGTCTGACAAGATCTGAGAGTTCCCAGGCAGGGTGAAGAGGTCCAAAATGGCCACTTTCTGGCCCTCTGGCTCTCTGAGACCTGTCCCCTTCTAGTTCCCGATCGCCTCAAATTCCTGCCCACCTCTGGCCCCCACATTCACAATGAAAAGTCAGCACCCATTTCACATGGTCATTGGGAACTCTTCCTACATTTGTTTTCGCTTGATTGACACATGCTGTTTCTGGACCAATTTCGTGGCCATCCGAAGGAAAATAGGTTTATTGTCAAGATTTTAGACTAGATAGTGAAAGGAAAGACAGCTGCTTAAGATTCTGGATGGCACAATAACTATCATTTTCTGACTTCTGCCGCTCTGTCTTTTGTTCTCTTATTGGTTGTCACCATCATTAGGGGGCATGAGAGCTGCCAGTATTCCCCTTATGAATGCATTTTGCTCACCATTTTTTTTCTCCACGGGAAAGAACTCACTCCTCTGTCAAGTTATCCTTTTTTTTTTTATTTTACGCAGCTGTCACAGCAGAGACAAAGAGTGGAATGAAAAGCCAAATTTTCAGAAATTGATTTATCTGAGAGCTTCATACAATGTTCGGTATTCTCCGGCGAGAGACCCAAGAGCATCAAATTCTTCCTCAGTCTTATTTCCAGAAATGAATTATTCATTGGAATATTGGCAAATAAGATCGGGTTTGTTTTATCAACCCTCCTCATTTTCAGCGGTGTCAAGAAGTAAATTGTGTGACTCCTGATTTGGGGCTTGTTCAGTGAGGGAAATACAGCTCCCTTTTTGAACACTAGCTATGACCTGGTGCTCTTTACAGGAGATAGCAAGGTCCAGATGTGGAAACTCTGCGCTTTAACTCGAGGTTATCAATCAGTGAATACTATTTACTGAGTGTCTTCAGCGTGCAGAGCATTATCACCTTCCAACTCTCTGCACTTTTCACCCCCAAGCAAATTATCTGGGAAATTGGTGTCTAAAATCAATTTAGTAGTTGCCTTTAGCACTTATGTACATGCCCATAGCTAATTTTTATCCATGTCTGCATCCCCTTCTAGGCTGTAAATTCGTTGTTGGCAGGAAACACGTCTACCAACTTGTTCTGTCGTACTCTCCCAAGTGCTTAGTACAGTCTTTGGCACACAGTTAAGCGCTCAGTAAATGAAATGGATGGATTAAAAGTATGTTTAGTTCACTTGAAATATCTAGCTCATTCAGCTAAAATCTATTTGGGGGCTAAGTATATCAGTAAATTTATGGGTGTAGACGGCCATTATGTTACCATCGATAGGCGGCTTAAACCCTGCCCCGCTTGTCCCATCAAAAACTGACTGTGGGCAAAAAAGGACTGCCATAACTTTATGATAAAAGTGTTTAACAAAAAGGGTTAAAATACGTTCATTCCTAAGAAGGCAGAGAACAGTAACGAGTGTCGAAAGCCAGGATTCACTGTAATGACAACAGAAGACGTAAAACTGGGAGAGCAATTCTCATTTTCAGGAGTCTTAAAGATGGATATACTGACAGTTGGCCATTATCTGTCCTGCAGAACTCCCTTTGATGATGCTATAATCAGGTTTTACTCCCAAGCAAAAAAATGCAATTGGTTGATAAATACTAGGCCATTACTTTATGCAAATGTCAAGTTCAGCAAAACCGTGTAATTGCCTGCAGGAATCCATCTGATATGTTGGTATTCATCTAGGCAATGTAGCGGTTACAGAGCTGTGCTGAAAATTCTCCAATAAAGAATATGTTGAACATTCATGGGAAATAGAATTTAAAAGAGCGCAGATTGGTGGTAGGTGAAATGATCCATGCATTTCCTGCCTGGGGGGCTGAAGATATAAGGTTCTTTATGAATATATATATTTTGTGGCTGCTATTAATTTTATCTAGGGTACCACAGAAAGCAAGCAAGTGCTTCATCTGGTTAGGGATTAGTGTCATCTTGATTTAAAAAGCAACTGGGACTCTCATCCCACTTCAGTGATGTTTGGATTGAATAATATTTATTGATTTCACCTTATTCGTTTGGTTCAGTGTCGAATCTTGCAAACGGAGGGCTAGTAGTACGAGAGGATGTACTAGTATGAGAAGCAGCATGGCTCAGTGGCAAGAGCGTACCAGTATGAAAAGCAGTGTGGCTCAGTGGCAAGAGCACGGGCTTGGGAGTCAGAGGTCATGGGTTCTAATCCCGGCTCCGCCACTTATCAGCTGTGTGACTTTGAGCAAATCACTTAACTTCTCTGTGCCTCAGTCACCTCTTCTGTGGAATGGGGATTAAGACTGTGAGCCCCACGTGGGACAACCTGATTACCCTGGATCTCCCCCAGTGCTTAGAACACTGCTCTGCACATAGTAAGCACTTAACAAATACCATCATTATTACAGTGCCTGACACATTATAAACGCTTAACAAATACCATTATTATTATTATCCGTGAGTGTGAGTGACTTTGAGAGGCAGTCCCTTGCACTTCTGCACACTTTGACTGTAATACAACAACACAGGAATGTAGACTCTTAGGGCCGGATGCCCAATTCAGTAATAATAATAACAATAATGTTGGTATTTGTTAAGCGCTTACTACGTGCAGAGCACGGTTCTAAGCGCTGGGGGAGATACAGGGTAATAAGGTTGTCCCACATGAGGCTCACAGTCTTAATCCCCATTTTACAGATGAGGTATCTGAGGCACAGAGAGGTTAAGTGACTTGCCTCCAGTCACACAGCTGACAAGTGGCAGAGCTGGGATAATACTATAGCCAGCTAATAAGGGGTCAAGGGAAGCAGATCATTGAAAGCCTTCTTCTCCCTCTATGCCTGGACTGAGGTGATGATGAGGGCACTGCGGAGAAGGAGAGGGAAACCCAAGGGCCCCAGGGGAAGGTTATGTGGAGGAGGAAAAATTACAAGGAGGAGGTGGAAAACTACTGGAGTCAAACTTATTGGTAGAAGAGCCCCCTATCTAGTCCTTATAGTTAACTCTTGAGAGTTGAAGCAGTGATGTGGATAATTCAAATAAGACCCACATAGGGTATTCCCTCGTAGACTGTCATCTGCAGGACAGGAATCACATTTACAACTTATGTCGTACTCTCCCACAGGCTTAGTACAGAGCTCTGAACACAGTAGGTGCTTAATAAATATCCTTACTGGTTGTCATAGTATAGGTATTTATTGAGCATCCACCGGGCGCAATGCCCCGTGCTAAGTGCTTCTGAAAGGATGAGAGAAGCAAGGGCCGCTTTGCCTGTCCAGGAGGAGCTTAGTACTCTGACAGAGAAGTCAGGAATAAAAATATTTATCAGTTAATTAGGAAAGATTAGGAAATGGGAATGAGAACAGCGTGGGCTTTCTGTCCTCATTGTCTGGGAGAAGACTGGAGAAAAGAGAAGGTAGTGCTGATGAGTGCTTAAACATTTCTTTATGAATCCAGCTATCGGTGGTATTTATTGAGTGCTTACTATGTGCAGAGCACTGTACTGAGCATTTGGGAAAGTACAGTACGGCAGAGTCTGTAGACGCTAGCCGTAAGCGAGAGTTGATTCCATAGTATCTGTGGGTCTTCCTAGTCCCATCGTTGGCTCTGAAAACAAGCAACAGCGAGTGGCTAAGTGGCAGGCGTGTATCCTGAGGCTTGGAAATGTTCACAAACTCTATGTGGTAGTCCCTGAGATGGGCGAAGAAGGTGATGCCTTTTATTATTACCCGCTAGTTTTCATAATAATAATAATTGTGGTGTCTGAGTGCTTACTATGTTCTGAGCACTGTAGTAAGCTTTGGGGTAGAGATGAATCAGGTTGGACACAGCCCCCATCCCACATAGGTTCACAGTCTTAATCCTCGTTTTGCAGACGGGGCAACTGAGGCACAGACAAGTGAAGTGACTTGCCCATAGTTACACAGCAAACAAGTAGCAGAGTTGGGAGTAGAACCCAGCTCCTCATTCATTAATTCAGTTGTATTTATTGAGTGCTTACTATGTGCAGAGCACTGTACTGAGCACTTGGGAGAGTACAATATAACAATAAACAGACATCTTCCCTGCCCACAGTGAGCTTACAGTCTGGGGCTGGGGGGAGATAGACCAGGCCCATGCTCTTACCACTAGACCACACTGCTTCTCTACTCTTCTTCCGCCTTTTCCCCTATTATCCTGGGCCAGCCTAAATGGCTATCTCTCAGCTCTCTCAGTGATTCATCTGAACCTAGCACACGCTACTTATTCAATTTACTTCTCCAGCCGAAAGATTTCCCGTCCTTTGCTTGTCATTGACCTACTGGGCTTGAGTTTGTTTCACGAGAGAAAACGAAAGGTTGGAGAGACCTTGAAACGTAGCACAACTAATCTCTAGCAATTCCCACAGATCCTCTTGTCAAGGGAAACGGATGTAAAATTTTCTAAACCCCATTTACATGTTCCCCAATTCAAACGTATCTACTATCCTATTCAAAATGATGTTTAAAAGTCCTTAAAACGTACATCCTACTTTGCCCGTAAACTTGTGTTCTCCGAATACTACCATCGTCCTCCAAATATCGAATTCTTTTTAGGTGCCATCTGCTGTATAATTTTAGCACGTGCTAAAATAGATCTTTGGACCCGCGGCAACCAGCCAGAGATCCCAGAGGCTGAGTATGCCTGGTTAATGTCTTCTAGTCTAACACACAGAGAGAAAAGTGGGAAGCTGGAAGTTTTAGAGCTTCATCCAGGTCAAGACTAGTTCCGTTAACTCGGAAAAGAAATGGGGTTAAGTGGGCTTGGGGGAGACTTTCTGGCCAGGAGGCATTTGTGGCCTAATGGAAAGGATCATGAGACTGGAGCGAGGAGACCCGGATTCTAGTCCCAGCCCTGCTTGTGTGACCTTGGGCGAGTCACTGGCAAATGGGGATAAGATACTTCCCCCGCCCCTTTCTCTTCCTCTCCCTACCTCCCTCCGACAGCCTCCACACCAACATCTGAGATGATGGAGCCATAAGAGGGACCGGAATTGTGCCTGAACTGATTATCTGTATCGATCCCGGTGCTAGGCACAGTGCTTTGGGATGTACAGTGCACAGTAATGAATTCATCAATTTAGAGTCGAACAAGTGATCGTCAGGACGCTCGGACCCAATCTCCGCTGTCCTTCAGACCCTCTCCGTAGGGACAGAGTTGCATCTGAACTTCAAGCCCAGTCTGGGATTCGGTTATCCCTGTCGTGGCTGTCCGAGGAGCTAGATTCCGTCCTCCAGCCAACCGCTGCTAAATTCTCACTCGGGGTCACATGACTTCCTGTTTCCTGAGAGACGGGATTCTCAAGACTTCGTAGATATCCAGTCATTCTTCCTGAATATCTTTTAGAGAGTCGACAATTCATTTTGTTGCAAAGTAATCTAAACATATGGATTCATTTTTCCTGAAAGTATTTTGGGTTTTAAAATGAGGAATCGCCACCTAGAGAAAACATATTGCAATCATTCTAGACCCTCATTACACATTTAGAACGTATTCAGCAATATTATTCTATGGGGGCTGAACGGATGCTACCGAAAGCCATTAAAACCCTCGGTGGTGAATGTCCCTTTTATGACACACAGATTCTCCTAAGGATTTTTACTACTCTCCTGGGAATACAAGGAAGAAATATGTTTCCCTTTCATCCACTTACTGCCCTGTCCTCTCGAGGCTGATTTTCCATTCAGCCAGGCATGCCATCTGAGACTAGCAGAAATATCTCCAGCCATTTGCCCCGAGTTGTTAATATAATAGTAATAATTACCTGTGATCTTTATCAAGCGCATATTATGTGCCAGGCACTGTATTGAGCACTGGGGTAGATACAAGATAATAAGGTTGGATGCAGTTCCTGCCTCACATGAGGCTCCCAGTTTAGAGTAGGAAGGAGAACAGGTATTAAACCTCCATTTTACAGATGAGGAAACCGAGACATAGTAAAGTTATTTTTTTGAATAGTATTTGTTAAGCGCTTACTATGTGCCGGGCACTGTACCGAGATGCTGCACAGGTATAGGCTAAACAGGTTGGACACAGTCCATGTCCCATATGGGGTTTACAGTCTTAATCCCTATTTTACAGGTGAGGTAACTGAGGCACAGGGAAGTGAAGTGACTTTCCCAAGATCACTGGGCAGGTCTGTGGTGAAGCCGGGATTAGGACCCAGGTCCTCCGAATCCCAGGCCTGTGCTTTTTCCACTAGGCCATGCCGCTTCTCTGGGCAAGTTAATCACTTGGCCATCGTCACAGAGCAGGCAGGTGTCGGAGACGGGATGAGAAGCCAGGTCCTCTGACTCCCAGGCCTGTGCTCTTTCTAGGTAGCCACGTCGAGTTGCCTGTCGTCTCGTATCACCAACCTTTGTCAGTAGTGATTGGTTACGCCCAGTTGTTGCCACTGAGGCCTCTAGCTGGGCCACCTCTATTACCCGTCTGCTGTGTTTCCAACTCCTTTAGTGGGAGGGTGATTCATCTCTCAATAATTAGTTGTTTTCTCATTGTGTGCTTTCAGTGGCCTCATAAAAGTGATAAAGCACTCCCGCTGGGACACACACAAAATTGATTGACAAGCCATTGCTCGTGAGGATTTTCCAGTTGGACTTTTCTGCAGACAAGCATGCAGCTCTCCTCCCAAATAATGGGGAAACATTCAGATACAACCACATGCTTTTTTCTCCCATTAATCCTCCCACACACCCTCTCAAAGAACCTTGATTTTATTCCTGTTTTCTTCTTTAGTGCCAGCCAATCTGTCAATTATTAGTCATACTCATAGAGCCCTATTATGTGCAGAGCACTGTACAGAGTGCTTTGGAGAATACCACAGACTTAATAGACATCATCTGTACCCTGAAGGACTTTACAGTCTAGCTGGGCACACACACCCAAAGAAGAAGAGAAAAGAAAAATGGATGTTTACATGAGTAAGCATTTAAATAGTAGGATCCATACAGAAATGCTAAGAGTGGGTGTGTACTAAGAGTCCAAGAATGTGTTTCCCAGCTCTTCATCCCCAAATAAATTCCCAGAGATTGAGCATTTCAAAAGAAAGTCATGCAGGGGGGAAAAAAAATCAAGAGAAACATTGCTTTTGGGGGGAAATCATTCTGAAGATCATCAAGCCATTTTCAGTATAGGGTATCAAGTGAATCACTCAACATCTCAAGCTATTGTTAGCCTAAATTTTCCCGCATGTACCATTTAGCTAACGTCGGTAGAGGGGAAGAGTTAGGGATATTTGATCTGACATCGCTAAACATTAGGATCGATGTCAGCGAAGGCAACCCTCACAGTGTTCTGCCAAGCGTCCCGTGATCTTCGTGAGCAGTGGACTGCTGGCCTGGAGAGTCCATTGAGACTGACCCCCTGTATTCATGTATTTGTACGTCATTCTGGGAGAGCTAGACTATGATATATTTATTTGCCATTTCCACTTACAAATAAGAAAAAAAATCAATTTTTCACACTAAGCGGTTAGGTTAAAAAGATATCGATCTCTGGTTCACTTGCTTGCCATATAAATTAAGGAAATAATTACCGTCCTTTTTAAAAAAAAGTGTTTCTGTGTTGCTTTCAAAGTAATCCTTTGTAGGAAAGGCCACATTTGTATGCTGGTATTATCTGCAGATGCTTGTTCTACATATAACAATCAGTCAATCAATCAGTGGTATTATTGAGTGCTTACTGTGTGCAGAGCGCTAGAGTGGGGTATCCTTTTTAGTGAAAAAGCAGTAATTCCTCCCATGAGACAGTATATATCGGAGGACTTAAAATGATAAAAGCAAACAGAATTCTTGGTGTCTTTCTCTCAAAGGATTCATCAATCAATCGATCGATCGTATTTATTGAGTACTTATTATGTACAGAGTATTGCCTTAAGCGTTTGGGAGAGTACAATATAACAGAATTTGCAGGCACGATCCCCGTCCATAATGAGCTTGCACTACTTTCGGGCATAAGAGCTGTAGGAATGGTGTTTGCTGACCACTGTACTCTACTAAGCGCTTGGGATGTACAGAACAAGAAAACGACGCATTTCCTGCCCCCAGAGATATGCCAGTCTAGTGGGAAGACCAAAACGTGTTTACAAAGAGCAGAGTCGATATAAATGATTGCCTGTAGAGTTGAATGAATATATCTAAATATCTAAATGCCGAAGATGGGTATAAATAAGTATATAAGTGCTAGAAACGGCTGATGTGTTCATAAAATCTGGGGTGCTGAGAATTAACTGGAGAAGGCTTGTTGAAGGAAGAGGGATGGCGGAGGGCTTTGAATGAAGGGGGAGCTCTGCTGTCAGATTTGGGGAGGGAGGGACTTCCAGGCTGGAGTAACATTATGAGCCAGGGAGCTGAGGTGGGACAGGCTAGAGACAGGTCCAGGTAGAAGGCGAGCTCAGGACAAATAGAGTCTCTTGTGGGTAAAGAGACTAGATTTGTAAAGCTTAGCTCTGGATATTAGTTTATCAAAGAATAACGAAATCACCAGTTCCTCACAAGTTTTTGGCGTCTTTCTGTCTGTGTTTCTTTTCCCTCTAACTCGCAGTATTATGTCTCCCTTTACCCCTCTGCTCTTCCCACTGTCCTTGTCCTCTGTGACTGTTCTTTTTCCCTGCTTTCTCTCTCCCCATCTTTCTGCCTCTCTCACCGTACTCCATTCTGTCTTCTTATTCTCGTCTCATCTGTTGCTATTTCCATTTTCTTGTGACATTACTGATGATCATGCCTTTCAGGTCATTTCATGATGCCTTTTTAACAGCTTCTATCTCCTTGCTTAACTCCCCCCCCCCATTTTATTGCTGAGATTTTCTTTAATTTGTGCTGAATTTTCTTTTAATATTTTCCTCCCTCCCTTTTCCCCTTCCTCCTTTCCTCCCTACCACCCTTCATTTCTCTTCCACTCTCTTCCTCTCTCCCTCTGCCCCCCCACCCAACCCCATAGGCTTGGATTTTTGTTTTTTAGTAACTCGTGTAGCGGTAATAGGGAAGGAAAGTTCATTCATATCCATATTCTCTGCCTTATCTCTCATGAGTCTACTTAAAGTGGAAGGGGATCATGAGAAATTTCCTAGAAGGAATGTCCCAGGAGCATTTGATGCTGGCTAATATTATTCATGCTGAGGCTTTGCAAGCACTTTAAAAAAAAATTAATGTTTCAGGAGAACAAAATGGATGGTCATATTTCAAGTAAGATTTTTTTTAATTCATCTTTTTTTTGATACAAAACTTAAATTGATTTCCTTCCAAGTTTGCATTTATCTGATTTTGACTGGAGCAACTGGGACTTCGATTTCAGTTTATCAGTGATGAAAAAGCCATATCTGCACATGTTATCACTTGAGAACTCTAAGGAGAGCAAGTGTTTTACAATTTATGCTCATGGAAAACGTCTCCAAGTTTAGAAAGTCTTTAAAATTTGGAAGTAATATTATTATAAAAGGGCACTTTGAAATTGATAAATTAACCTCTCACCATGACTATTTCCATTATAACACTTTATGTCAGTGTTAGAGTAACACCGCACAGAATCCAAATTTATTGGGATTCCAGATTTTTCCAGCAAGCGAAGCACACTTCTTGTACTGTGGTTTATGCTGCCATTTACTCATTTAATGTGGGTTAAAGGCTAAAGACAAGCACCTATTTTTATTGAAATTAAACAGACCTTGAGGCTTTAAAAAAAGGAACTTCAAATATGTGGAGATGACTCAGTGTACCGGCCTTTGCAGAAATAGATATTATGGCTTGTTATTTTTGATTAGTTTCCATTTTAAGATGGGATTGTTATTTTGCTAAATTTCAGGATTTTTGAATCTGCATGAGTGAATCCAAGCCATGCGGGAATAGTACATTCACACGTTTCCTTTCCCACCACTCTGGATTAGGAAGGTAACCTCCACATCAAACAAAAACTCCTCACCATGGGCTTTAAAGCACTCCACCACCTTGTCCCTTTCTATCTCACCTCTCTACTCTCCTTCTACAACCCAGCCCGGACACATCGCTCCTCTAGTGCTAACCTTCTCACTGTGCCTCCATCTCTCCCGTCTTGCTGCCGACCCGTAGCCCACATCCTGCCTCTGGTCTGGAACACCTTCCCTCCTCAAATCTGGCAGGCAATTACTCTCTCCCACTTCAAAGCTTTTTTGAAGACACATCTCCTCCAAGAGGCCTTCCCAGACTGAGCCCCCATATCCTCTTCTTCCACTCCCTTTCTGCATCGCACTGACTTGCTCCCTTTGTTCTCCCCCCCCATCCGGCCCCACTGCACTTATGTACATATCTGTAATTTATTTATTTGTAATGATATCTGTCTCTCCCCCATCTAGACTGGAAGCTAGTTGTAGGCAGTGAATGTGTCTGTTTATTGTTATAGTGTATTCTCCCAAGTGTGCTCTACACATAGTCAGTGCTCAATAAATGCAATTAAATGAATAAATGTAGGTAATTAAATATTAAATTGTAAATTCCTCCCATTCGATTGTAAACTCCTTGAGGGTAGGAATCACATGTGTTTGATTGACCTCTTCCAAGTACTTAATATAGTGCCCAATAAACAATATTATTGAGCACTATATTAAGTACTTGGTCAGCTCGTCATTGGACAGGGATTGTCTCTATCTGTCGCCAAATTGTACATTCCAAGTGCTTAGTACAGTGCTTTACACATAGTAAGTGCTCAATAAATACTATTGAATAAATATTGCTTGATGTATCGATGCATGGAATGGTCCAGGAGGCTAAATGGAAAGTAGAAATTTCAAATAATAAGAAATGAAAGTATTAGGTTAGTTGTGCTATTTATTGAACATTTTCTGTGTTTGAAGCACTGAGGTAGATGCAAGATCATCGGATCTGACTCAGTCCCCTGTCCCACACAGACCTCACAGTCAAGGAGGCAGAGAGAACAGGTGTCCTCTTCCCATTTTATAGATGAGGACACCAAGGCCCGGAGAGTTTGAGTGCCTTGCCCAAGGTCACCGATTGGAAAAATGGCCGAACTGGATTAGAGTTTGGGTTTCTGGTCCAGGTCCACAAGCTTTCCATGAGGCCATTTTGGCTTCTCGCCCCCGCAGGGGTTCGACTTAGAATTCAGCCTGTCTCAGCTCTCCAGTTCCCAATCACTGCCCCTGCCCTGGATACCCTAGATGTGGCTGCCACCTCTTGGAGTGACAAAGGCCCTGGACTTCACCCTCCCATCACATGGCCCTGCTTCCTCTCCAGTTGCATGCAGTTAGAGCCAGAAACAAGGCCGCTTTATGTTCTGATGCCTCTTTTTGTTTGTTTGACTGTTTAATGGTATTTGCTAAATGCTTACTGTATATGGAGGACTGTTCTAAGAGTTGGCATAGTTACACTTTAATCAGAGTATTTGTCCCACATGGGGCTCCCAGATTTAAAAGGTGAGCAGATATTGAGTCCCCATTTAATAGCTGAGGAAACCTAGGCACAGAGAAGCGACGAGACGTGCACAAGGTCCAACAGCAAACAAGTGGCAGACCCAGAATTAGAACCCAGGTTTTCTGACTTTCAGGTTCATGCTTTTTCCACTTGGCCATGCTGCTTCAAGGTAGGCGTCAAAATAGGGAAAATAGTAAAGTATAAGAGTATAGACTCAAGTACTGTTGGGCTGGGGTGCTCAAATGCTTAAGGGGTACACGGCCCGATGCTGTCTGTGGATTCTGTGACCTTGATAGCGCATGGCTCAATGCTGTAAAAAAATAGGCAAGGAGGTAGAAAATGGACTCAAAAACGTTGGTGGCTTTTGGGAGATGGACTAAATCTTCTGTAGTTGGCATGTTTTCAGCGGGGAAAGAAGTGACAAAACAAAACAATTTCTGGCTCTACTCACAATCCGGAGTATGTTTAAATCAAGGTTTGTGACCTACTGAAGACCAAACTGAAGATATCTGACATCACTACTCATTCCAGCCAAGTTTGGAGTGAGGTTAGGGAGTCGCAGGAAGTGTGGGCAGGAAGTGGAGAGACCTGGAGTCATGTCAGGGGAATTCGAGGCGAGCGACTTTCGATAGCACTCAACCAGACCACGTTGTTGATTTTGGAATATTTGACGTGGGAACTCAGGCTGCAACCCTGACCTTTTTACTGTGTATTTGTGTGTGTATTCATTTTTCTAGGGGTTTTAAGGAGGTTTGAGCTGTCTGATTCTTTCCAGTGTCCAGTTCTCACTGCTTGGCAAATTCTCCCTCTACCAACCAACAAAGAGAGCTGTGCTATCTATGTAGACTCCGAGCTCCATGTGGGCAGGGATCGCATCTACTAACTCTGTCGTATTGTCCTCTCCCAAGGGCTTAGTTCAGTGCTCTGCACACATTAAGTGCTCAATAAATCCCTTGGATTGACTCATCTCTGTGTGAAAGAAGAGCCCTCCTCACTTCCCTTCCTTTTCTTTCCAATTCAGTGAGGCCAAGTTCAAGAGAACAGTGTCCCAGAATCTCCTGGCTCCATCAATCACTCAATCGTATTGAGCGCTTACTCTGTGCAGAGCATTATACTGAGCGCTTGGAAGAATAGACCATAACAGAGCTGGTAAACATGTTTACCACTGAGCGAATCATTTAGTGACAGGGATTGAACGGTAATACAGATTGACCCTCCGAGCGCCATGATTCACTGCCGTTTCCTTCTCTCTTACAACCCGCCTCTCACCCCTGTATCCCGGCTAGGATCCAGGGCACACAGAGACACGTGACATCACACGTGTGGTGCTGGGCCCGCAACCAAATGAAACGATGTCATACTCACCATCTGGCAGAAGTCAGAGTCCGTCCAAACCTCGTGGTGTTTTTCCAGGATGACACCCAGCCCATGACCCCCGACTCTCGCCCCAGAAGTGTTGCCTTCCCCACCCTTGGGTCTGTGATTAGAGATGCCACAGCCTTCCTTGGGAGGGGAAGAGGGAGGTCTCAGCAGCAGAACACGAGGTGGAGAGTTGCTGGGCGCTGAACACGAGAATCTCAACCGTAAAGGAGCCCGGTGCCGTAGCAGACTGGACAGGGGATGGATTGCCTGAAAACCAGATTGTCCAGTATATAGCTGAACAGATGGCTTCCTCCAGCTTAGTTAGGGTGCTGTAAAAAAAAGTCATGACATGGCTTCCCCTTTCTCCCGTTCCCTTTGACATGGCTTAGTAGAAAGAGCATGGTCTTGGGAGTTAGAGGATGAGAGTTCTAATCCCAGATCTGCCACTTGACAGCTGTGTGACCTTGGGCAAGTCATTTAACTTCTCTGTGCCTCCGTGATCTCATCTATAAAATGGAAATTAAAGTTGTGAGCCCCACATGGGGCAACCTGATTACCCTGTATTTACCCCAGTGCTTAGAACAGTGCTTGGCACATAGTAAGCACCTAACAAATGCCATAATTATTATTATTATTATTATTATCTTTGTTTAGACTTGCCTCTCTTGTGTCCATATCCAACTGGGATGCCAAATCTGAAGTGGTGAGAGTAGCGTCATTTGAGGGGAATTGAGGAAGAAGCTATGTTTGGAGACCTGGTTTCTAATCCAGGCTCTTCCACTTGGCTTCTGGGTGACTTTGGTCAAGTCCCTTAATATCTTTTCTAGACTGAAGCTCGCTGAGAGCAGGGAGCATGTCTACCAACCCTGTTGTGTTGTACTCTCTCAAGCGCTCTGCACACACAGTGAGTACTCAGTAAATACCACTGATTGATTGATTCTCTGAGCATCACTTTCCTTATCCGTATAAAATCTCAATTCTCCCTTCCAACTTGGACTTCGACCCTCATGCGGAGTAGAGACGGTGTCCCTTCTGCTTATATGGTGTCTACCCAGTGTGTTTACACAGCGCTTGACACGTAGTAAGCTCTTAACAAATGCCACAGTTATCAGCGTTATTACTGTTGTTGTTGTCTGAGCTTTTTCAGAGACCCAGTTGGACCTCTGCCCACAGCTGCAATACCCATAGTGAACACGTAAAGGTTCCCAGAGATGGAGAATGCATTCTAGAAAGTTCCTCCCATTACAGAGCACTGGGGGTGTTTTCCCTCTGTAAAGTAATTTATGCATCCAGACATTTTTCCAAACGTTTGGGACATTTTCACGTTTCTGGCTGGAGAGTTCAGCGTCATGCTACACGCTGATATTATTTTCTCATACCCTAAGCACTGTTTTGAAGGTCAGAAATATCACAAATCATTGGAATGCTCTCAATGATTTTGAAAATCCTCTGGGACTCCTATCTGAAACTAGGTATGTTAATAGCACTTTGTACCCAACGTGGACCATTTCATTTTAGAACCCAAAGAAGCTTTTGAGTTTTAGAGGAGATAAAGGGTTATAATATTATAAATCATCTACTTATATTTTGGCATTGGCTTAGTATAGAAGTCAGTCTGGCAGCATTTTTGGTAATTACATTTGGGCTTAACTACAATTTTTGATTAAGAAAAAAAGGACTAGACTGAGTCCAGATCCCTCAGAATAATTCATTTTAAGAAATGAAAATCAACCCCTCTATTAATTTATTCCAGTTAAACTCAGGAGTTGCCTGACTGTATCATCCTTCGTTCTCTTCCATCCTTCTCCAAAACCGAAACATTTGTAGTTCCACTTAGTTTCCTCAAAAGGTACTTATAGATTGAATAAGTCATATGCCATTCCATGGTGAATGGCTTCCTTTCCTTTAGTTGTTGGCTACCAAAATACCCCTTGCTGACTCGCCCTCTCCATTCCACATCCCTCATATTTTAATCCTCAACTTTGGCTTGGAGTAGTAAATTTAACTATATCCCCTGTTCTTCTAAAACATAGGGGTTGCGTTCTTGTAGGACCCTCCATTAAGGAAAACTCGTGTTGTGGTAATAATAATCATATAATAATAATAACCCCCTCTAAACTGTAAGATCATTTTGGACAGGGAAACATCTCTATCAACTCTGTTATAGTGTATTCTCTCAAGTGCTCACTACAGTCCTCCTCACATAGTAGATGCTCAATAAATGTGATTGAATAATTGTATTTATGGAGCACTGTTCTAAACTCTGCGGCAGGTACAAGATCATCAGGTCGCACATGGGCTCGCAGCCTAAGGAGGAGGGAAAACAAGTATTGAATCCCCATTTTTGCAGATGAGGAAACTGAGGCACAGAGCAGGGTCACACAGCAAACAATTGGCAGAGCCTAGATTAGAACCCGGGTCCTCTGACTTCTAGACCTATGCTGCTTCTCCCTGCTTTTCAGATAAACATACTGAGTCTCACTGTTATTGGTATCTACTTCAAGCACAAAGGCCAAGTAGATGTATGGGTACTGAGCCATTGGAAAAGCATCGGTGAACACAGGAATGTAGGAGTAACTTAGCCTGGGGACTGAAATATGTGTTGTTAGCCATTCAGTGGAGGAAACAGGGGGAAAGGACCAGTTGCCTCATAATTTGCTTAAAGGCGGTGAGAAAGACAGGTTATTTAAACACTACGTGTAGTTTTTTTACAGCGCGGTTTCACGTACAGCGTACCTCCGAATCCGAGTTGTTATGCAAAACCTTTGAGTGCAAGTGATTTTCTTTCACCTTTGTGTCCCTGATTTATTCATTCAATCAACTAAATCGTGGCAAATTCCGGATAAAAATAGCAGGCAGTTAGTTGCCTGGAGTAGCAACCCTGCCGAAAGATGTGGAATGAGCCCTTTCAGACAGAACATCCTTGAGTCTTTCAGGAAGGTCGTTGGGCTCAGCTGAAAAAAAAAAAAGGAAAATGATGTTTGTCTGCATTGCGGCTAGGCATAAAATGAGCTGGTCACATGGCTTCTTCCCCTTGCCCCCCCAGGAGCCGAGAGGCAGGGAGAGAATGGGACAGTGCTGTGACCGTATTCACTCTGGCAGCCTGTCACACTGGCAGTACACCCGGGCACAGGGTGGATTTAAAAAGGGCGCGACCCACTCCAAGAAAGGGGTAGGTTTTCCTGATTAGGTCGGATCTACCCCAGCGCTTACTTGACGCATAGTAAGCATTAAACAGGTACCACTGTTATTAATTATTATCATGATTATTTTCTTCTCGCTGCCAAGGGAAATCTACTCCGGGTGCCGAGCGGCATCACAGAACAGCACCGGACCCAAGCGCTGCAGGACTGCGCAGTGGATAGAGCACAGACCTGGGATTCAGAAGGTCATGGGTTCCAATGTCGACTCCTCCACTCGTCTGCTGGGTGGTCTTGAGCAAGTCACTTCTCTGTGCCTCAATTACCTCATCTGTGAAAAGGGGATTGTGTCCAACCCGATTTCCTTGTGTCCACTCCAGCGCTTAGTACAGGACCTGGCACATAGTAAGCCCTTAACAAATACCACAATTATTATTATTATTAGGGTCAGGGACGGGGAGGTGGAATTTGCCGAGGAGAGCTCAAAGCCTTTCCTGGACATCCGGTGCCTGTAACCACTCTCACCAGCTCCTGGGCTCGAAATGTGGGTAGGGAGGGGCTGACGGGCAGGGCCTGGGACTGGAAATGCCAGGTTGACCTGCTGCACACTTGTGCCCGAATCCCAAGCTCATCGCTAGGGCATGAACTTTCGCGCCCATCTCCCCGGCTAGGCTGGAAGCTTATTGAGGCCAGGGTTCCTGCCTGCTGACCTTTGCTGTTCTCTCTGCCCACAGGCACTCCACAGGTGCTATTAATTGGTCGGTTGATGGAGGAGATGTAGTCTGCGGCGTGACCCGCGAATTACATCGTTTTTGGCTCCAGTGTGCTTCTAGGGAGTAACTCCCAGATACTTCACTCCTGCTCAAGCAGGGGCACGCTACCACTGAGTAGTGGAGAAGAGGCCAAATTGAATCATTTCAGATCCAATTCATTCTATCATATTTATTGAGCATTTACTGTGCGCAAAGCACTCTACTAAGCACTTGGGAGAGTATAATATAATAATAAACAGATACAATCCCTGCCTACAATGAGCTTGCAGTCTAGATCCACTAGACTAGACTGCAGAACCCAATTCAAAGTAATATGTATGCACCATATAGTTTCTTTATTATCATTAATATTCAGCATCGGCATATTCTAGCACTTATGCAGAACTAGCAAGTATTTCTGGGGTGCTTTACCTACAGTTCTGCTTGGAAAAAGGTTCCCTCTGCCCCTGTGATTCTCTTATTATGTTGGAAATCAGAATGTAGATACAGATAATGAGATGTGAGACTTCAGTAGTAGTTTGTATTGAGCACACATTAGGTGTTATGCACCGAATTAAGCACTTGGGGAAGTAAGTTCAAAATAGAGAAGTGACATGCCCTGTCCACAGAGCTTACATTCTAACAGAGGAGACTTAGAAATGATCAGCCTAAGAGATGACTGAAAACATTTGGCAGTGTGCTTGTGGATGTATGTTTCTTCATTCACATTGCTCCAATTTTTACAGGGATTGTCATTCATTTAATTAACCCCATTTCATAATGAGAAAACTAAAAAGACTGGATAATTTCAGGAGCAGAGTTTCATTCAGCATTGAAAGTTTTTTCTTTGACCTTGGTTTTGTTTCTGCTTTTAATTGTAGGACTAGGAACTAGACCTATTAATAATTTGTCTTCTGGATTCACAAATTCAGATGTCAATCGTAAACAGAGTCCAAGAAAATAATCCAATTCAGACACTCTATCTGATCTCTCTTTGACCGCAAAAGCACAGCATCAAAAATATTTTAAAATGTAACCAGCGATCAGTCTAGTAAATGAGTTGTTGCCGGGAAAGCTAACCGGTAAATAGCTACTCTTGATTATTCTAGGGAATTCCCATCTCCACAGGTGATCAGATCCAAAACTCTGAGTGTGAGAGAGAGAGAGAAAGAGAGAGGAAAGAAGGGAGAAAGAAAAGAAGAGAAAGAGGAGGGTGGGGGGGGGAAGAGGGGAGAAGAGGGCGAGAACCGGAATTCAGGGAGATCCTGGACCATTTTGCTTGCCAGTAGAACTTGACTTTAGAAACGAAGCAAGGTGACAAATTACCTTTGCTGCTCTGTTCAAAGTCTGTGGCAGGAGATTTTTCAAGTGGAGGAATGAGTCATGAGCAAGAAGTCAGGCATGAAGGTAGGATAGAGTTCTGCACTGGAATGGAGTCCTGTGACAATTCACTAATCTCCCAGTGACTTGGTAGTTCCATCTCTAAAACCCACCTCCACGAGAATGTTATATAGATGTTTCAGGGTGGCTTCCCGGAATGATGCCAGGTCCCAAAGTCGACTTTGACTTCAGTCTCAGCGCTGCCAGTGACTGGCTGCGTGACCTTGGGCAAGTCACTTAACTAGCTCTTGAGCTACCTATGAGACCGTAAGCCACATGTGGGCCAGGGACTATGGCTGATCTATCTTGTATCTCCTCCAGCCCTCATCACAGTACTTGGCACAGAGTAAGTCAAGTATTTATTGAGTGTTCACTGTGTGCGGAGCACTGTATTAAGCACTTAAGTACTAAGTAGGCATTTAGTTCATTGTTTAATTAATTTTTACAGTTGAAATATTACGTTGACCCAGAAGAATGGCCTGCCCTGTATTTTGTATATTTTGTAATTAAAGGTATATTTTGTACCTTGAATCTGAATTCAAGAATCAGTCACCTCATCATAATTCCGAATCTGATTGTGAAAGTGTGTGAATCACCCAGTTTCCTTGCTTCTCCCTTCTTCTCTCCACCTTGGGACCACTTCACCGCTTATGGCCCTCCCACCGGCTGGTAGGCAGAGTTGAGAGGGGAAGAAACACCCATCCTTTTCTTTCCTAATCAGAATATGCATTCATTCACTCAGTCGTATTGATTGAGCGCTTACTGTGTGCAGAGCACCATACTAAGTGCCTGGGAGAGTGGGGAGATGTGAACAGAAGTATTTTTTAGAAAAATAGGAGAGGATAAGTGCTTCGATCAGCATAAGAGCAGTCTGGATGGAGAGGAAAGGGTGAATTTTAGTGCCGTTTTGGAGATGGAAATGACAGAATTCGGTGGCAGACTGAAAATGTGAGTTCAGTAGATGAGTGGGGAATAATGACAAGACTGTGGGGCTTGTGGGACAGGGAGGACGGTGGTGCTGTCTACAGGGATGGGAATGTCAAGGAGAGAAATGGATTTGGGAACCTGAGTGCTGGTGTTTACCAAGAAAGAGGAGTCGGGTGGGATGGGGAAGGAGGGAACGCCACCTTTGATTGGGAGACAGTGCTTCTGACAGTATGATTGTAGCCATTGACGTGAGGGTCACATGGAGAATCCCTCACACACTTGCACACTTTGACCAGGAAAATCTAGTCATGTCACTTTTCCTGGCCTCTTGTCATTTGGTGTGAGCGTTACTCAGGCACCAGATGTTAAAAGGCAAAAGGCGGGTCCTGCCCCCCAACGGGGCAGATACTCCTGATGTTTTTTGCAGCATTGGGAGTGGTTTGCACACTATCTTGCCGAGTCCCCCAGAGCCCAGTGTTAGGAAGAAAAAGAAGGTCTAGATGGTCCTATTTTCTTTGGGTGGACTAGTGTCTGGGGGCTAGATGGGCATGGCCCCACCACCTTCATCACCGTGACTGAACTGGCCCTTTTGGACCTTGGATGATGCATCCATTGTGGCAACACAAATTTTAATCCCTTTCCAGAAAGGACAGGTTTGGTACAACTGACGTCAGCCACACAGCAGAAATGTGGCAGATCTGGGATTAGAACCCAGGTCCTTCTGACTCCCTGGCCTGTGCTCCACCAACTAAGCCTAACTACTTCTCATTGCATCACCCAGGTTTGCACCTTCCAAGAGGTACTATTTGGTAGAGACTAGAAGAAAAGCCGGGTCGCTGGGAGTTAGGAGGCTTGGGTTCTGGCTGGCTGTCTGATCTTAAGTCTGTTAACTTTTCTAAGCCTCAGTTGCCTGATCTTTTAAATGGGGATATTATCTCCTCTTCCGGCCTCATAGACCCGTGACCCCTGTGTGGGACAGGGACTGGATCACGGCCAGTTATTTGGTATCCACTCCAGTGCTTGGTACAGAGTGAACATTTAATAAAGCCCATCATCATCTAACGGGTAGCATCTATGCTTACCATCGCTTAGCCTTTTGTATTTCTTTTCTCTATCAAGCCCTGATCATACATACGTATGTGTGTACATGTCAAACTGGAGGAAAAAAGATCCTAACTGAAGATGGTGTTTTGGTGCTTGAAATCAGCAGATGGACATAAGTCAGAGTAAATAAATAGTAAGATGAAGCACAGCTTTATCAAAAAGCTTATTTACTTTGGGATTCAACTTGATGCTTCTGATTAGAACAGAGCCCTACAGCTGGAACTGTGAACAAACGGTTTCTTTATTTCTCAAGAAAAGCAGGTGTTGACACAGTCTTTTAGTCACATTGGGACAATGGTACTTAATGTTTTTATTGACTTGATTGATCACCAGGTCACGCAGAAGGGTTGTAAACTTTCCAATAAAATGCATTTGGTCTTTCAATTACACAGTGCGTTATGGTTATTTCCATACATCTCTTTTAATCTGTCAGATTCCCTCAGTAGGTGCATTTCTTCCCAGATTCAATTGCAATTTTCAGTACAGTTTCCACTTAAAATGGACTCCTTTTAAGAACATTAGTTCTCAGCGTTGCTTATCGAGCAGGCCGGGCACATTTTCACAATGGCAGTCTTCAGGCAGGACCCTCCCATTCCCTTCACTCTTGCTTCCCCCATCTCAGCCCTCCTTTCTCCCCCTCCTCCCCCCAACTCCTCCTCCTCCTCCTCACTCCTCCTCCTTACTTCCCCTTCTAATTTATTAATCACTTACTACGTTCCAGGCACTGTACTAAGTGCTGGGATAGGTTATCATAATATATTATCATTACTATTATTGGTACTAAGCTCTTACTGTCCTGAGTGCTAGAGTAGATACAACCTATTCTGGTTGGACACAGTCCATATCCCACATGGGGCTCACAGTCATATTCCCCATTTTACAGGTGAGGAAATGGAGGCGCAGACAAGTTAACCAGGTCACAGAGCAGACAAGTGGCAGAGCCCGGATTAGGACCCAGGTTCTTCTGACTCCCAGTGTTGGGCTCTATACACTAGGCAGGCCATGCTGCTTCTCTTTCTTCTCTCATTAATAGAGAAGGTTTTTGGGACCACCCCGGTATTAAGGTTGAAGGCGACCTCTTCCTCCCTCACTTGAAGCCCTTAGGCTGAAATGTCTCAGCTAGCAATTTCTCTGGGTCTCAACAGAGAAAAAGTGTTTGGCTGGAAACTCCACAGTCGTATACTACCACATTTGCCATTTCTAGTGCCAGTTAATCACCATGTAGGTGGCTTGCTTAGTGAATTATCATCTTATTTTTGCCAGTCCCATTTTTTGCAGATTTTAGGAGTTGTGATAAAGATGATAAAAGTATATATTTTTTCTTCCAGGGCCCATCACGCAAACGGAGCAGAGAGCGAGCAGGTAAGCCAGATGGGGCCGTATATTTCTTCTTAGGAGAGCTTAGTTTTGAGCAATGAATGCATAATTTACCCGTTGGGTATCAGTGGAAATTGGTATTCTAGATGCTATCCTTGACCTTCAGTTGACATGAAAGCCAACCTGCTCTTTATGCTCTGTGGGCTTTCAATATATGGGCGTTCTCATTGGGGAAAGTGAGAATTTCTTTTTCTTTGGGGGTTTGCTTTTTAAAAACTGGCTCATTGAATGTGAATTTTTTCTAAAACTTGTCCACAGGAACCTGCTGTGTTAGTTCCTTTACTGTCAGGCTCAAGGTGCAGTTATCATTGGCCTGTTTGTTGAGGAGAGTTTGTTTTTAATCTTCCGCTGTCACCTGTAGAAAGGTGTACTGTGGTCCCCATCCGGTTTATAAATCCAAATGACTGCCAGTGCAGAAGTTCAGTGGTTCTGCTGTCCTTTTGTAGAGGTGATTGAACCTTCAGTTTCATTTATTCGGTTGCCACTGCTTGTGAGGATCTTTCTGCTTATTAGAGTGTCAGTTCCTTGCGGGCAGGGAATGTGTTTTGTGGTTCTATTGTATTTCTCAAACACCTTACTATAGTGTATTTTCCTCAGTAAATATCTTTGCTGCTGCCATTCCTCCTCTTCCTCCTCCTCCTCCTCCTCCTCCTCCTTCCAAACTGACCCTTCCACTTTTTCCAAAGATTGCCTTATCTTAAAAAAAACAGGTAAGCAAAACCTTTCGGCTCTCAATGTTGCTGCTACCCAGGACCATCAGACAAAGGTGCTTGTTTAACACAAATAGCTGGAATCCTGTTGTGAAAGCGGATGTCTTCATTAGCAACGCCGAGCCGCTGAGCTCAGCACACAAAGCGTGTGCTGTGCTCATTATAGCAGAATGTTCTCCCTCCCACCCCCACCCCACACGTGTTTCTGTGTCAATTTGGATAGCATTTTTAGCCCATTTACTTTGTCAGCTGGCCAGCTTTGATCTCCCGGGTTGGGTATTTTCTGCACCTTCAACGAGAATATTTCCCTGTGGAAGGCACATCCCTCTAATAAGACGGCATGAATTCCTCCATTTACCGTAATGTATGCCAAGCCGAACGTGCTATTTGCTTCAATTCTCTTGATGAAGTAGCTTTTTGAATCTGAAGCCACGCACTGCGTCTGCTCCAATCGTGAACCGCCAGTGCCTCAGGACCGTCTAGGTGACGGGTAAACCCAAATTGGAAACACGCAGCTTGGAAACAGTCTGAATGTTTTAACTGGATAAGAGCCCGATTCATTTCTCAGCTTTTCTGCTGGACATTCGTCTTTCCCCAGCTCTGGGCAATAGGTATTCTTAATCTCCCTTGCTTCAGCCCGGAGACCATCAGGGCAATTTTCAGGCCAGCAAACCGGAGGACAGAAGTGACAGGGGTTCTTCTGGCACAGTTTAATCTCTGAAAAAGCAGTTGGGTCCTGGTGAGCTCTAATAGTGTGGTTGCAAGATTTGATATGAATCTTATCTGTGAGAATTTCCATGTTGGACAATGGAATCTCTGCCTCCCTAAGCCTCTATTTTTAGTGCTTGTAAGCACAACACATTTTGTGTTACTGGAAGAAACATCAAAAAGGCAGGCAGGCAGGCAAGCAGAAAATTAGAAGAGTCAAGTCAATTTCTACACAAGTAATTATAGAAAGCAACCAGGCAGTAGGAAAGATGAGGAAAAGATAGTAGAGCGTGCTGTTGCTGTATATTTAATCAGGATCCTAACTCTAGTTTCGAAAAACAAAAAAGCAGATCCTCCATGTAGGCTAGGAAAGGGGTATACCTCTCCTTTCCTAGGCACGTTTTTGGTGGTGATTCATTGTTGACCTTGGTATAATCTTGGTTCTAATGGCATTTCCCCTTCGGAGCCCTAGGCACGGACATCTGAGAGGGTGGGAGGAGGGGGTGGGGAATCTGGAACATTGTCCTTCTAGTTCTGATCACTCAATGGCATTTTTTGAGCACCTACTTGGTGTGAAGAGCTGTGTTAGTTGCTGAGGAGAGCCCACCAGAAACGAGAACTGCATTCCCTGTCCTTGAGGAGCTTCATTTAATTTATTCTGACTCCATTGTTCGGGAATATGTCTATGCCTAGCATCTCCTTTAGAATGCAAGCTCCATGTAGGCGGGAATCATGTCTTGTGTTGTACACCCCAAGTGCTGAGGCACTCGGTGGGTGCTCAGTAAATGACACTATTATTACTGCTGCTTGGGGAGAAAGAATTTTATTCAAAGAGAGGGAAGAAATGGACATACCAACTCTGTCATAGCATACTCTCCTAAGCGTTTAGTACAGTGCTCTGCACACAGGAAGAGCTCAATAAATATCACTGGGTGAGTGCCATACAGCAGAGTTGGTAGACGTGTTCCCTGCCCAGAACAAGCTTACAGGCTTACAAGAGGAGGAGACAGACATTAATATATTAATTCATAAGTGATATTCTTCCAACTAGCCTTGTGTTTCCTCAACCTCAGCTTTGTCAATTTTCAGCCTGTGTGATAACTGGGAGCTCCACTGGAGAGAGGAGAAGCAGTATGGCCTAGTTGTAAGAGCACGGGTCTGCTCCTCAACCCGTAGTTCAGTGACTAGCACAAAGTAAATACTGAAAAAGCACCCTCCCCCACACACATACGGGACAGTGGCCTGAGGTAAGGCATTAAATGTATTAATTAATCAATCATTTGCATTGAGTGCTTACTGTGCGCAGAACGCTGTAGTAAGCGCTTGGGAGAGTACAGAATAACCAACACATTCCCTGCCCACAAGGAGGAGCTTAATTGCTTTAGACACTATTTTAAGAGGAATTATTTACTACACAGTCCCCTTTCATTGTCGTTAGGAGATAAAGCTCTACTTTGGGGTCAGAAAATCAAACAATTCATGGGACCAAAGGAGGGAGATTGGCATTGCTGTGAATCTAAGCAAGGTGACCCTTCTCTGGTAATCAGTCAGTTACATTTATCAACCTACTGTGAGCTGAGCACTGTACTGAGCCCTTGGGAGAGTTTACTAGAGTTGGAAGACTCGAGGAGCTTAGATTATAAAGCTATTTGCTCTTATTTCCGCCCTGAATTTTTATTTAAACAAATTTTCCTTAAAATCCCAAGTGATTAGCACGGATTAGCACGTACGGTAAGAAAACAAAAACCCAGGCACAGTCGGATTCGGTGGCTTTTTTACCCAGCCATTAGGCTTGCCTCCAGCAGCATAAATAACCTTCTATATAAAAAATAACCTTTTACTTCCTGTAGTGGGTGAGAAAAGTCCTGTGTCTAATTTTTTTTTATGGTATTTGTTAAGCACTTACTATGTGTTCAACACCAGTCTAAGCTCTGGGGTAGGTACTAGTTAATTAGGTTGGACACCCACCCCCCATCCCGCATGGGGCTCACAGCCTAAGTAGGAGGGAGAACTGGGATTAAATATCCATTTTACACTTGAGGGAACTGAAGCGTAGAGAAGTGAAATGACCTGCCCGAGGTCACACAATAAGCAATTGGTAGAGCAGAATTAGAACCCAGTTCCTCTGGCTCTTTCCACTAGGCCATGCTGCTTCTCCATTTCATTGTTTTTGAGTTTTCTAAGATCTTCCAGAGAGCATGAGGTGTGCCTTCCCCAGAAAACAAAAAGTCAACGGAACTCCCATCCTGTTGTAGTTACTATTTCCTGAGGCGTTTTCTCTGTGGAGAGAGAAGCTCAGCTCCTTGGGTCAAGGCTTCAGGATAATGCGCGATAAATAATGCTTCACATCAGGACGTGGCCTTGGTTTTCTGAGGGGAGGGGCAGGTGCTTCCAGCCCCTCAGCATCTCTGGGGAAAGCTGTTCCGACCTTTCCCGTCCCGCTAAAAGTGGAGTGACGTACGGCTGCACATTTACATAGGGTCATGGCTGTACCCATAACAGCCTTCCACATGGGTATGCTGCAGTCATTAAGGTGATTTTTTTTTTTTACCTAATTCATCTTATGCCTACTATAAACAAAATGAAAGAGACGCATGCGTTTAAGATTTTATGTAGAGGAGTTTGAATATTTGCAACGGGCTATTTCTTAAATCGCCTGACAGCCTTACCCTATTTTCTGTTTCCTTTAAAAGTACTGTTTACAGCACAAAGGTGATAGTTTAAAAATAATGAAGCTAAACTTGGACTACCTGAAAAGTATTTTTGAATAATTTTCAGATGAGGGTATAATGAGGTGCTCTCCAGAAGGTGAAATGGCTGGTTTTTTTCTCCCCGGATTAGCAGTAATTACTTTCATCAGTCGCGTTCTCAGGAAACCACAGCAGGCAGAAAACCAAAACACTAAATGTCAAAATTCTAGTTTTACAATCAGCAAATAGAAATCGGTCCACCGATCAATAGCATTTACTGAGGGCCTTCTGTGTACAGAGCACTGTACTGAGCACTCGGGAGAGTACCTCAGAGTTAGTAGGAGTTATTGCTGCCCTCAAGGAATTTATCATTTAGAGTTGTTGTTTTTTCTCCCTGGTTTCTGTTATACTCTCCTAAGTGCATGCAGATCTTCACACTCGATAAGCACTTAATAAATACCATTGATTGGTTGATCAAAGCCGAATGCAGTCTAAACATAACGCATCACTTATGCACCTGAATTTGTACCCTTTAAGCATTTCATATTCATCCCATCCTCAGCCTTGTGTACCTACCTACCCTTTTTCTCTACCATTTCCCCACAAGAAATAATGACTTGATTGTTACAGCTTTTTTCCCCAGATGTACACACAGAGTTTTGAGGAGGGAAATGTGAAAGGCCAGTCTTACAGAAATAGCTAGAAAGAATCTCCATTTAAAAAAAAAAAGTTTGGAAAGAAGTTCACCCCCTGCATAATCCAAACCTGATCGATTGCTTGAGTGCCCCTGCTATATACTGAATCACATATTCAGTCCTAGGATAATTTTGATTTTCAGCATCCCTGTTTAAAACATCCCCTCGTTAGATAACTGTGAGCGATCCAGATGGCTTAAATCCTTTTATTCCTTCTGCAAGTGGTCCGATTGTACAAGGGGGCTGCTATCGCTGGGAGAAAACCCGTCAGAGAAAGGCCTGTCAGTTCTGTTGCTATTTACAGTGATGTCGAAGGATCTCCGATAACCACAACTTAGGCTATCTGACAAGGTATGGAAGCAGGTTGGAATTAGTGCACCCAGGCTTCTTCGGCCGTGTTCCTGAGCTCTAAAAATACATCCAAGCGCCCTCTCCCCCACCGCGTATGGTCATTCTAAATGACCCCTTGAATAGGCATCGGCCCCAGCATCTAGCTTACACGCGTCCAAGCCCATTTATGTTCGACCAGTATAACCGCGGGTCGGGTGCCAGAGACAACCATCTTGGCCGGCTGTGACTCCAGAAGACTGGGTTATCGTCATGTTCACCAGCCTGATTGACCCTTGAACTCCAAGTCCTATTCCAGGCCCTATCTAATGTGCACAGGTCCCCCGGCTCCCAGAATGAGGGCTTCTCTCCATTTACTGTGGAAAAAACTACAAAGCAGAGCCAGAAACCATTTGTATGTTCTTCGATCATCAATTATTCATCAGCCGGTCGGTCCCTGCTAAAATAACAACAAATTAAGTTGCTGACATCTTGACTTACGTGGTGCTCCGAGGATTAGAAGCAAAGATTGTAAATCAGTTTTTACCCTCCTGAGTCCTCTCAAACATATAAAATAGGATAGTCATAGAGGCAAAAAAAATCAGGGAACTGGGACCGAATTTAAATGTCTACCAGCTCAATAGCATTGTACTCTCCCAAGCTTTGCACACAGTCACAGTGCTCAATAAATGCCATTGATTGATTGATCGATCTGGTCCAGCCCCCTGCCTCCAGCAGGGGAAAAGCAAAATCATCCAGAACAGAAAGATATCTAGTCTCCTCTTAGAAAGTGCTTCTAAACAGAAGGAACATATTTTGGGAAATACATTATGGAACAACATTTTGGTGGTGGTTGTGTGGGTGGGTTGTGGGGGGCGGTGCAAATGTCTGTATATTAAGAAAGCCTGCTGCAGTCCACCACAACTGACCGTGTTTGTTGTCTTTAAGCTGCTCCTCTAGTTGATAAAGTGTCTGTAAGCAGGGATCTTGTCTACCCACTCTATTGTGCTGTGCTTTTGTGCTGGGCCCCCCGCGGGCGTATTATAGTGCTCTGCACGTAGTAAGCACTCAATAAATACTATTGATTGCTTTACTGATTGAAGGAGACAAAAATGAATAAAAACAGATCTATTTTACATAGCCTTGTATAGACCTACCTTTCTGAGCAATAAGCAGCAGCTTGTTGCAAACTATACAAAGTTTGTAGAGGTAATGATTTCATCTATTAAAATCTCATCCAGCACAATTGGTCGAATAAACTGGAGGGGATTTTTCAAGCCTGTTTAATCCATCAGTGGTATTTATTGAGCACCTACTGTGTTCAGAGCACTATACAAAGTGTTTGGGAAAGTACGACAGAAGTCAAAGAAACAATCCTGTCCCCTGGAAATGTACAGTCTACTAGAGATGAGGGTGGCGAGGAAGAATCAGTACCCACCAGCGGAAAACGGGTGGGATTTTACAGGAATTTTGAAGGTGGCCTGTTTTTTGATCTTGTTGACCTCCCTTCATTGTCTTCCGTTCAGAATCTCGTAAACTACTGGCATTTACTAAACCACCCAGAAAATGGCATCAAACCAAAACATCGTGATTTAGATTAAATAGGAAATTAGAATTTACCAATCAAGTAGATTTTCTCTGCAAAAACTACTCCAAAATAACACTCCCAGGTCCTGGAAGAGTTCATGCATCTCCCTGTCTTACAGTCAATCAGAAGATGCAGACACAGTTGATTCAGGCCCAGTCCTTGTCCAACAGGAGGCTCATAATCTAAGAAGTGGGGGGCAGGTATCTTACCGTGGCTCAGTGGAAAGAGCACGGGCTTTGGAGTCAGGGCTCATGAGTTCGAATCCCAGCTCTGCCACTTGTCGGCTGTGTGACTGTGGGCAAGTCACTTAACTTCTCTGTGCCTCAGTTCCCTCATCTGTAAAATGGGGATTAAGACTGTGAGCCCCACGTGGGACAACCTGATTCCCCTATGTCTACCCCAGCTCTTAGAACAGTGCTCGGCACATCGTAAGCGCTTAACAGATACCAACATTATTATTATTATTACCCCCATTTTATAGACAAGGAAACTGAAGCACAGAGAGGTCGAATGACTTGCCAAAGGTCACGCTGCGGTCAGTAGCTAATACTGGCTCTGTCAATTTTCTCTTGTGACCTAAATATTTTTGTGCCACAGTTTCCTTATCTGTACAATGGGGATTCCGTAGCTGCTCCCCCCTCTCACTTAGACTATGAGCCCCTTGTTGGGCCAGTACAGTGTCCAAACGATATCTTGTATATACCCCAGTGCTTTGTATAGTGTTTGGTGCAGAGAAAGCGCTTAACAAATACCATTATTATTCATTCAGTCGTATTTATTGAGCGCTTACTGTGTGCAGAGTATCTTTATCACCCTATTTATTTTGTTTATTTTGTTGAATGAGATGTACATCACCCTGATTCTATTTAGTTGTCATTGTTTTTATGAGATGTTCTTCCCCTTGACTCTATTTATTGCCATTGTTCTTGTCTGCCTGTCTCCCCCGATTAGACTGTAAGCCCATCAAAGGGCAGGGACCGGCTCTATCTGTTGCCGACTTGTACATTCCAAGCGCTTAGTACAGTGCTCTGCACATAGTAAGCGCTCAATAAATACTATTGAATGAATGAATACGAAGCGCTTGGAAAGTACAGTTGGGCAACCAATAGAGGCAGTCCCTACCCAACAACTGGCTCACAGTCTAGAAATTATTACCATTATTATTAGTAGTAGTAATAGCTGTGATTAAGAGCCCAAATCTTCTGAATCTCATGCATTAAGCTACGATATCTCATAAGTCTTATTTGCATTCTGAAGTGATTTCAGAGCACTAATGGCAATTAGAAGTGGGCAGGGAACGTGTCTACCAACTCTGTTATATTGTATTCTCCCAAGTGCCTAGTACAGTGCTCTGCACACAATAAGCACTCAATAAATGTGTTTGATTGATAGAAGTGGAGGAAAGATATTTGTAAAACCAGCAAAAAATTAAAATTCCACATCCTGTGAAACAGTCTTACTTCAGAAAAGTTGCCTTTCCGGGCTCAGGTCCCTGGGGAGATTTTAGTATGGAAGAAGAGCGCATCAGGTAAGAGGGAGAGTTATCATTGTTTGAAGCACAATGTCGTGCTCTGGCTGCTGTGGACGATGAAGGCCCTGGGGTCTTCTGTGTGGCAATTAGAGGAGGCCGTCTTGGGGCACAGTGTTGACACTGAACTGTAGAACTGCAGAGGTCTCTCTGTCAGAGCCTGCATTGTTGCTCTAATTCCGGGCAGGCAGGCTAAATCTTAGAGGAGTTTATAAGCTGATTATGTATGACCTATCCCTTGGGGATCATGCTGAAGGAACAGTGAAATTTCTTCAGCGAAAGAAAAAGAAAATCTACCCTCTGGCCTTCGGCCATTTGCCTTAATGGAGTAACCCAAGCAAATGGGAGGGATATGGGCCAGGAGGCACCTTCCTAATGAAATCGGGGCAGGGGGTGGGCGGGCAGAAATTCCTAGGGTGTTTATTATTTTTTAATGGTATCTCCATGTGTCAGGCACTGCCCTGGGCACTGGGGTAGATACAGGTTAATTAAGGACTGTGTCTGACCTGTTTATATCGTATCAACTACAGCGCTTAGTTCAGTGCTTGGCACAGAGTAAGCACTTAACAAATACCACCATCATAGTTGTTATTATTATTTAATAGGCTGCTGGGTCAGGATCAGGAGGTGTCGGCACATTGGCCTGGAAGTAGAGAAGCTTCTGCTCCTCAGCCTCTCTCATTCCCCCTCCCCCCGGCCAGCTCTTAAGTGTGCCAGACAGTCCGGGTTTGACTGAGGCATCTCTCCAGGAACAAATCAATCCCCCGATTAGACATGATGCCTATCAGAATGCCCCTGCCCGAGGGAAGTTACATATAGGAGTGGATTAGCAGCGGTGCATTAAGGACTTAGCCAGAAGGCAGCAATAAATTAGTAATCACCTCAGCACTTTACATGCACAGATGAAGTGGGCATTAGCCCGGTTCTGGGAGCTGCTGGGAGGGAGACACTCCAGCCGGAGCAATAAATGCTATTGAAATTCCTGCTCTAAGTTCTTTTTTGGTAAAATAACTGTTTTGCTCCCTGTACTGAGTAAATACGAATGACTTGCTCCTCTCTGTTGAAGTGAGTTGGTATGCAAAAATAACAATCTTTACCTCAAATAGGAATTGATTGTGCGAAAACAGGGTGTATGTCTAGAGGGATTATAGTGCAAGAGTTTCTGAATATGGAATTTTCCAAATAACATGCAAATGTTGGGCCCACAAGAATAAGGTCCTTGAGAATGGGGGACTGTGTCTTTTACCCCCATTGTATTCTCCCAAACACTTTTTAGAGTGCTCTGTACACAATAAGTGTTCAGTAAAGACCAGCGATTGATGGTACCATTCACCCCCGTGATCATGAACTTGACTCTACTATGTCAAGCCAGTAGATAATGTCGCAGGCAACTTTTGAGGAGATAAGAAAAGGCTCCTTTCTCCTCCTAATCCACCTAAGCTCCTCTCTTCAGGAACCATTGGAAAACCTCATGCACCATAGTCATTTGTTGACACTACAGTAGCCACTATCAGTTGGACTAAATCCTAAAGAAAGTCAGCAGTTAGATACAGTAAGGCATTTTTGGGGAGGATAGAAGAGGGGCAGATAAATAAGCACAAAGTCTCCCGGGCTCTGGATCCCCACTCAGCAGCTACTCAGAATTTCCCAGAAACAACTCCCAGACTCTGAACCAACATTTGGGAAAAAAGTTTCCTCCCTCTTCTTGTCTCCAAGCTTTTTCTCTCTCACAGTCAGATCCAGACCCTGAAGTTGACCTGTTTAGAACCTTCCAGGAATCATGGGGCATGAGTTTTGTGTTATTTCCCTTTTCAGACAAATAAGGAAATTGAGGCTCAGAGAGGTCAAGTGGCTTGGGTGAAGTTATACAGTCTGTGGCAAGTTGGATTTGTATGTGGATCATCTGTGTCTTGGTCCGCTGCTTACCCAGCTGAGGCAAGCTCCGAACAGAGAATTTCTTGTGTGCTTTGCTATGCTAGGAGGTAACTTGAAGACTGTAAGCTCCTCTCGGCTGTATCTTGTCCTCTAGACAGTATACTCATCGTGAGCAGAGAACACGTCTACACCAACTCTGTTATATTGTACTCTCCCAAGTGCTTAGTCCAGTGCTCTGCACACAGTAAGCGCTCAACAAATATGAGTAAATAGGTGCAGTCCAGGAATGCAGAGCGATCCCATCAGGTTCAGGAAAAGCCACTTAATTCAGCGTGAGTGCAAAAATGCTTAGAATGTGAACCTGGAGTCCTAGTTCCTATTTCCAAAGTGATGCACTCACTCATTTTCCTCCTTTGTCCTTGGGCTCAGCTCAGATTATCCTAAAGTAAATTAATGACTGGGGAAAATGTGCTGCTTCATGTAATACAGACATTCTCAGACGACCTAACGAGGAAACTCTACTGCTATTCTCCACACCCCAAATCTCACAGCCAACATTTAATTAACCTGCCCATAAAATAAATTGTCTAAGGGTACCCAGCTACATTTGTTCCTTTCTGGAAAAGTAATTCAGTCTCTGTTCCTATAGCTTTAGGCTGCTCTCTGTCAGAACGGCTTAACCTGCTTAACAGAGATCCCATCCTGCAGGGTAGAGTTGCAGTTCCCAGCTGGGTCGCTTGCAAAGGGCACGTAAAAGAGTCAGAGCACTACAACGGCAGACAGCGTGGCTTAGCAGTGGGTTGATGGGAGATAACCAAGGAGACGGACCATTTTGGATGGGAGTCTTCGGAAAGAGAGGTGGCCATCCCTGAGCAAAGACTTTGGGAAGAACAAGATCGCAGGAGGGAAATGAAAATAGTATCGGACACTTCAACCCGACAGCCACATTTCGCTCTTTTGTACTTTACCAATCCTCAGCACTCATGGAGATAGGTGCATCCAGATATACATTCTGTTAGTCTGATTTTTATTTCTTTATGACGTGTTAAGCACTTACTACGCGCCAGGCACGGTACTAAGCGCTAGAGTAGATACAAGCTTAATCAGGTTGACCACAGTCGACGTCCCACGTGGGGCTCACGGTCTTCATCCCCGTTCTACAGGTGAGGGAACTGAGGCCCAGGGAAGTGAAGTGACTTCCTCAAGGTCACACAGCAGACACGGGCGGAGCTGGAATTAGAACTCAGGTCTTCTTGACTCCGAAGCCCGTGCTCTCTCCACTAGGCCATGCTGCTTCTCACGTCTACTATGTATTTTACATCCGGGGCAGTTGACAGTGGCACAGTTAAAATGCCCCAGCTCAGAGGAGCTCAGCCTGAGAGACCACCAGTAGTCGTCAGTCCATCGAATTTAATCCAGGCCTTAAAGACGGTTTATTCATTGTTTCACATTTCAGGCCTGTGCTAGCTGCCTCAAGTCTGCTCTCTGGGATTTTTGTGGTTGGGGGATTTTTTTCTTTTCTTTTCCCGGTGGACTCCATTCTTCCCCTGAAGACTTCACACATCCCTTTCGTTCCGTTCGGCCAATCTGCTCACTCTATTTCTGGCCTCGTTTTCGAGACAGCGTGCTGTCTCGAAACTCTGAGGAGGGAAGGCAGTTCCGTCCACCAGAGATCTAGGCCTGGGCAGATGGCCCACAAAATGTTACCTGGTTCCAGTTGGACAGAAGTATCCTAGATCACATATTAATAGTGAAGGGTATTTATTCAGTGCTTACTATGTGCCAAGGACTGTGCTGGACTCTGGGATAGATATAGGATACTCATAACTAGGAGAAGCAGCGTGGCTCAGTGGAAAGAGCCCGGGCTTGGGAGTCAGAGGTCGTGGGTTCGAATCCCCGGTTCTGCCACTTCTCGGCTGTGTGACTGTGGGCAAGTCACTTAACTTCTCTGGGCCTCAGTTCCCTCATCTGTAAAATGGGGATGAAGACTGTGAGCCTCACGTAGGACAACCTGATGACCCTGTATCTACCCCAGCGCTTAGAACAGTGCTCTGCACATAGTAAGCGCTTAACCAATACCAACGTTATTATAACTGTTCTCCCTCCCCCATAGGCTGTGGGCCCCATGTGGGTTAGGGACTGTGTGCAAACCTGTGATCTACCCCAGTGCTTATTATAGTGCTTAGCACATGGTAAGCGCTTTACCAGTCAATCAGTGGTATTTGCGAGGGCTTAGTTTGTGAAGAGCACTGTTCTAAGCACTTGGGAGAAATAGAGCAGGGGCTTGGGAGTCAGAAGGTTATGGGTTCTAATTCCGGCTCTGCCACTTGTCTGCTGTGTGGCCTAGGCAAATCACTTCACTTCTCTGTACTTCAATTCCCTCATCTGTACAATGGAGATTGCGAGCCCCATGTGGGACGGGGACTGTGTCCAACCTGGTTTACTTGTATCGACCCCAGCGCTTAGAACAGTGCCTGGCACATAGTAAGCACTTAAATAATAATAATTATTATTATTATTATTGTTATACCACAACAGCTTACAGTCTAGTGGGGGAGATAGACGTTCAAATAAATTTCAGTTAAGCAAAATTTTTTTAGTGATTATTACCAAACCAGTCCCTGTCCCACGTGGGGCTTTACAGGTGAGGAAACTGAGGCCTAGAGAGATGTTAAATGACTTGTGCAAGCTCAGTCCTGGACCTGTGCTCTTTCCTTTAGGCCATGCTGCCGCCTGAATTGACTTGAGAGACTGCTTTGGAAACTTTTCCAAAATTTTGGGCCCCTGTCTTCATAGTGTTACTAGAGTCCATCAGGTCATGCTGAAAAATAGATCCTTCTTCTACATAAATATACAGCTGGAGAGGAGCCTGCCTGGAAGACTACAGGTATTGGCTGTACATCTGGGTAGGCAGGTTTTGATGTGGCACTTGACTGGATGTAAAAACACCTGTTTTTAGAAAGGCCTCACTGATATTATTGCTTTCCGTTGAGGCGGCACCACTCCTGGAAGGAGCTCCTAAAAGATATTTGTGAAAGCATAGCAGTGGCATTTTCATTTTTTGGCTCTTTTACGTTTTCAAAAACAATCTGCCGGAGACATTCATCCTGCCACGCTCAGGAGCAAATGCCTACAAAATGTTGGCTTTCACCTTCACTTCAGGAGTCTGCCAGGGAATGTTAAAAATATCCCAACTCCCAAAAAATCCCAATGCCATTTTGCTCAGCCTTTCCAGATTTGAAAGAGTCACTACTCACGGGAAGGATCTCTATGGAAAGGAGTTAAGTTCTACAACTTCACTTTTTAAATACAATTTCTAATCATTTCTGGAGTCCTGATTAAAATCATTTACCTAAGTTGTTTATAAATCAGTCAGTAGTATTCATTGAGTGCTGACTCGGTGCAGAACGCCGTATTAAGCACTTAGGAGAGTATAACAGAGTTAGTAGACCTGATCCCTGCTCTCAAGGAGCGTACAATCTAGCAGAGGAGACAGGCACTAAAGAGGAAGCAATTAAGAATAATAATACGGACAGAAGTACTACCAGGGAGTGTTGAAGTTCGGTGGGGAAATGAACTATTATTCTGGGAACACCTTCTGGAGGAGATGTGATTTCAAAAGGGTCTTAGAGATGGGGACTGTGTCCAGCCTTATATGGTATCTACCCCAGTGCTTAGTACAGTGCCTGGCATGTAGTAAGCGGTTAACAAAGGCCACAGTTATTCTTATGGGAAAAACAGTGTCTGCTGAATATGAAAGGACGGGATGGTAGGGAATCAACTCCATGAGGGCAGGAGGGGGCCATTTTGCCCCCATGGGCTTCAGCTTCAGGGGCAAAAATCTCACTTAAAAATCTCACTCATCTCCACCAGATCTGAGAACCTTCTCTCTGTAGCTTCTTTTTTTTAATTTTTATTTTTTAATGATTTTTAAGCACTGTGTACCCAGCGCTTAGTACAGTACCTGGTACACAGTGCTTAAACACCATTAATAAATAAATAATAAATAAATAAATGAATAAATAAATAAATAAATAAATAAAAGCTATGGAGAGCCGGGTGCTGTTTAGAGCACACTTACTGCCGCATGAGTTTTCCTTTATGCTGTTTCCTCAGGAATACATCCCCTGTGCTGGGGACTAAGTGTATTCTTCGCTTGGAAAATGCTTAGGAAAGTGTTACATCCCCTTGAACCAGATTCAGAGCAGCCTGCATCTCCTATCCAAGAGAAGGCAGTTGCCGTTTGCCTACAGAGTGACCGAGCCGCATCTGAATCTCAGCCCCAACAAGGCGGTCTCTGTTTCAGCTTGAGCGTTAGCGATCAGAGCTCTCAGGTGCCCCCAGAAGAGCCTTTGCTGTGTTGTAGAACCGTGCAGATGAGACACAAAGGTCCTGGGGGACCCAGAGGTAAGTGGGATTTGTAGGTTCTGTCTTGTCCGGCTCCGCTCTGAAGTTTTGGCAGCATCAGTGCTCTTCTGGAAATCAGAAGAAAGGAGTCCTTGTGAGGATCCGTGGGATCGCGCTGGCCATCCGGTGCCCAGCAAAGTGGTCCTGCTGGAGGTTTGTCGAGCAGCATTACCCTAATTAGGTATATTGTGAACACGTGATGGCCCCAGTGCAAAACCGAATGGCCACATTCATTCCACCTCATCAGGCAGAACGTGGTAATGTGGCTAATTGAGTACGAAGCCTTAGGCACAAGCCAGAGGCAAAATAAGTTGCATAAGTAAAGAGACCAGACTTTGTGATTTAGGTGGGATAGCCCTGAAATTTGGGCGAGGGAAAGAGGGAATAAATTATTAGTATTAATTTCATAGCTGTTCCAGCGGTGGAGGGGATGGGGGATATGAAGGAGTTGGCTCCTCTAAGGGCATCCAGAGGAGTCCTAGGTTTATATTTTACTTCATTTTTTTATGGTATTTGTTAAGTGTTTAGTCTGTACCAGGTGGATACGATCTAATCAGGTTGGGCAGTCCATGTCACAGAAAGAAGCAAAGGCACAGAAAAGTGAAGTGACTTACCAAGTGTCATACCGCAGTCAAGTGGTGGAGCCGGAATTAGAACCCAGGGCCTTCTGACTCCTGTCTGCCTCACTTCCCTTCCTGGCTAGACACTCTTCCCCTATAGTTCATGGGATTGCTCTCCCTCATTATGTGGCGGGCTGCATTCAGCACTGGTGGGGAAATAGAGAATGGGGAAGAGAGATTGGGGAGGAGAGAGAAGCAAAGATCATGTGCTAGAAAAGTTTGGCAGTCACTGCTCTGGTTTATCATTTCCAGCATGCTTGTGGTTCTCTGCACTTGGATTAGTTTATCAACTTCAATCAGAAATATCAGTAGGGTCAGGCTTTGGGAATACTTTTTGTTAGCATACCTTAATCTCTCCTACTTGCATGTATGTGTTCAGGACCTGTATCTTATAAATAGTAAATGATTTCAGTTAAGACCAATTTGCAGTGCAGATGGAGTGGATTTTGCATATTCTGAAAGAGCATGAAATATTAACTCATGTTTAACAAACCTTGATAAATGCTGTTCCGTGAGTTGATTTAACAGTTTCTCTCCCCAACCCTCCATTCAGGCAAAAATGCTGCCCCGATATAACCACTTGGGTAGGTTATTGAGGGAAGGAACTCTTTTCTGGCAATGGAGTCTTCTTGAAAAGGCAGGTTAAACTTGGTGAAAAGATCTTCTGGCTCCCATTTCAGTCAGTCAGTAGCGTTTACTGAGCATCTACTGTATACAGGGAGTATTTATTGAACACATGGGAGAGTACAGAGATTATTAGGGTATTTCTTATGATTCTGCCCAACACAGAGGTGAGACAAGACCACCATATCACGCACAGTTACATGTCCTACTGTGGAGGAGGAGACTGAGCTCCTCATCTTCCCTCCCAAGCCCGGTCCGCTCCCAGACTTCTCCATCACCGTGGATGGCACGACCATCCTTCCCGTCCCGCAGGCCCGCATTCTCGGTGTCATCCTTGACTCGTCCCTCTCGTTCCCCCCACATATCCTATCCGTTACCAAGACCTGCCGGTTTCACCTCTACAATATCGCCAAGATCCGCCCTTTCCTCTCCACCCAAACGGCTACCTTACTATTGCGGGCTCTCGTTATATCCCGGCTAGACTACTGTGTCAGCCTTCTCTCTGACCTCCCTTCCTCCTCTCTCGCCCCGCTCCGATCTATTCTTCACTCCGCTGCCCGGCTCATCTTCCTGCAGAAACGATCTGGGCATGTCACTCCCCTTCTTAAACAACTCCAGTGGTTGCCTATCGACCTCCGCTCCAAACAAAAACTCCTCACTCTAGGCTTCAAGGCTCTCCATCACCTTGCCCCTTCCTACCTCTCCTCCCTTCTCTCTTTCTACCGCCCACCCCGCACGCTCCGCTCCTCTGCCGCCCACCTCCTCGCCGTCCCTCGGTCTCGCCTATCCCGCCGTCGACCCCCGGGTCACGTCCTCCCGCGGTCCCGGAACGCCCTCCCTCCTCACCTCCGCCAAACTGATTCTCTTTCCCTCTTCAAAACCTTACTTAAAAATCACCTCCTCCAAGAGGCGTTCCCAGACTGAGCTCCTCTTCCCCCTCTACTCCCTCTGCCATCCCCCCTTTACCTCTCCGCAGCTAAAGCCTCATTTTCCCCTTTTCCCTCTGCTCCTCCACCTCTCCCTTCCCATCCCCACAGCACTGTACTCGTCCGCTCAACTGTATATATTTTCGTTACCCTATTTATTTTGTTAATGAATTGTACATCGCCTTGATTCTATTTAGTTGCCATCGGTTTTTACGAGATGTTCCTCCCCTTGACGCTGTTTAGTGCCATTGTTCTTGTCTGTCCATCTCCCCCGATTAGACTGTAAGCCCGTCAAACGGCAGGGACTGTCTCTATCTGTTGCCGACTTGTTCATCCCAAGCGCTTAGTACAGTGCTCTGCACATAGTAAGCGCTCAATAAATACTATTGAATGAATGAATGAATGTCCTACCTGGGCTTCATCGTCTAAGAGGGAGGGAACGAAGGTATCTTATCCCAATTTTACAGATGAGGAAACTGAGGCCCAGAGAGTTTGTGACTTACCCAGTGGTCACACAGCAGGGCAGTGGCAGAGCTGTGGCCAGAACCCAGATCTCCCCACTCCCTCTCCTGGGGTCTTTCTGAACCCAGGCCACCGGTTCCTGCCCTCAGGGAGCTTGCAGTCTAGTGAGAGGGCAGGGAGTGGAACATTTTCAGGGGTGACCTTTCTGGGCCCTGGGATTTTAGTAGAATTTGATCCCCCCCACCCCGCCACACTGTTTAAAGCACTAAAGCGGGGGCTCCTCTCCGGCCCCGCTGCAAGTGCGTCGCCACCTCTTTGGAGCCGCGTTCTCCAGCCGAGCTGCTTTCGCAGGGCTCGTTCATCTTGCAGATGACACATTAAATGGAGCCACGCACCTAAGGTTGGAATTTCAGCCTTTTGGCAGCCTCAGCCTCTCAGGGCACATTAATCACGTACCGCCGCGTCCCCGAGCCATCTGCTTACCACTCAGACTGAATCTCCCAATCCGCCCATGGTGAGACACCGAGAATCCTCAGAGAAAACAAAACTCCGTAAGAGGTCCAAGAAGATGAGGGCAGGCATTGTTGGTCCTCCGTAGGTAAGATGAGTCTAGAAAGCCAGGGGTGATTTTGTTTTGCATTTGAAAGGCTTATGACATTCCAGTCTCAACAGTCACCTCCTCCTCATCAGTTATGGATTCCATTCCTATCCTCAACATTTACATTACATATTTCTATTGGTTTGGACATTCAGTTCTTTGGCTCTTCCATCCTGACATATTTCTCTATTTTTGTACTTCCTGTGGGTACCCTTGTTCTTCCTCCTGCTCCCAATTTGTAAATAATTACGTCTGCCTCCTCCTTTAGACTGTAAGGTCCTTGAGGTCAGGGAATGCATTTCATTCTTGTTTGTGGTCAACTCTCCCAAGTGTGTAGTACAATTTTTCACAATCATTGCAGAGCCCTTTATTTCTCCTCTCCGCCCTCCCCTCTTGCATGGACTGTGAACTTGGCTGAGTACCGTTATGCACCATGATACTCACCCCAACCCACAATACTTATATAAATACTCTTATATTCTACTATTTCCCTTGTCCCTAATCCACTTTAATGTCTGCTGTGCCCTCTAGGCTTTAAGCTCCTTGTGGGTAGGGATAGTGTCTACCAACCCTGTTGTTCTGTACTTTCCCAAGTGCTTAGGACAGTGCTCTGTATGTATAAGTAAGGAGTAAGTGTTCAGTAAATGCCATGTAGGGATAGCATCTACCAGCTCTGTTGTTCTGTGCTTTCCCAAGTGCTTAGTACAGTGCTCTGTACGTGTAAGTAAGGAGTAAGTGCTCAGTAAATGCCATTGATTGATTGATTGATTGATAGGCACTTGATACCTGCCAGATTGATTACCCGGTTAGTTCTCATTGGCTACTCTAAAAGCCATTAGGTGAGCCAAGCTCACGGATGGTTGCGTCCTGCGAATGCATCATCGATAACAGAGCATTGTACTAAGCACTAAGGCGTGTACAGTACATTTACTCTACGTGATCCCTGTCCTCAAGGAGTCTACAGTCTTTAAATGTTTACACATGGTAGGAAGATGGTTTAGAATGGAATGGTAAATAGAATATATTTTCATAATGAAAATATCAATTCATTATCCAACTCTATATATCGACGCATAGAATATTACTCTGAACTTTCAGGTTTAGTTCCTTTGGTGCCAAAAAGATTTTTGACTCACTGGAGGGAGTTCTGTAAAAGCTAACCCAAAATGATGAAGGAAGCAGTCAAGGGTGATTTATCGGAAAAGATTAAAGGAACAAACTATGTGTGGTTTGTTTAAATGTCAGCTTATGAAAGGCATGAGAATAAAAATATTTGAAGGGTGTAAATTCCAGAGAGGATGAAGATTTATTTTTGCTCGGTACGGGGAAAACTAAGAGCGGTGGAATGAAATTAAAGAAGAAAAAAATCCAGACAGAACATCAGGACCGTCAAAATTCCACAATTAATGAAGTGATGCCTCGAGGAAGTGGCATCTCTCTTCACATTTCAAACTAGAAGCATGAGAATTGGGTTCTTTCATTCAGTTCATTCAGTCGTATACACTGAGTACTTACTGTGTGCAGAGCACTGTACTAAGCGCTTGGGAGAGTACAGTATAACAAGGTACATAACAATACCATATATAATATTATGATGTTCTGTAAGCATTTTCATCCCAGGTCAGCGCTGTCCACTGCTTCCTCCCTCTCTTCACTTTGGTTCACGGCCTGGATGAGTTGAAGTTGTAACAGATTTATCTCCAACTAGACTCTAGTGATCAGAACTATTTTTTTGGCCTCTGAAAGAAATCAGAAATCAAATTTAGCTGATTTCAGAATAAATGTCATCAATACGCAGAAAAATAATAATAGTGGAATCTCTTAAGCCATTTCTGTGTGGCAAGAACTGGGCTAAGCACTGGGTAGATACAAGATAATCAGGTTGAACACTGTCCCGTTCCCACATGAAGGTCAGGGTCTAAGAGGAAGGGAAACAGAAAATTCACCTTTCTGCTCAATTATGTTGTCAGTAAGGTGCATAACCTTATTACTGTACATATCCCCTTTTCTTTCTTCCCTTTCATTGTAATTTATTTTACTGCCAGTCTTCCTCTTTAGATGATAAACTCTATGAGGAAAGATATCATGTCCAATCAATCACTGGCATTTATTGAGCACTTATTGGGTGGAGAGCACCGTCTTAAATGCTTGGGAGAGTGCAGTGCAACAGAGTCGGTAGACACATCCCTGCCCTAAAGCAACTTAAAATCTAGCGTCCACTGAGTCTTGGCACACAGAAGGTCTTCGGTAAGTACTACTGATTGAGATCGTTCCATTGTTATGCATTATCTCCAAAGTTAAGTTGATTCTGCTGAGGAATTCCTTTCATATTATCATCTTTAGAAATCAAATTTGGCAATTATGTGCAAGGATTCCTCTGTGTGTCCTCATAGCTGGGATGATACAGTGGGAGTGAGCCATCCCTGAGTAAAAAGGATCGAAGCCCAGTATATTGGTAAAGGAAGTAGTAGATGTTCTACTCATTTAATCATATTTATTGAACGCTTTCTGTGTGCAGAGCACTGTACTAATCGCTTGGAATGTACAATTTGGCAGGTGATAGAGACAATCCCTGCCCAACAACGGGCTCACAGTCTAAAAGGGGGAGACAGACAGCAAAACAAAACAAGTAGTCAGGCAAAATAAATAAATACGATTGAATGAATGTTCTAGGGTGAGTTTGTAAATACACTGAAGTCCAGGATCTGAGAAATGAGAAGCAGTGTGGCCTAGTGGATGGAGCACAGGCCTGGGAGTCTGCAGGACCTAATTCTAATCCCATTCCACTACTTGTCAGCTGTGTGACCGTGGACAAGTCACTTAACTTCTTGGGGCTTCGCTTCCTTCATCTGTAAAATGGGAATTAAGACTGTGACCAACCAGATTAGATTTTATCTACCCCAATGCTTAGTATCGTGCCTGGCTCATAGTAAACACTTAACAAACAACATAGAAACTTTTTTTAAAAAGCCAGAAACAGAATACTGCCGAGTTGGCTAGAAGAATTTCGATTCCCAGCTCTGCTAGTTATTCATTATTTGACCTCCTCACACTCTCTGACCTTTCCACTCTCTGACCTATTCTTGGATGAAGGACTCTATACAAGACATTATTATTCATGCCTTGCCTCACCACTTTTATTCTTTTCTATGGCCTAAACTCTCTGCTCAAATCTCAGAATTGTGCCTTTGCAAATTCCTGTTGTTTTCCGTATTTCACATTTTCAAAGTTGAAAACAAATGGAGTGACTAGTTGCAAGAGCAACCAAACAAGGAGTTTGCTGATTCCTTGCCCTCAGAGTTTAGGCATTCAGAAGATAGAAAAGAATGACCACATGGACCAATGACTGTATATTCTAGATTCACAGAGGACTTCAAAACCATGAGTCAAGAGCATAGAGTCTGGGGGCTAGTGGGGGGTGGGGGGTGGGGGTAGGGTATCAACATAGCCTGCATCCAGTGGCAGGGAGTCTACTTCATTAGCGTAACAGGAGACTTCCCAGTAAGTCCTTCAGGGCTGTGTGTGGGTGTGCGGAGTAGGGGAATGATGCACAACTAAGATCAAAAACAGACTTTCATTATACCACCCTGTTTTCTCAACTTTTGTGTATGTCCTGAATGATCCATGCGGACCGTACTTTTTTGTGTAGGGCCTACGACCAAAGCATTATTGTGACGGAAAGCTCGCCCCAAATATATTTAGCTCTTTTCAATTTAAGCCGATTAAAAAAGTCAACCGCTCTCATCTAAAGCTTAAAGAAACCACCTCTCCAACCTTCCCTACTAGTCCTCCTCATAGCATAATCAGTTAATCATATTTATTGAGCACTTACTGTGAAGAGCACTGTACTGAGCGCTTGGGAGAGTACAGTACAACAAAATTAGCGGTCATGTTCCCTGCCTGTAATGAGCTTGCAGTCGATCAGACATATTTATTACGCACTTACTGTGTGCAGAATACTGAACTGAACTCTTGAGAGAGTATAATATAACAATATAGCAGAGTTGGCAGATACATTCCCTGCCAACAACAAGCTTACAGTGTAGAGAATCGTAGTGCATAATCACCCTATTAGGCAAGCGTCTCAACACCCGATCTCCAACTCTGTGCCAGTGTGGATGTAGGTTTGGCAGGGTGAAAGCATGCTCAGCATATTCCCATCTTGCTTCAGTGGAAAGGACAGCGAGGCAGAGGGGTAGAAACAGACAGGAGCTTGTGATGACCAAGTGGGGTTGAGGAGACAGATCTGTGGCTTGAATTCGAAAACCTCAGAAGTCCTCTCATTCATTCAATCGTATTTATTGAGCACTTACTGTGTGCAGAGCACTGTACTAAGCGCTTGGAATGTACAATTCGGCAACAGATAGAGACAATCCCTGCCCAACAACGGGCTCACAGTCTAAAAGGGGAAACCAGACAGCAAAACAAAACCAGTAATCAGGCATCAATACCATCAAAATAGATAAATAGAATCATAGATATATACATATCATTAATTAAATAGAGCAATAAATAATGTATACGAATATACACAAGTGTTGTGGGGAGAGGAAGGGGGTAGAGCAAAGGGAGGGAGTAGGGGGAATGGGGAGGGGAGGAGGGGTAGAGAGAAAGGGAGGGCTCCATCTGGGAAGGCCTTCTGGAGGAGGTGAACTCTCAGTAGGGCTTTGAAGAGGGGAAGAGAGTTAGTTTGGCAGATGTGAAGAGGGAAGTCATTCCAGTTCAGAGGTAGGATGTGGGCCAGGGGTCGACGGCAGGACAGGCGAGAATGAGGCACAGTGAGGAGGTTAGCGGCAGGGTGGTAAGGGGTCTTGCTGTAGAGACAACCTGGAGATGATTTCAATTTGGCTTGCCCGGCTAGGTTTGTTTTCCAGTCCATTAGCATTGCCATGTCTGGTTAGACAAGTGCCCATTAAGGAGAATTTTCGTCTTGCTCTCTGGCCTTTTCAGGGAGGATGGAGATTCTGATGTCCAACATGGAAGCCATCAAGAGGACAGGGCAAAATAGACCTTCTTCAGGCTGGTTATGGGAAGGAAGTCAGCTGTGGGAACGGATGTGGCCGTTCAGAACTCATTTAGCTGTGACTCCGTGAGGAGATTTTCATTCTTCTAGATGAGTGTTGGTGAGCCAAGCCTTGGGTGAGGAGCTGATCATCAAAAACAAATGTCTAAAGACCAACTGTTATTATGTCAGTCATCTGAGGTCTGAGTTCCACAGTGCAGTTTTGGTTTTATTATGGAATTGGTGAAGCGCATACTATGTTTCAAGCATTGTTCTAAGCTCTGGGGGCAGATGCAAATGAATTAGGTTGATCACAATCCCTATCCACCTGGAACTAAGTAGGAGGGAGAACAGGAAAACTGAGGCAAAGAGAAGTTAAGTGACTGTCCCAACATCATACATCAAGCATTTGGCAGAGCTGGGATTTGAACTCAAGTCCTCTGACTCCCAGCCCCATGCTCTTTCCACTAGGCCACGCTGCATCTCATGTTGTGGAGAAAAGTGCTGAACAACACTTCTCCTTGAGCCTAACCTAATGTGAATCCAAATAGAAACAGAGAGCCAACTCATAAGGTGTGTTGGGGATTAGTGAATGATTGTAAAGTACTAATGAATAGTAATAGTATGTATAGTGTGTATCATTATTACTACTAGTAGGTACTACTAATAATAACAATAATAATAATCAAGTATTTGTAAAGTGCTTACTCTCAGCCAACCTCTATATTAAGCGCTGGGCTAGATGTAAGATAATCAGATCGGACACAGTCCCTGTCCCATACGGGGCCCACAAAGAACAAATATTGAATTGTCATTTTACAAATGAGGAAAATGAGGCACAGAGAAGTTAAAGTCACTTGCCCAAAGCCATACAGTAGACTCAGGATTAGAATCCAGGTTCTCTGATTTCCAGACCCATCCTCTTTCCACTAGGCCACAATACTCAGTGCTTTATCAAACTCCTTGTATGTCCACAACGTTGTACTAAGTGCTGGGAATTAATTCAGAGGTGAAAATTGATGTGGTCCCTGGCCCTGAGGAGGCTCACAATCTTAGAATCAAGTAGGGGAGAAAGGATGGGCAACAGACACATAAGCAGAAAGAGATAAAGTGAAGGAACCCTATAAATATCAATCAATCAGTCAATTGTAGTCATTGAGCATTTACTGTGTACTAAGCACTTGGGAAAGTACAATATAACAAGCACGTTCCCTGCTCGCAACGAGATTACAGTCTGGCGGGGAGACAGAAATTAATATAAATAAATAAATTACAGATATGTACATAAGTGCTATGTGGGACTGGTGAATAAAGGAAGTAGGTCTAGGTGATGCAGAAGGGAGTGGGAGAAAAGGAAATAAGGGCTTATTCAGGGAAGGCTTCTTGAAGGAGATGTGCCTTCAGTAAGGTTTTGAAGGATGGGAGAGAAATTGTCTATCGGTTATGAAGAGAGGTGTTCCAGACCGGAGGTAGGACGTGGGCGAGAGGTCGGCGGTGAGAGAGACGAGATGGAAGTACATTGAGTAGGTTGGCAGTTAAGGGGAGTGACGTGCGTGGGTAAATACTTAACAAATACCATAAAAAAGATACTTTGGTGCCCTTACAATAATACTTGTTATACCATAGGGAAAATGAAAAGATAGATATACGGGAAGTTTAATGGTTAAATACAAAACCATAGGGAAGTCTGTTAAGAATTGGGTCTAACATGTTTTATATGTGTGTTTTTAATAGGCTGTTCACATTTGGCAAGGCAGAGTTTCAACATATTTTCTCTCCAAAACAGTGGCTCAAACAAAGATAACCAAAAGTGAAGTTAATCGAGGCCAGATCAACATCTGGTGTGGATTAACCTTTTATTTTTATGTGCAGGCTGAGAACTGTCTGCAGGTTTGGGAAATAGAGGTTAACATTTTCCCCACCATACATACCGCTTTATGAAAAAAGATCCAGAGGCAGCTGAAAATATTCTCCTTTTCCTGCTCATCATACTCTGTTAGAATGAAAAATGATGATAAGTTAAGCCATTTTGGCCTGGGAGGCAGTTTATCTGCTGACGAGCTAAAAATCGCTCCATCTTTTTTGTCCTGAGACATTATCTACCTGTCTCGCGGATACAGTGGGTTTTCATGATGTTAATGCTGCCATTCATCACCTGACTAGGCATTGATTTGAATTTTTTTAAAAAACAGACTGGACCCTATATCCTTAAACAACATCTCTATAGGGGTGTGAAAAAACCTCACATCATATCCTCTAAAATCCTTTGTAGGAAATGAAATTTTATCTCTATCATTAAAAGTTCACCTTTGCTATAACAGTTAACTCTCTTCAAGTGTCACTCTCATATCCATAACCTCAAATGAAATCAGCGTTGGCCATTAAATAGCTGATGCTTAAGAAAGTATTAGAAATACGTGGCCTACTTGATATGGCATAAATTCAGATATCAAATATTATCAATCAATAGTATCAACTGGCTGTGCACTGTGTGCAGATTTCTTTATCATGTGCTTAAGAGAAGGTATTAGAGGAAGGCACCACCAGGAGCTTACAGTCTAGATGAGTTTACAAATAATATGGACATGCAAATCAGATCATTACTGAAGAAAATCAGTTGATCATAACATCCTTGCTAACTCGTTGTGGGCAGGGAATGTATCTCTTTATTGTTGTAATGTACTTTCCCACATGCTTAGTACAGTGTTCTGCACACAATAAATGCTCAGTAAATACAGTCGAAGTAATTGGGTTGCAGGAGTTTTAAAGGGAAAGTGAACCAAGAGGAAAATGGGGCAGGATCATGTGACCAAAAAAAACAGAGTTGAAAGAGACATCAATTGTGTCTGAACTGAAGTAAGTTTAGTTGGTTAGTCAACCAGGTATTTGAAAGTTTAAGGGCGAGAGAGGGAACTTTTCAGTCTTCCGCAGTGGCTTGATTGAGCTTTTTTAACATTGTTCAGGAAGAGCTTAACTAAGATCCGGACAGATTTGGAACCCAAGGAGTGCAAGAAATCCTAGGTGTATCTAGGGAGGACCAAGAGGCCGTAGAAAGTTCTATTTGGCAATGGTCTTCTAGACTTTTCCTCAGGAAAATCCAAATGGGGAGACCAATATCATTATATCAATTTCCCATCCCCTTGATGAATCCTCCTACTTTAAAACTGATCCGATTAATTTAGTCACATGTGTTTATTATTTCTGTCTGCTCCCAACTCTTTCAACTATTGTCTGTTCATTTAGGCCTGTCTGCCTTCCCTTTTGTGTTGTAAATTTCACAATGTTGCGGATCACACCGTAGATATTCTTTGACCAAGAATACACAGAGCTTCGATATAAATGATGTGGATAAATTAATTAACAGTATTTGAGGACTGATTCTATGGAAGACACTGTTGTAAGCCCCTGAAAGGGAATTAATGGACCAGATCCCTTCCTGTAAGAATCTTAAAGTCTAGCCGGGAAGACAGACCTGATAATAAATTACAGGTAGAAGGAAGCAGTAGAGTATAAAGATAAGTACATAGTTGCTGAGGTTGTGCCCTGCACTGTCCTAGCACACAGTAAGTGCTTCATGCCGTAATTGTTATTCTAGTGTCTACTCCATGCCTTTCTTCAGCAGTTAATGGCTTTGGTTTGTTAAATGACATTTGCATTATGTTTAAAAATAACAAAATCATTTCTTTTTAATTTATCTGCAATAAGCCAATCTGGGGCAATGCATTTTACCAAAAGCTGTTTAATCCCATTGTAAAGACACACTAAAATCAATATAAAGAAAGTTCCTGCGTTTAAAAAAATGGCAAGGGAGAAATAGGTCTGCCAGAAGGTTAGGGGAGAAGTGGCCATGTACTGAAAAACTGTAAAAGTTTTTTTTCAGGCATGTTTTTAAAAAAGAAGCGAAAGATAAGGAAGTCAAGAGGTTTGTATTGTGAACAAGCTGACTCCAAATTCCAAAGCTCTTCCCGAAGCTTTATATTTAGATTCTGAGGGGCCATTTTGCTTAGCCAAGGGAGTCCTGAGAAAACTGCAGGATTTCTAGATTTGATTTCTAGCCTTGTCACTAATTAACTGGGTAACACAGCTAGCCCCTCTGAATCTTAGAGTAACATGAGGCGTAGTTTTAATGGTCTTCAAATTCCTGAGATGAAGGGAGCGTTAGATAACCAAGTACTGGTATTCAGAACTGTCCCTTATGTCACTCTTCTTTGGGGGCCTCCCTCCTGCCTTGGGTTTAATCTTTCATAAATGCACCACAAGCAATTTCTGTCTCACCCTCAGGCCAACATCCCACCAAAACCACCAGCATATTTTTAGTAAGCTTGCAGTTGCCAACTTTCTTGGTGGCCAACCTTAATCACATCCAGAGTAGGAGGAGAAAGAAGTGGAGGAAACCTTCCTTCTCCTCCCATGCCACAACCCCAGTCCACACCAAATATTCCCCTCCCATGACCTTCTCGGTTTTCAGTGGAACTAGAAGTTTCAGAGCAGATGTGGTATTATTAATGATAATAATAATTGTGGGATTTGTTAAGCACTTATTATGTGCCAAACACTGTTCTAAGTAATGGGATAGCTCCAAGGTAATCAAGTTGGACAGAGTCTCTGTCCCACATTAGGTCCACAGCCTTAATCCCCATTTTACAGATGAGGTGAGGCACCAAGAAACGACTTGCCCAAGGCCACACAGCAGACGTGGTACAGCCGGGTTTAGAACCCACATCCTCTGACTCCCAGGCCTGCGCTCTTGGCATTAGGCCCTGCTGTTTCCACCTCCTCCCACCTCACTACTCTTGAGTTTTAATCAAGGAACAGGGAGTTCTCCTATCATGTAGCTTAACAAGGATCTTGAAGAACCTTGCTTTTTGGGAAAATTTGCATTAGAGCAACCACTAATGCAGCATGAGAAGCAACGTGGCTAAGTGGATAGATCACGGGCCAGGGAGTCAGGACTTGAGTTCTGATTCTGGCTCCGCCACGTCTGCTGTGTGAACATGGGCAAGTCACTTAACTTCTGTGGGCCTCAGTTACCTCACCTGTAAAATGGGAATTAAAAGTGTGAGCCCCATGTGGGACAGGGACTATGTCCAATCTGATTAACTTGTATCTACCCCAGTGTTAATTCAATGCTTGGCACATAGTGAGCACTTAACAAGTACCATATAATATTTACTATTATTATTAATTACTAACCACTGATTGGGATGGAATGGGTTAGAGTGAAGAGGGTTTGAAGATGCCATCATGGCTGACATTTTGTGATACAGATTCCCATGTTATTGTTCTGTTCAGCTCTAGCTGAAAGCTTTTCACTCGATACCTGCCACTCAATACCTGCCACTCAATCGATCAATGGTCTATATTGAGCCTTTACTGTGTGCAGAGCATTCCATGAAGTGTTTGGGAGAAGACAGTAAGTAACAGGGAAAAGTCAGCCTAAAAGGATAGGTGTAAGTGCTGTGAAGCTGAGGGGTGACTATCATTGTCACTCCACCATATTAAGTACTCTAAACACAAAGCCCTGCCTGGTGTAGAACAGTCAGACTGAGGCGGTAGCTTGGAAGCCCAGTGGCAGCGGAGCATTTCAACGTGCCAACGTCACGCCCGTGCGCCAAATCTACTCAGGCTGAGCAGATGATGCCCTTTAATCCTTCCATTGTGTTCTTTCCAAATTGTGGGGCAGATTCAGAAGTTCAGGAGTAGTAAGCCTCCGTGAAAATAATAGGAAAACAAAGTTGTCTTCTACATAATCTACTACTAACAAGGAGAAGAGTTATTAAAAAAAGAGTGGAAAAAAAATACAGCGGACTTGGAGCTGCCAGGAGCATTTAAAATTCCTCCCTTCCCCCGCCCTCGCCCTCATGTGCCCCAAATTGTGAAAAACCCAAAGGGGAGCCATTTAAAGTTTAAAAAAAAATTCCTTCTATTTTGCACTATTTTGGATTAGGAAACAGGAAATTAAATATGAAAGCCCACCCTTTTCCAAACTCATAAAGTTTAATTTTAAATGGGATATAATCCCAACTCCAACTCCTGAGGTATATTATTGGTAACAAATAAAAATTTGGGTGTGGTCCTGTCATTTGGCTTTTGCCCTCCTAGCCCCTGCTTTTAGCTGGAGAACCTGGGTGAGGGGGAATCGCTGAGAAGCAGTGTGGTGTAGTGGTTAGAGCACGAGCCTTGGAGTCAGAAGGACCTAGGTTCTAATCCCAGCCCCGCTACTTGACTTCTGTGTGACCTGGGGCAAGTCACTTCACTTCTCTATGACTCAGTTCCCTTATCTATGAAGTGAGGAATTAAGACGATGAGTCCCACGTGGGACAGGGACTCTGTCCAACCTGATTAGCTTGTATCTACAGTGCCTGGAACATTGGAAGTGCTTAACAAATACCATTTTAAAAAAAAAAAAATCTTTGAAGCTTCTGCTCAGTTAAATGCTATCTGAGCTGTGGAATCATCTCCACCTCCCCGGCTTCTTCAGTGGCTCAATGTCATCGGGTGGTTTGGTGGTTTGTCAAAGTGACAGGTTAGAACAGTGGTAGGGCCGAAACACCTCAGGACTCCCCAGTTGCAGGCCAAGTTCAAAGTAAATGAACAGGAATGCCCATCCCCAAATTTCTGGAACTTGGAAGGGTGGAATTATTCAAACAGAACTGAAAGACTAGAAATAGCTTCAGGTTTGAAGGATATTTTCCTTCATCTCTCTGTGTCACCAGTCGTATCTTTAAAAAAATTTTTTTTTAAGTGTTAAGTTCAAAGCTCTGCGGTAGGAACAAGTTAATTAGGTTAGACACAGTCCTTGCCCCACATGAGGTGCACAGTCTCAGCAGGAGGGAGAACAGGTGGGACCCTTTTACACTTGAGGAAACTGAGTCACAGAGAAGTTAAGTGACTTGCCCAGGGTCACACAGCGAGCAGTTGGCAGAGCTAGAATTAGAACCCAGGTCCTTATGGCTCCCTGGCAGGTGCTTCTTGTGAGGTTGCTTCTGTGTAAGCTCCTTGAGGGCAGGGACCTCTTGTTGCTTTCGGTTTTGTAACTCTCCCCTGGGTGCAGTTACAATTAATACTGTGGAAGGAACCGGCAGCAAAACCCCAAGTCCACCCTCATTGGGAAGGGTCTATTCAAACTGATATGTCCTTCTGGGGCTCATGCGTAATAATGAGTTAAAATCCAGTGGTGATAGGTCGTCCTATTTAATCGTATGGACGTGTACTAGCACTCTCAAATGTGAACTGTTGTCTTTCATAAATGTCACAGTGAATTGCAGTGAAATGTCCACGGGGCCAAAGGGGCCGAGGCCAACGTGTTTGAGATGCCATCTCTGTGCTTCTGAAGGCGGGGCAGCTTGTTCCCAGGGCTTATCTGGCTTCATTGTGAGGAAGAATAGTGGGGGAGTTTTGCTCTAATAATAATAGTTGTGGTATTTGTTAAGTTCTATCTGTACTAAGCGTTAGGGTAGATATAAGGGAGTCGGTCCCTCTCGCACATAGGGCTCAGAGTCTTAATCCCCATTTTACAGATGAGATAACTGAGGCACAGAGAAGTGAAGTGACTTGCCCAAGGTCACCCAGCAGACAAGTGGCAGAGCTCAGATTAGAACCCAGGTCCTACTGACTCCAGGCCCATGCTCTTTCCACTAGGCTATGCCACTTTTCATTCAGTAGTATGTATTTTCAATGAGGAGATCCCCAGAGAGGGGCAAACGTTACCGATTGGCAGAAAGAGCAGGCATACAGACCTAGGCAATTTTGGGGTGGTTTTACCTCCCCGTTCTCCCTTCCAGCTCGCGGTGCTGGTGATGGCGGGAGCGGTGGTGGTGATGGTAGGAGGAAGGAAGAACTAGAGCATTGGGTGATGGAGAAGGAGAAAAGAAAAGCGTCTTTTTCTCAGTTGCCTCAGTTTACTCATCTGTAAAATGAGGATTCAATACCTGTTCTCCTTCCTACTTAGACTGTAAGCCCTATGTGGACAACGACTACATCCAACACGATTAACTGATAGAATCCTAGTGCTTAGAACAGGGCTGACAAATGACAAGTGCTTAACAAATACCTTTTTTTTTTTAAAAAAAAAAAAAAAGAGTTTTTCGCCTCTAGGCTAAGGGAATGTGAGCCAGGACTCCAGGGTATGGAGAGAGAAGGCAGTGGTGTTCAGAAATGCTTTAATTCATTTTAGAACCCCGGGTTTGTAACTGCCCCCCCAGTTACATGCCATCCACATCCTTTTGGAAGGCTTTGCTGCCAGTCAGGGCAGGAGAGGATAAATTGGGGGCTATTATTATTATGGTACTTGTTAAGTGCTTACTGTGTGCCAAGCACTGTTCCAAACTCTTGGGTAGGTACAAGTTTATCTGGTAGAACACAGTCCCTGTGCCACGGAGTGTGAACACTCTTAATCCTCTTTTTACAGATGAGTTAACTGAGGAACAGAGAAGGAAAGTGACTTTCCCCAGGTCACATAACAGACACGTGGCAGTCAGGATTAGAAACCAGGTCTTTCTAACTTCCGGGCCTGTGCTGTAGTCACTAAACCACACTGCTTCGCCAGAGTTGGGGCCGGAGGTCTGGGAATAAGCAGAAGTTTTCTTTTCCCTTCCCCAGCCCCCAACCCTATGTGGCTTTCTTTCACTTCATTTGCAAGCTTGAATAGCAATAATCAAAGTATTCATAAAATGCTTAGTAGGTGTCAAGCACTATGTTAAGGCTTCAGGTAAATAGAAATAATCAGATCATTCACAGTCACTAATCCCACACGTACTCACAATCTAAGAGGTAGGGAAAGCAAGTATCTTACCCCAGTTTTATAAATGAGAAGACTGAGGCCTTGAGAGGTTTATTTACTTGCCCAGTGGCAGAGCTGGGACTAGAATAATAATAATAATGATGGTGTTTGTTAAGCACTTACTGTATGCCAAGCACTGTTCTAAGCATTGGGGTAGATACAGGATAAATCAGGTTGTCCCACGTGGGGCTCATAGTTTTTAATTAACTGAGACACAGAGAAGTTAAGTGGCTTACCCAAGATCACACAGCAGACAAGTGGCAGTATGGGGATTAGAACCCATGTCCTCTGACTCCCAAGACTGTGCTCCTTCCACTAAGCCACGCTGCTTCTCACTAGAACTGTAACTAGAACCCAGTTACAGATCGGCAATTTTAAGACCACCCACTCTCCCCTTAAAGCCTTATTAAACTCACATCTCCAAGTGGCCTTCCGTAATTAATCCCTCTTTTTCCCAAGCATTTGCCTTCCCTTCTGTATTGCTTATGCAGTTGGGTCTGTAACCCTTTAAGCACTTTGATTCTCTGCTCACCCCACCCCAACCCCTTAAAAACTCTAATATTCACCCTTCCTCCCACACCACTTAAGTACAGATCTTTATATTTTGTGCTTCTCAGGTTGTCTGAAGTTTATTTTAATGCCTGTCTCCCCCACTAGATTGTAAACTCTTTTGAAGGAAGGAACCATGTCTACCAATTCTATTGTATTGAAAATGCACTCAATAAATACCTTTGCCAGACCCTGTACTAAATACCAGGGTAGATAGGAGTTATTTGGGTTGGACACAGTCCATGTCCCAAATGGAACTCACAGTCTTAATTTCCATTTTACAGATGAGGGAACTGAGGTACTGAGGAAGGGAAGTGACATGCCCAAGGTCATACAGCAGACAAATGTTGGAGCTGGGATTAGAACCCAGGTCCTTCCGGCTTCCAGGCCCGTGTTCTATCCACTAAGCCAAACTGCTTCTCTGATTTGATTGATGAGAGAGGACCCAAATGGATTTGCAGCTTGAATAGCTCTCCCTATCATTGAGGTCTCCTACAGGACTGGGGAAACCCTTTATCCTGCATTTTTCTAGAACAAATGTTGTAGGTACAGCTTCCCCACTCCTCGAAAACCTTCAGTGGTTGCCCATCCATCTCACCATCAGCTTTAAGACATTTAATCGTCTCTCTCCCTGCTACCTATCCTTACTCCTCTTCTTCTACAACCCAGTCAGTACACTTTGTTCCTTTAATGTCAACCTATTTACTGGGCCCCAATCCTGTCCCTTTTGCTGTTGGCCCTTGTTCATACCTTCTTCCTGCCTGGAACTCTCCTACTTTGCTATAGATCACCACTCTATCCATCTCCAAAGCCCTACATTTCCTCCAGGAAGCTTTCCCTGACTAATCCCTCATCTCTCCACTGTACTTTTCCTTCCTTCCCTGTCACCTCTGCCCTTTCATCTGTAGGCCCTAAGCACTTAAGTACTCTCCTTCCTTCCCCAGTATGGTTGCCTCCTCCATCTCTAATTTAATTTAATGTCTGTCTTCCCTTCATTTGTTCATTCAGCCATATTTATGAGCACTTCTGTGTGCAAAGCACAGTACTAAATGCTTGGGAGAGTACAATATAGCAATTAACAGGCACATCTAGATTGTAAACTCCTCAAGGACAGGGATCTTGTCTACTGACTCTATTCTTCCAAGCAGTGTGAGAAACAAGCATGGTCTAGTGGAAAGAGCATGGGCCTGGGAGTCAAAAGGCCTAGGGTTTTAAGCCCAGCTCTGCCACTTGTCTGCTGTGTGAATTTGGGTGAGTCACTTCACTTCTCTATGCCTCAGTTACCTGATCTGTAAAATGGGGATTAAGACTATGAGCCCTATGTGGGACAAGGACTGTGTCCAACCCAATTATCTTGTAGATACTCCAGTGCTCAGTACAGCGCTTGGCACATAGTAAGTGTGTAACAAATGCCACAATCATTATTATTATTATTGTTCCAAGCACTTAGTATGGTGCACTACACACAAGAAGTTCTCAGTTAATACCCTTGATTGATTGCAGCTGGTGATGGTCAACTGCCCAGGGCTGCACCTGTTCAGCTTTCCATCTGGCACATTCTGGTCAGACTGAAATCCATTTACACTGAGGGGAATCAGCCTCAACCGACATATATTACCAGACTTCATCTTAGATTGGTTTGCTGAAACAGGGCCCATCTATTTTGAGACAAACATCATTCTGCAGCTCCTGGACAAGGTCAGATTAGAAAATGGTGGGGCACTGGCACCCTTAGACCTAAAGAGCAGTAAGATTGTGCCTTTGTGTTCACTGAGTTTTCCTTTTTCTCTACTTGTGTAGATAACGTTTCTGCCACTTCCTTTGATCCAATAGGGAGAGCTGTCCTAATTGAAATACAATCCATTTGTGCCCGAGAATGTGGTTGTGACACGTTTTGTTGTCCCCCTCTCTAGCAGCCACTCTAGATTACACAAATCCTGTTTCTGACTGAACATATTTGTTACTGTTACACTCATTGAAAGCTGAGGATGGATTAGAAAGGATTCCTGGTGCCGATTCCCCAAACCAGGCCAGGTTGGACAGCAGCTCTCAAGCAATCAGTTAATAGTATTTATTTAACACCTACACTGTAGTAAGTGCTTAGGAAAGCAAAAAGAGAATCAGTAGTCATGATCCCTGCCTTAAAGAAGTTTATATCTAGTGAAGTGGGGTAGGCAAGCAGTAAAATAAATTAGGAGGAAGCGATAAAATCTAAAGATAGGTTTGTAAAATTGCTTAGGGAGAGGGGGAGGGAGATTGTCTAAAAGTTGAAGTGACAAGTGCTGAAATGGCAGTGGGGGGGCCATGTAGGTGGGGAGAGGAAAAATTAATCGGGAAAGACTTCCTGGAGAAGAAAGTTACTTTCTTTTTATTTCTATGACTCGGTAGCCTCCCTGGGTTCGTCAGTATTTGAACTAATTTGAAAATCAGAGGAATATTTTAAACTAATTTCAGAACTCCAAGAAGACCATATGAGTAGTTCATGAATAGAATTTCAAATTTTTGAAGTAGCATTTATCTAGGCTGTCTTCCATAATGCAAGAGTAAAGTAGCTAATTATAAAACTCCAGGTGGGTATACCTTAAATATTGCAGTAATGCCGTCTAGAAAATTAAATTGGTACAAGTGCTTTTCTCATAAATGTCCCGGTGTCCTTTTAGAATAATAACCTCCGAACACCTCACAGTACTTTGTCAAGTAGTAGACAAGAACATTTTATGAAGCAGCATGGCTCAGTGTAAAGAGCACAGGCTTGGGAGTCAAAGGTTGTGGGGTCTAATGTGGCCTCCAACACTTGTCAGCTGTGTGATTTTGGGCAACACACTTACCTTCTCTGTGCTTCAGTTACCTCATCTGTAAAATGGGGATGAAGTCTGTGAGCCCGGCTTGAAACAACCTGATTACCTTGTATCTCCAGTGCTCAGAGCAGTGCTTGGTACCTAGGAAGCGCTTAACAAAATACCATTATTATTATTACTGTTATTATTATGGATGGCTAAACTGAGGCCAGAGAAATTTGATTATCTAATCCAGAAATGCTCCAACAGCACGGAGTAGAGTTGAGAATCCCATAGGACCCTTCAGACCCTTCCAAACAATGGGAACGTTTTTCTTTCCCGACATTGAAAGTGAAAGGCTTTTGCTCGCACCCCTCTGATATTAGCCAAAACGCTGTGTACCTCCAGTTCGCACCCACTCAAGTACATTCGCCCTAATCCTTTCAAATGTGAAATCCCTGTTTACGCCTATCCCACCTGCCCCAATCAGATTTCCAACTCTGAATGTTTTTACTTTTCAGTAATCCTACATATGCGTTGTTAAAAAGCCAAGGTGTAGTTGTGTTATTTTTTTCTTCCAACATGGTCTAATCTGTTTACATCAGGTGGTTGCTTTCAGAGGTTCAAATGAAAGATTAACAGGGTCCACTATGCACATAAATAAATCTCGAGAGCACCTGGAAAATCCCGGCTTTCTTGCCCAAGTTCTTATTGCCCAGCCCCCAGATTAAAAGTGCTATCAACTGTGAAGGGCAAATTCGCCGTCGGCTTGAAACTTCGATGCGAGTTGAACTCATTTTATATCTTCGAATCGGAAAAATCCGGACAATTATCCGGAAGGCACGCTTTCTCTATTTCCCAAATCGGTGCCGTGGGAAGGAGCTAGAGGGAGGAGAGAAGGAACAGTAAAACTGAATTGGGGGGAGAGGCGCGGGGAGAGGTGGAAAGTGTCTGAAGTTGATGAACATCTGGTCCAGGCACTTGAGGCGAGGAGACGGGGAGGGAGAGAGAAGAAGAAGGGGAGAAGGAAGAAAGGGAAAGAGAGGGAAGAGGAGAGGGAAGGAAGGGAAAGAGAGGGAAGAGGAGAGGGAAGGAAGGGAAAGAGAGGGAAGAGGAGAGGGAAGGAAGGGAAAGAGAGGGAAGGGGAGAGGGAAGGAAGGGAAAGAGAGGGAAGGAGAAGGGGAGAGGGAAGAGAGGGAAGGAGAAGGGGAGAGGGAAGGAGGAGAAGGGGAGAGGAGAAGGGGAAGAGAGGGAAGGAGGGGATAGAGAGGGAAGGAGAAGGGGAGAGGGAAAAAGAGGGAAGGAGAAGGAAGGAAGGGGAGAGGGAAGGAGAAGGGAAGAAGGAAGGGAAAAAGAGGGAAGGGGAGAGGGAAGGAGAAGGGGAGAGGAGAGGGGGAGAGGGAAGGAAGAGAGGAGGTGGGGAAGGAGAGGGTGGGGGCGGTCCTGGAGTGAACCTGGACTCCAGCGGCCCCTGAGAGCGGGGAGGGGAGAAGAAGAGGAGGAGGATAGAAGGCGGGGATGGAGCCCTAGCGCCCAGGTTGGGCGGGCCTGGCGGCGATAAGTGTGGGCGCCCCATGGGGTGCCGGGGGGCTCGGAGCGCTCGCAGGGGCTGAGCCGGGCCGGGCGGGGCCAGGTGGGCCGAGGTGGGCCAGGGTGGGCGCAGACGGATCTATAATGAGCAGCCGGCGCAGAGCCGCCAAGCCCCTGCTTCGGCGCTCGCTGAGCGAGCAGCTGCGGGACTCCACGGCCAAAGCCTGGGATTTACTCTGGAAAAACGTCCGCGAGAGGCGGCTGGCAGGTCAGTGGCGCCGGGGCCGGCAGTCGGGGGCTTTCGTTGGCCCCGCACCCCGCCTGGGGCGAGGGCTTGTCCCCCCGCGGCTTCCCCGACAGCGGCTTTCTCGGGTCCCTCCGTCCCGCAGCGAAGGGGTGAAGGGCTGCGAGGGTGGAGGAAGGAGGGGACCCCTCGCCCACACAGACGGCAGCTGTCAGGCTCCCTCCACCTCCTGCCCATGAGCCTGGAGGGTGCGGGCCGCCCCCACCCCGAAGGCCCAGAGGAGGGGGGAACCTGCAGCCCCCCACCGGGGAAGGAGGGAAGAGTTGGCCCTTGGCCAACTTGGCCTTCTTGGCCACCAGCTCCCTGGGCCGGGCGAGGACATCTCATCCACCCTGTCCTCCGCCAGTTGCTGGCAATATGGGAGCCATGGGCAGCACCCCGCACCTGTGCTGAGCGAAGACCCTGCCCCAGACGTGGCCCAAGGGGTGAGGCCCCGGGAAAGGGTGCCAGGGGGCGGCCAAACTGTCACCTGGGCGTTCTTTTCCAGCACCCAGTACGGGGCCCCCCACACTTAGAGCAAAATGAATACCCGTCCTTCTTCTGGACTTCTAGTCAGGCCTGAAAACACCTCCTAGGGAGAGAGCAGAACGACTTGCCCTCTTCCTTGTCTTCTCTTTTTCTCCTCCCTTCTCTTCAGTTTCTTCACTTTCCTCTTTCCGAACCCACCTCTCTCCTGCAAACTTTACTGCCAGTGTTGGCCCATGAGCAAGCTGGAGCTACACTGGCGCTGCTACTTAGAGAGCACTGCAGTCCCGGAGATTTCAGGGTCCGGTTCCCCTAGCCAGCATGGCCCTGTATTCTGGCTGGACTTGACTGGGAACAGGAATATGGGATCAGCTCCCTAACAGTGCATCTGTCACATGCTGGGGATGAACCATGAAACTGTTTTTTTCTCAGTCTCCTTGCTTTTTGTGGTGGCCCAGAAAGGGCTGCTAGAAGAGTCCCCAAAAGCTCGTTGACAAAGCTATGCCACCAGACTCAGAAAGGCCTTATGGAGAGTCATTGGTAAGAAGTTTTACTATTTGTAATGGCAGACTGTTCCCTTAGGGCTCCTCTGTTCCTGTGTATTGACTACCCGCTGAGTATGTGGCATCTAACTGCGTAGCCTAGGGGGAGGATCGGGGATGCAGATGTTTTTGTGGGCTGGTGAACTTATTTTATTTAACCTCCAGGCTCTTTAAGTCTGAGTTTATTCTAGTGGCTCTTCATCACCCTTTCACTCTACTTTGTCAGATCGACAAGACTTGGGGTAACTGGGAGAATTTTCCAAGGAAAGGAGGGGCAGAAATAGTCCAAGCGTTGGTGTGGAAAGATAGGAGCCACCTGCCTTTTGGAAGAAAGACTTCTGTGGTATAATAATAAATAATTGTGAGATTTATTAAACACTGACTGCCAGAACTCTGCCAAACACTGGGGGTAAATACAAGCTAATCAATTAGGACTCCATCCATGCCCCACTCCAGATTCTCGGTCTAAAAGGTAGGGAGAGCGGATACCTTATCGACATTGTACAGATGAAGAAACGGGGGCCCAGAGAGGTTTGTGGACAGGGAACGGGTCTACCAACTCTGGTGTATTGTACCCTCTCAAGCGCTTAGTACAGTGCTTTGCAAATAGAAAGTAGTCAATAAATATAATTGATTGATAAAGTGACTTGCCCAGGGTCACCCAGCAGACCAATCGTCTAGCTGGGATTAGAACCCAGGTCTCTGGTCTTCCAGTCCCATGCACTTGTCACTAGATCATGCTGCCTCTGAAAAAAAATGATATGAAAATCCCAAAGACCGAGTATTTAGGGAAAATGTATGTCTGAGGGGATTTACTTTAGGGGAGTTGAAGAGTTTAACTCTGGTTAGAAATTGATTTACGGTAAGCGTCCCACTCCGTCAACCCCTTGAGGGCAGGGTTGGGACTTTTAACTCTACTGTACTCTTCCAAGTTCTTAGTGAGTGCTCTGATATGGTGAGAGATCCAGAGATTTGTGAAAAGAGGTGTGAAATTAGACTGTAAGCTTGTTGTGGGCAGGAAATGTGTCTTTATTGTTATATTGTATTCTCCAAAGTGCTTAGTACAGTGCTTTGCATACAGTAAGTGCTCAATAAATACGAATGAAAGAAAAAATGCTTTATCAGAACACGAATATCTGTTTACCCATAATCAGCTTACTATTTGGCTTATAATGAATGCCAGCAGTTTATTTGACTGGGACCAAGCAGTCTTCTCCGAGACAGACCTCAACTTCTGTTTCCATGAGCAAGTCTGACTGCCTGCCTGCCACAGATCGTGACCAGCTTCATAAAGGAGCTTTTAAATGCAAACTGATTTACTCCTGGCTTTCTTGCTCACAGGGCTAAAATACTGAACTTGGGCCATAAAGAAATGAAATGCTTAAGAAGACTTTCAATTCTGGCATCTTGTACCAGCCAGCTATTGAGAATAAAAGCACCTTTTATATAGGAATGTTTAATGAATAGGTAGACACTTAACAGAACTTCCAGATAAATATATATACCTATCAGCCAGGCGTCGGTATTAACCGAACACTCATCATGGGCAGTACGCTGTACTAGGCACTCTGTAAGCCCCGACCCTCAAGGGCCTTAAGCTCTCAAGGGGATTTAGGACAAGAACGAGTTTGCTCAAGTGACCAAGTTTCTCTTCACCTTTCTCTCCCTGGGCCCCCAGCCACTCTGTCTCGTGCCTTTCTTAGCATTGGCATTCCAGAACTCTTCCTCTCCTCCCACTCCTTGGCTTCCAGTCTATTTCCTAGAGGCTGGCTAAGGAGTTTCGAAACAGGTATTCCCTGAACTCAATGACTCTCAGGGCTAAGTGTTGGAGGGAGAAGCATTGAATAGCGATCCTACAACCATAACTTTTCCTGTGTTCCAAGGAGTTGCTTTCAACTAACTTCATTCTCCAAGTGCTTCAGATGGTGTGATGATGATGATGATGGTATTTGTTAAGCGCTTACTACGTGCCAAGCACTGTTCTAAGCGCTAGGGTAGATGCTAGGTAATCAGGTTGTCCCACATGGAGCTCACAGTCTTAATCCCCATTTTACAGATGAGGCAACTGAGGCACAGAGAGGTTAAGTGACTTGCCCAAAGTCACACAGTTGATAAGTGCAGAGCCAGGATTAGAACCCAAGACCTCTGACTCCCAAGACCAGGCTCTTTCCACTAAGCCATGCTGCTTCTCGGGATGCGACGTTGAGAGTTTGTTAGTATCACTAGCGAGAGAGCCCAGTACTTGAGCATCAGATATAACTGCAGTAATCCAGACAATCAATCAGTCAGTCATGTTTGAGCACTTACTGTATGCAGAGCTCTAAACTAAGCTCTTAGGAGAATACAGTTGTACCAGAGCTGACGTGTTCCTTGCCCACAATGAGCTTGTAGTCTAGAGAGGGAGACGTTATGAATAAATTATGGATATGTACATAAGTGCTGTGGGCTTGAGGGAAGAGTGAAAAAAGGGGGCAAGTGCAAGTGAAAGGGCAAAGCAGAAGGAAGTGTGAGGAGAGCAAAAGAGAAGAGCTTAGTCAGGGAAGCCCTCTTAGAGGAGATCTGCCTTCAATAAGCCTTTGAAGGTGGGAAGAATGACTGTCTGTCGGATATGAAGGAGGGAGGGGTCTCCAGGCCAGAAGCAGGACGGGATGAAGGGTCAGCAGCGAGATAGAGGAGCTCGAGGTACAGTTGAGTAGGTTGGCATTAGATGAGCCAAGCGTGTGGGCTGGATTGTACTAGGAAATTAGGGAGGTAAGGTAGAGGGCATGGTAATTTTAGTGCCTTGAGGCCGATGGTAAGGAGTTTCTTTCTGATACCTAGGTGGATGGGCAACCACTGGAGGTTCTTGAATGACATCCTTAAAGTCCCCATGACAAACAGTGACACATTTAAGTGCTTACTTCTTATAAGCGCTGCAGCAAATTCAAAATAATCAGATTGAAAACAGATTGTATCATTTTCTGGCATCACAGTGTAAGAGAGAGAAGGAGAATAGATGTTTTATTCCCATTTTACAGCAGAGAAAATTAGGCACAGAGAAGTTTAGGGGCTTGCCCTAAGTGAAAAAATCAGACAGAGGTAGAACTGGGTCTCCAACCCGTGGCTTCTGACTCCCAGTCCCATGCAGTTCCACTAGGCCAGGCTACTTCCATCGAAGACATCTTCCTCTTGGTTAATGCTGGGAAGCTAATGTTGCTGGTCCAAAACTGATGTTTGGCTCATGGCAAAGAAGGAGGCAGTAGTAGGTGAGATTTCCAAGTCTGTTAGATCTGGTTCTTCACCACATTTTGTCACCCCAGCCCACCCGTGATTTGACACCTCTTTGATCAGTGTATCAGTATTGCCCATAGCTTCTCTATTCACTTTGTGACCTTTTGACAGTTGATATTTGCCCCACCCCCACAGCACTTGCATATCTGTAAATGAGATATGGTAAAGTATTCATGTTAATGTCCTTCTCCCCCTCTAGCCTGTAAACTCGATTTGGGCAGGGAATGTGTCTGCTCAGCACTTAGTACAGTGCTCTACACATAGTAAGCATTCCATAAACACCATTGATTGATAGTGTTACTTCTGTAATGGGTCTCCAGGTTCTCGTACTGTTTTTCTAATGTTCCGTGTGTGTTTTGATGAGGACCCGTGTCCTTATGATAGTGGAAGAGTTCTTCTGTCTTAGAGGAACCATAAAGTGAAGAGGTAGTCCAGAAAACTGGGAAGCAGCATGGCTCAGTGGAAAGAGCCTGGGCTTCGGAGTCAGAGGTCATGGGTTCGACTCCCGGCTCTGCCACTTGTCAGCTGTGTGACTGTGGGCAAGTCACTTAACTTCTCTGTGCCTCAGTTACCTCATCTAAAATGGGGATTAACTATGAGCCTCACGTGGGACAACCTGATTACCCTGTATCTCCCCCAGCTTAGAACAGTGCTCTGCACATAGTAAGTGCTTAACAAATACCAACATTATTATTATTAAAACAAAGTATGTTTGCGAGCTTCAGGACAAGGGCCTACCTGTCCGTCTGACTGCAAAGCTGATGCCTGATAACCATCAGTCTCAAGTGGGAAACCAGCAGCTTTCTCTGATTGATTAATTTTCTCTGTGGTCTGGCCTTCCTCAGTGAGCTCGGTTTGGCCCAGTGCGGTGACGAATTCCAATCTAAATAACTCTTGTGCAACCTGTGCTGTGTTCTTTCTGCCTGACTGGTGTTCTGGTTGTCCCGGAGAGTCCGGATGTGCAGTGGCGCAGTTGGGATTTTCTTTGCGTGGGGTAGCCTTCCGCTTGTGGTTTCACGGAGGTGAAACCCGTCAGACACTGCAACTGGGTGTGAGATGGGTAATATTGAGAACCCTTTTCCTTGGCCCTCACCCATGTTGTGGGAGCGGTGCAGACGTCCAGATGCGTGGCCCAGCTGTACTGCTGCCTCTCCAGTAGCTCCTCTACCGCTTCCACCTGGATCCCGGGCTCCCTGTTTGGGAACGTTCTCTAGTTTTCCATGGTGAGGGGGACATGGACGTGCCTTGGCTTTCCAGGAATGGTGAAGGATTGTGCTGAGCTATGCTAGGCTTCTTTGCCTAGGACAAGCAGTGGAAGACAACAGACCCTGGAAAGGGGTGTGGTCTGTGGTCATCAATCAGTTGCATTTATTGAGCGCTTACTGTATGCAGAGTACTGTACTGAGCACTTGGGAGAGTACATTATAACAGAGTTGGTAGGCATGCTCCCTGTCCACAACGAGCATGCAATTTAGAGGGGGAGACAGACATTAATATAAATAAATTACGGATAAGTGCCCTGGGGCCGAGGGAGGTCATGGACCAGTGTATTCTTCCTTTAAGCTTCAGATGGCTTTTTGGCCCTCACTGCTTTCTGGCCCTCACTATGCCAAGCCTTGGGTTCCACCATACAATTCGCAGTATTCATCTGAAATCTGGAGATTCCCTATCTATCAAAAGGCCTCAAGTGCCTTTATCTACCCAGACAGCATTCAGAATATGGCATGTGGGCATCACCTCTTGGAACAGGGAATTCAGCGTTGCTATATTTTGTCAGCAGGGTCTGCTTTGTTTAGGCATTTTAATATGTTCATGTTTTTCTAGCAAATATTGCTTGTTGATTTAACCTTTGTAAGTGTTTTGACTGTAGGGCTTGGTAATGATCAAGTCTATCTTGATACAACTTTACTTTCCCTTCCGATGGATTTCTGAGCAGTGGAACTGTCATTTAATAGGCCCTGCTGCAGCTGTGGCTTCTCCATAAATGCCCACGCCAGGATTCCGCTACCTCAGTAGCTGAAAAGAAGATGTGCCTTGCCAGGAGGCCTGTTCAAATCCTAGCTAGTCTTGGCTCTTCCATATTACCTTGTCTCCCTGGTTCTCTCTTCTTATTCAGGGAAGCAGGGTTGATTTCTTTATTCAATAGGTTTCCCTATGTCCATCCACAGAGAGACTTTGCAGTCTTCTCTAAAAGGTAGTCAGCTCTACCTGCAACATCTTTCGCTGGCTCTTCTCTGTCTCTGTGTAATTTGAGTAGCTGGTGGATAAAAGTCCAAAACGCGAAGAGGATGTAAAGTACTCCCTTCAGTAGCCCGGGTTTTAAAATAATCCATTCTGCCCACTTTTGGAGCCTAATTATTAGGTCTTTTTCACTAGATGTTAATGGACCGTATGTTGTGCTTTTATTTCCACTTGCCAAATGCTAAGTATGGTGATATTCCTTCGAAAGATACTTAATAGGTACCATTGGTTGATTATTGTAGTATCAATCCCACTGAATTTGGGGGCAGGGATGCAGAGCTGAACATTTTAACATTTTAAATATTAACAGAGTATTAACGTTTAATGCCGAGAAACAGCATGGCCTAGTGGAAGGAGCCCAGACCTGGGAATCAGTTCTGCCACTTGTCTGCTGAGGGACCTTGGGCCAGTCACTTAACTTTGCCTCAGTTACCTCATCTGTAAAGTGGGGATTAAGACTGTGAACTCTGGGTTGGACAGGGACCGTGTCCAATTTGATTAACTTGTATCTACCCCAGGGCTTAGCATAGTCTGGCACATAGTAAGTGCTTAAATACCACTAAAAAACAAAAAATAAAACCTCCTCGCAAACGCGCATTCCCCACAAAAGTCAATATTCACACACATGTGCAGTTCAACGACCTCCTTGTGGGCTGGGAATTTATCACTTTCATATTTGTTCTTCCCATCTACTGCAATGTATTGTACCCAGTGGACATTCAGTTACTACTATTACTCCTTCTACTGTTGAGACAAGAAAGGTGGGCATTTTTCATGGTGGGTGAGTGGCAGGTAGATCTAGGCACCTTTTTTAATCTAATCTCTATTGACTTGGTGCTGAATTGAAAACCCACAGTGAAATTCTCCAGAGAGTAGCACACCGAGCAGATATGGGTGACTGCAAACATCTTGAACTGCTTTTCAAACGTTTTGGGTTTGATAAAATCCAAATGAGTTTTCCCAAGCCCCCTTCCCCTTCATTTTTAAGCCCTTGTGGATTTTAATGGAAATGGAATCCATATGGTTGATTCTTTTACATTCATGAAACAATATTTTGATGGTTTCAGAGCTAATTGATGTCCAAACCTTTTGATCTTTTTTTAATGGTCTCATTTAAAGTCACTTCTCTTAGACACAGGAAGTAACCGGCTGCCAAGAGTAAACTAACTCAAAACACCAAGCATTACTTTCATTAGAAACTCTTAATTCCATTGAGTTTGAGTGAGTTCTTGTCATGTCAAAACAGGTTTTCAGTGTCAGCAGTTGCTTCCTAGAAGCAGCGTGGCTCAGTGGAAAGAGCACGGGCTTTGGAGTCAGGGTTCATGAGTTCGAATCCCAGCTCTGCCACTTGTCAGCTGTGTGACTGTGGGCAAGTCACTTAACTTCTCTGTGCCTCAGTTCCCTCATCTGTAAAATGGGGATTAAGACCGTGAGCCCCACGTGGGACAACCTGATTCCCCTATGTCTACCCCAGCGCTTAGAACAGTGCTCGGCACATAGTAAGCGCTTAACAAATACCAACATTATTATTATTATTATTCCTATGATGTGATATGAACACAAGGTTATGGACTTCGTTCTAGGGAATGATCAGGAGAGAAAGCTCCTTATTATCACATTACCTCCAAACATTTTCCACGATATCAAAAAGGACACAGGACAGTATCAGTCCATCCATCTATATCCTTTCCTTCTATCTCCCTTCTTCCCTGCTCTCTCTCTCTCACTCTCCTTCCTTCCTTTCTTCCATTTTTACTATAGCTGAGTTAAAAGGATTCTTGAAGCAAAGGGACTATCACCAACTTCCATGCAGGGCAATAACAACTACTGTAAATTCAGTTCATATTGCTGTCATTTATTTTCCCACACCACTGTTGATTGCAATTCTGATTTTCCATAACATAGTTGCTCTTTTTGTTTCTCCAATTCACAATTATGCTAATGTTACTTGTAGGTGGTAAGGATTTACATTAATGATTTATGTACAAATAGAATCTCCCGGCTATAGATGATTGCCTCTTTTAATCACTGCTTCTATACACCAAGAAGCAAAGAGGGGAGGAAATCCACCATACCTGGATATTGTTTTGATTCAATAAGAAACAAATAGAACTTCTTGGTTTGAGGTGCTTTAAAATCATTCATGCGTGCAGTAGAGTTTATTCAAAAGTCACTCTAATATATCAGCTTTTAACCTTGAACTGGTATTAGGCTATCGACCTGGGAGTTAAATGAGGAGTTATATGACTGAAAAACATTGGGATGGGGTGTCATCTCCCATGTAACAAATGTTGTTTCCTTTTTGATCCATAGCCATTTGAGCCATCCTGTAGCACACTTTCCTTTTGTGTGTTGCGTGTGTATTTTTCAGACCAGGAAGATTATGAATTTCAGCTTGTCGGCGTAGATGGACTAAAATCATAACTGGGTTATTTTTAACCATGTTCAGACTGATATCCCATTGTCTAACATGGATCCAAAGGCATTTTATTAAGAAGGCTATCCACTGCATTCTGTATCCCCTAAATCATCCTCATAGGAGTCAGTGAAATGGGGAGTATTTACGGGAATATGTGTTGTAGGTACAAGTTGAGGAGCACAAGCTACAGCTGTTTTGGCTGAAAATCAAGTACTAATAAACTTTGTTCTTCCCCTCCTTCCTGGTATCAGCGAAGTGGTTGGGAAGTGAGTTGTCAGCATAACTGTAAAATAGTTCAGGGCAGGAAAAAAAAAAGCAAATAACTTATTCACTTGGGAAAATGTTGACGTCCAAATCAAAATTTCATCTTGCTGCTGGAATTGTGCAGCTTTCAAATCTATAAGGAACCCAGACTAGGGCTTAGTATTTCACTTAAGAAATAATTAGTTCAACATCTTAGTGATCAAAGCCCCTCAACACTGCTTCAAAGTTCCTCCCAAGGAAATGCCAGTTTCTGACTCTATCTGGGGGGAGGGAAGGATAGAGAAGAGGGGTGGAGGGAAAAGGGGAAGTGGAAAGGGAAAGAAGGGGAGAAAGGAGATAGAGAATGAAAATATATATATATATACACATTTGTGTGTGTGTAGGGGGCAGGTGTGCTCACCTGCTCCTTTCTTTCAGTGGTTGTCTCTCTTTCTGTAGGTGTTTCAGTCTCTCTTTATATTTTTCTCTTCTTCCTGGTTAAGCCTTTTTGGGTCAGTTTCAAGGCTGGTGAAAGAGTAAACGCTTAGCTTCTAGCTTTTGAAGGAGGGTGATGATGGAGGAGGTGGAGTAATTGTGATGCCGGCTGAAGTTCAGAAGGACCGAGTCAAGATAGATAAAAATCAATCAATCAGTAGTATTTATGGAACACTTGTGTGCAGAGCACAGTGCTAAGCACTTGGGAGAGTGCAAGACAATAGAATTGCATAAGAAGCTCAGTCTAGAAGGGGAGACAGACCTTAAAATAAATTACAGAAAGGGGAAATGGTACTGTAAGGTTATGGACATAAGTGCTGTGGAGTTGAGGATGGGGTGAATAGCACATGCCCAATCAATGATCAAAACGAAACCCAAGTCAGGTGTTTGAAAATTATATTTTAAGATGCTATAAAAAACCTACAAAATGTTTTTTTTTTAAGTTGTTTAGAAAGGCACGAAAGCCCAAAGACATCATCTGGGAATAGATATTAGTATATTCCAATATATGATTGAAAGTTCTAGACCATCCAACAACATCTTCTAAGCACCCCAGCCCCACAATACTTACATGAATATTCTTGTACTCTATTTCCCCTTTCCCTAATCTATTTTAGTTAGTGTCTCCCCCATAGATTGTAAGGTCCTTGTGGGCAGGGATCGCATCTACCGTCTTTGATGTCTTGTACTGTCCCAAGTGCTTAATATAGTGTTTGGCACACAGTCAGTCCTCAATAAATACCATTAAGAACATTTACCTACGTGGGTGGAAATCCCACTGCCTGCCCTGTCACCTTCAAATATAAAGGAGAGCTATGTACACACCTACCTTTAGATCTCTATTAAAGATTATATAGTCGCAGTGTCTTTTTTAGGAAATTCTGTCAATAAGTCAAACCCAGACATGCCTGTGGACAATTTCAGGGGCCCAAATCTGATTCTTCTGTAGATTCTCTCCAAAGGGCCTCAGGGCTGAGCCTTTGAGATTTCATTAATAATAATAATAATAATTAATAATAATAATAATATTGTGTTATTTGTTAAGCACTTTGTGCCAGGCACTGTACTTAACACTGGGGTGGATGCAAGCAATTGAGGTTGGACATAGTCTCTGTCCCACATGGGGCTCACAGTATCAATCCCCATTTTACAGATGAGGTAACAGAGGCACAGAGAAGTGAAGTGATTTGCCCAAAGTAACGCAACAGACAAGTCTCTGAGTTGGGATTAGTACCCAGGAAGCCATTAAGCACCTCTGCGATGCTTCATGACAGACTCAAGGTGTGGATTGTATCCCCACTGAAGTTCTTTGAGGGTAGGTATTTGCTAACTTTATTGTGTACTTCCAAGTATACAGTACAGTGTACAAGTGTGAACAAGGGTACCAGTGTACAAGTGCTCAGCAAATGCTTTTGAAGATGTACTGATAGCAGCAGTGTATGGCAGTGAAAGACAACAGGGTTGATTACCTGTCGATAAACCCTACTGTATCTCTTGTATATAAAAACAGAGTCAAGTCCTCTCCCCTACCAGTGCAGTTCCCAGAATTTTGGGGATTGTGGAGAGTGGGGTATATCTTGGCAAGGAGGTGGAGTCTAGAAAGAAAATGTAAGGAAAGATTGTCAATGGAAACAAATCAACATCTTGAAGCAGAATAATCCAGTGAATTGGAGATAGCTTTTTTTCCCAAAGTCATCACAATGATCCGTTTGTTAGCGTGGGTTAGTAAGATATCCAAATCGTAATTCAGTTTCTGATCTAGGAGCAAAGTAATTAAAGTTCTACCGAGCAGCACAATTGCACTTTCTATAGAAAGCAATGATTAAATTGAAGCTTCCGGGCCAGGGAATTAAATTGGGATTTAAATTGATTTCATTTAAGGCCGATGCACCCTGACCAGAACTGCCTGCCGGGATAAAGACCCCCAAAAGAAGAAACTGTGCCAGAAGAGAGGGGTTGGGTCTGAGTAGTTTGAAGAAGGAAGATGCTTTTCATGGATTGTTATCAGACGCTGCTCCTAACATCCTGGAGTAACATTAGTATCCACATTAACATTTATAGAGCCCTTACTGTACTGCAGAGCACTCTGCTCTAAGTGTTCCCCCCCAGACTGTAAGCTTGTCCTGGACAGGGAACGTGTCTACCAAGTCTTATGTTAAACCCTCCGGAGAGGTTAGAACAGTGCTCTGCACACATTAAGTGCTCAATAAGTACCATTGATTGTTTGGGGAATGAGCAAAATGGGAACAAGATGCAATCCCTGCCTTCCAGAAGCTCGCAGTCTTTTGGGAGAGACAACAGGCATCCTCTGTATGGTTAATACACAAAGTAATAAACAAATGCCAAATAGAAAGACCAATTCATGAGAGAGAGAGGTTGGGGGAAGTAGGGGGTGGAGAGTGGGTGAAGAAGCAGTATCATCTAGTGGATAGGAACACAGGCCTGGGAGTCAGAAGGACCTGGGTTCTAGTCCCGGCTCTGCCTCTTGTCTGCTGTGTGACCTTGGGCAAGTCACTTAAGTTCTCTGTACCTCAGTTCCTCAGTTCCTCCTTCTATAAAATGGGGATTAAGACTGTGAGCCCCATGAGAGACACCGACTATGTCCAACCTGATTAGCTCATATCTACCCCAGCGCTTAGAACAATCCCTGGCACATAGCAAGAGCTTAATAAATACCATTTAAAACAAAATGCTTTCTAGAGGCGATAACATTTTAGGAAGGATTTAAGGAAGGGGAAAGAGGTGGTTGAGTAAAGCTAAGGAGGGGGTGTCCAGTTGGGAGGGAAGGGGATGATGGTGATGATGATGATGGTGAGTGACCATAAATGTCATTGAAAGCTTTTACATAGGTTAGATATTGTCTTAAAGAATATTTCATTCTTTCCGCAAAGAAAGGTGAGTCGGGGCCATTAACTGATGCACAATTTTTATTCTTATCCACGATGTTTTTCTCAGTTCAGTTTGCAAAACTACGGCACCCTTTGGAACAAACGGGAAATGAGGAGAGTAGAACAGTTTTCACACTGTGTTTCCCAGCTTTGGAGTCAGTTGCCTTTTTAATAGCTTTTAATTCTTCATATAATTGCTTACAACACAGATTGACCCGTTCTCTATGTGAGACCACTGAAGGAAAGTCTAGGGCTACTTGTTCAAGAGTTTTGGGGTCAAAAAGGAACATAGGAGATGTTCATAAAGCCTGTTATTTATCATGGGGGTTTGCCTATGTAGAGCCTCCTGCATCTTATTTGGAAATGATAGCCATCTGTCTGTGGGAAGCACACTATAGCACACTGGATCTATTCTCCCTCTGATGCGCTGAAGAGTTACAAGGGTAAAGCCTATTTTTGCTAATAGGAGTGACACATGTAAATCCCCCACAGAGTAATGGGAGAAGACATTCTCCATTGTTAGAAAGTTTTGAAAGGCATTCATTATTTAACCCCAAGGGGTTCTGGGAAGAAGAAGAAGAAAAAAAAGCCCATTACTCCCACTTAATCTCTTCCTGGATTCTGACAGTGAGTTTCCCAAGAAGTCTCAGGCTTATTAAAATAGTTCTAAGAGTTAATGCTGATCAATTCATCAAATGATAGGTCATTTTCCACTCTCTGGGTTTTGACCTCCCACTCTCCTCGAATCGGGTGGAAAGTCCACCCAACTTTAGAAGTCAGAATTTGACTCTTCAAGTCCGTTTTCATTTCAGAAGGGTTAAATCCCCCTTACTCCTTCCTGTTTCTTTTAATTCCCTCTCTCCCCCTGCGATAATACTAATGATGGTATTTTTTAAGTGCTTACAATGTGCCAAGCACTGTTCTCAGCACTGAGGTAGATGCAAGGTAACCAGGTTGTCCCACGTGGGGCTCACAGTCTTAATCCCCATTTTATAGATGAGGTAACTGAGGCATAGAGAAGGTAAGTGACTTGCCTGAAGTCACAGAGCTGACTTGTGGCGGAGCCGGGATTAGAACCCATGACCGCTGACTCCCAAGCCCCCGGCTCTTTCCCCTAAGCCATACGGTTTATTAGCATTCTGAATAAAAATGAAAATTTGACAAGTATCTTGGAAATGAGGCCAGTTAAAAACAGTGGTGTGGGTAGTGACAGCTAAGCCATAGGAGGACGTTCATTCAGTAGTATTTGAGTGCTTACTATGTGCAGAGCACTGTACTAAGCACTTGGAATGGACAATTTGGCAACAGATAGAGACAATCCCTGCCCAATGATGGGCTCACAGTCTAATCAAGTTTATGTGCTAATAATAGTTTTAGCAGCATGACTCCGGGCCCAGGAGTCTTTCACTCATGGGTTCTAATCCCAGCTCCTCCACTCGAGTGCAGTGTGACCTTGGGCGAGTCACTTCACTTCTCGGTGCCTCAGTTCCCTCATCTGTAAAATGGGGATTAAGACTGTGAGCCAGAAGTAGGACAGGGCCTGTGTCCAACCGGATTTGCTCGCATTTCCCACCCAGTGCTTAGTAATTTGCTTGGATCCTAATAATAATAATAATAGTATTAAGCGCTTACTATGTGCAAAGCACTGTTCTAAGCGCCGGGGGATACAAGGTGATCAGGTTGTCCCACATGGGGCTCACAGTCTTAATCCCCATTTTACAGATGAGGTAAACTGAGGCCCAGAGAAGTTGTTACCTGCCCAAAGTCACACAGCTGACAGGCGGTGGAGCTGGGATCAGAACCCATGACCTCTGACTCCCGAGCCCCTGCTCTTTCCATTGAGCCACACTGCTTCTCTAGTAAGCGCTTAACAAATACCCGGTTGTTGTTATTAGCGGTGATAGTAGTAAGAATACTTTTTGAGTGCAGACTGAGTGTGATCCACTTTACTAACCACTAGAGAGAGTACCATAAAAGTGCAAGGCATTTTTCCTGGCCACAAAGTAACCTCCAGTTAGCCGGACATACCACTCTCGAGTGCATGTGTGAGGAAGGGTTTGTTAAAAGCTTCCCCTCTAGTGTCGAAGTACAGTGCTCTGCACATAGTGTGCCTTGATTGAGTGGTCCTCAGTTGGAGTGAGCGAAATGTCACTTTTCAGACTTGAGGGACCACGGAATAGGTACATGATCCCGCAGAGTGGAAGCCGGACCCGCCCGTTTAGAGGCCTAGACCTCTGATCCGATGATTACGGAGGGAGGTTTGATCCGAGGTTTGGGGAGCATTGGTTGTGGCACGCATCATGCCTCATCCACATTTAAATTCTGTTTCCTTGGCGTTTCTTCAGGTTGCGCGCAGCGCTGTGGTTTTCCGGCCCCACGCCATCCAGGAGGCGGAGCAAGGAAAACTATCAGGGAGACAAGTGGAGAATTCCACTGAACAGCTGCATTGTAATACTTCTCTTCCTTATCCACATGAAAGTGTGCTTGGGATTGTCGGAGAGCTGTTGCTGCCTAAGGGGTCCTCAGATGTCACCGGGGCGACAACAAAGGGAATGCACAAAATGGGCCCTCTGTACCCCTGGCGATTTAGGAACCCCGAATTCAATTATTGCATAACAAATTGTCTGCATGTGAAAGACAAAGGAGAAGTCAGAGAATTGAATTGCAAGGCCCCGTCGGTTCTGAATTTGATTTTTTTTTTTTACCCACTTCAGCTTCTGCCCTACTCTGGGAGTTTTGGAGCTTCGGTTTCTCATTTTTAAAAATTTTTGCTTTTATAAATGATAGCAATTTTGCGCTTACCATGTGCATTAGCATTGTTCTAAGCACTCGGGAGAGTACAGTACAAGAGAATTAGCAGACACGTACCCTGCCCATAATGAGCTTAGAGTCTGAAGCTCCTTGTGGATAGGGAGTGGGTGCGTTTATCGTTGTGCTTTTCCAGGCGCTGAATACAGTGCTTTGCACACAGTAAGCGCTCAATAAAACTGATTGGCTGACTCAATCACTGTGGGGCAGGTGTGGGCGGGCCACAGGAGAGGAGGGGAGGGATTCAGTAAACTCTCTCTGGGAGCAAAATGTGTCCGTTTGCTGTTGTATTGTACTCTCCCAAGTGCTTAGTACAGTGCTCTGCACACAGTAAGCGCTCAATAAATACAGCTGAATGAATGAATTCAGAGCATGGGAATGGCACAGGGAAACAGGAAATGGGAGGCACTTGCAGGTTGAGGAATTGGGCAGGGACAGGGAAGAAAACCATGTTAATGAACAGTCATACTTGGACGACAGGTGGGACTTGAGGTTTGGAAAAAAAGCATTCCAATATATTTTCAAAGAATAATTTTACTATTTAATGTCAAACCTTGTAATATTTTCATGGTCTGTTTTTGAAGACTCTATTCCTTAAAATCAACAAAACTGTGGTCACCCTAACTCCTTCCTTCAATACCACAAAACCTGCCCACCCTTCAAATGTTCAACATCTCATTATTGAATTATTCTCCTTCGTAGCTGAAAAGTGAGTATCTTTATTCTCCACTGTATTGGGTGGATTTGACGTAAACAAAATACATTTCTCAGAGCTTCTGTACCCTGACACTGAACATGAGACTCTTCAAGGTGTTAACAGAAGAGTGAGCAATGTTGACCAGTACAATTTGGAAGGGAAGCTTGGTTGGTGTACCATAAATAGCTCAGGAGCCCAAATTCTAGTTCCTTGGAATGCAGCCCTTGCTTTCACAGAAAGTGTCTGTGTGTTCATTTAAAGTCTCAGAAACTCCAGAATTGAGTTTCCAGTCTCGTCCTGAACAAACCCGGTTTCCAAGTGGTGTCCACCACATTGCTCACCACAAGGAGCTTGTTATATAGGCCTTGAGGAATGTCTTAGGCTGGGAAAATGGCAGAGAATAGATTCAGACAGATGGATTCTGACAGGGCTCTCTTTGCTAGCGCGACCCTTCGAACAAATGTGCAATATTTCTGTGGAACAGGTGCAGCTACCAAATATGGATCAGCCGCTATTGGCTTCAGCTAACACTGTTATTACCTAAAAATTCCTTCATCCGATCTGCACATTTCACCCTCAGAAGGATCATCTCTGCCACTTGTCAGCTGTGTGACTGTGGGCAAGTCACTTCACTTCTCGGTGCCTCAGTTCCCTCATCTGTAAAATGGGGATTAAGACTGTGAGCCCCACGTGGGACAACCTGATCCCCCTGTGTTTACCCCTGCGCTTAGAACAGTGCTCTGCACATAGTAAGCGCTTAACAAATACCAACATTATTATTATTATTATCGTCTTGTATTGACAGAGCCCCCAAGGTTTTCCCGTCGGACCAGGCGTTGTCACGGCACAGTTTAAGCCGTCAGAAAGTGATGCACTTGGGGGAGTTGCCGTCCAGCAGGTGGAGCAAGGAAAACTATCAGCTATGGAGACAAGTGGAGAATTTCCACTGAACAGCCCTGATCCCAGAACCTGAACCCTAAGCTGTAATAATCATAATAACTCTGGTTTTTAAGTGCTTGCTATGTGTCAGGCGCTGTACTAAACACCGTGGTGGATACAAGCAAATTGGGTTGGACACTGTCCATGTCCCATCTGGGGCTTACAGTCTCAATCCCCATTTTACAGATGAGGTAACTGAGGCCCAGAGAAGTGAAGTGACTTGCCCAAGGTCACGCATCAGACAAATAGAGCCATGATTAGAACTCATGACCTGACTTCCAGGCCCATACTCTATCCACTACACCAAGTTGCTTCTCCTGTAGATGTGACCTCATGGTCTCCCCGCAAAAGCATGCAGTGCTTGCCCCCAGTGTTTTCTCTGCAGAGATCATGCAAGGGGGCCAGAGCGGAGGAACACTAAGAGATGGGTCAGATTGACTTTTCTTCTCCCCTTGTCCTTCCACCTTCCATTTTTTGAAAACGCCCCAACTACACACTTAGACACTCACAATCACCTTTAACGCTCCTATACTTATCACCTTAGAAGCAGCGTGGCTCAGTGGAAAGAGCACGGGCTTTGGAGTCAGAGGTCATGAGTTCGAATCCCAGCTCTGCCACTTGTCAGCTGTGTGACTGTGGGCAAGTCACTTCACTTCTCTGTGCCTCAGTTCCCTCATCTGTAAAATGGGGATGAAGTCTGTGAGCCCCACGTGGGACAACCTGATTCCCCTGTGTCTACCCCAGCACTTAGAACGGTGCTCTGCACATAGTAAGCGCTTAACAAATACCAACATTATTATGACTCTCTAAGCATTCATTTATCTTCATGTCCCTATCTGCAATTAGTTTTTGTCTGTCTCCCCTCTGGACTGTGCGCTCTTTGAGGGCAGGAATCATGCCTCTATTGTACCCACCTAAATATTTAGTATTGTGAGTGTTATATACAGAATAAGCACTCAATCTATACTGTCGATCGAGCCATCCAGCATTACGTATTTTAGCGGGGAGCCTTTCCATGCTGTCCCACGAACCTCTTCGGAGGCTGGGGGATAAGGAGGCAAAGGAGGATGAGAGGTTGTGGGGAGGACGAAGTTCTGTTTTTCAAAGACTCCTTCGCACCAGCTTAATCCTGGCCATATGACTGAAGGGAAAGTAGGAGAGTAAAGCGCCTACTATGGTGCTCCACACACAGGCAAGGCTCAGTCCATACCATTAACAATCGATACAGTGAGAAGCAGATGAAATGAGACAACTAGGGTGTCAACTTTGGATTTTAAGTGCAGGGATGGGAGTGGGGAAGAGATTTTTAGGAAGATGTTAACATTTGGGCAAAGCAGCATGGCCTAGTGGAAAGAGCATGAGCTTGGGAGGCAGAGGACTTGGGTTCTCATCCCAGCTCTGCTACCTGCCTGCTGTTTGACCTTGGTCAAGTCACTTAATTCCTCAGTTTCCTTATCTGCAAGATGAAGATTAAATCCTACTTCCTCCTGTTTAAGCTGTGAGCCTTTTGTGGGACAGGGACTGTGTCAGACCTGATTATCTTGAATCTGTCCCAGTACTCAGTAGAGTGATTGGCACTTAGTAAACACTTAACAGATACTACTGTTGTTATTCTGAATGAAAATGGGGAGGAGGCAGGCCCCAAAGAGCTAATAGGCCAGAAAGCCACCATTTTGGGCCTTTTCTGCTCCGACTGGAAACTCCCACATTTGGTCAGAGAGGGGGATGAGCAAGTCTGGAAATCCAGCTCCAACTGCTTCACTGGAGAGTAATAATAATAATGATGGTATTTGTTAAGCATTTACTATGTGCAAAGCAATGTTCTAAGCGCTGGGGTTGATACCAGGTAATCAGGTTGTCCGACGTGGGGCTCACAGCCTTTAATTCCCATTTTACAGATGAGGGAACTGAGGGAAACAGAAGTGAAGTGACTTGCCCAAAGTCACACAGCTGACAGGCGGCAGAGCTGGCATTTGAACCCAGGACCTCTGACTCCCAAGCCCATGCTCTTTCCACTGAGCCACGCTGCTTCTCGTGAGTAGGCATCTTCTCGAGAGTAGGCATCAATGGTTAAGAATAGAGCACTGCCCTCTGTGGATGATCCGGAATGTATCTTCCCATTGCTGGGCCCTAGCGTTCCCCAGGAAAAGGAAACAGAGCGGGGAGCTCCAATTGATTTTCTTCTTTAACCACGGCTTCTCCTCAGAACTCAATCCACAGTGGTTCGATAAATCTGGGAGGAGGCCAACCTATTTCAGTGTAGCTCATAAATCTCGGATGCACTTCTCGTTCATAGTGACGCGGCAGTTAATCACCTCTGTAAGGCCCATTGCTAAACAGTGTGACAGAAGCCATTTTTTAAGTCGGATGAATATACTCTCTGAGGAATTTCAACAAATGTCGGAGCAGGGGCCAGCCTTTGGGCCGCACAGCCAGCTTCTTTCCATATTCGAGGCCGAATTTCCAAAAGACAATGGCCAACTTCCATGGTCCATGAAGCCTAATGTCTCTTGGGTATTTTTCCAATGTTTTCCTTGGAAAACCTGCTAAATTGCCTCAGAAGATGAAGCATTGGTTCAGGTTTCAAGGGTTGTCCTGTAGAGCCCAACACACATTCCCCCGCCCTCCTGCAATTTGCCCAAGACATTCTGTGAGAAGCAGCATGGCATAGTGGGTAGAGCACTGGCCTGGGAGTCAGAAGGTCATGTGTTCTAATCCCCGCTCTGCCACTTGACTGTTCTGTCACCTCGGGCAAGTCACTTTACATCTCTGTGCCTGTTACCTCATCTATAAAATGGGGATTGAGACTGCCACACCATGTGGGACAGGGACTGTGTCCAACCTGACTTGCTTGTATCCACCCCAGCACTTAATACAGTGACTGACACATAGTAAGCACTTAACAAATACCATTATTAATGATTAAGAATGCTGTTAAGGAATTAGGAAGTGTTCATGTGTACCTCGTTTGGCTGTGTGTGTGTGTGTGTTTTGTGTATTGTAGCAGATGAGTGCTACTGTGTGAATATTCCTGCCGGCTGGGTTTGGACCAGGTGAATCTGTGATACCTGAACAAGACCTTAAAGGATCCAGCCAGTCGTGTGCTCAGAGACTGCTTTCTCCCCACCTGTCTTTTTTTTTCTTTTTAAAATAATAATAATGGTATTTAAGTGTTTACTATGTGCCAGGCATTGTACTAAGCACTGGGATGGATACAAAGTTGGACACGGTCCATGTCCCATATGGAGCTTGCAGTCTTAACACCCATTTTTACAGATGAGGTAACCGAGTCACAGAGCAGCTAAGTGACTTGCCCAAGGTCACACAGCAGACAAGGGGTGGAGCCGGGTTTAGAACTCAGGTCCTCCGACTCCCAGGCCCGTGCTCTTTTCACTAGGCCACGGTGCTTCCCGCTACTTCACTGTAACTTTCAGCCAAAGTGTGTAGTGGTGATGCATCAGTTATTCAACAGCATTTATTTCTTCCAGCAAGAGAATCTCACTTCAAGAGAGAGAATAGTTACCCCAGCTAGGTGACATCTAGTTCCTATGATTGGCAACCAGGAAGGGAGAGGGAAGTAGTAATATGTAATATGAGGGCAAAATGTGTTGCTTGTCTCCAAGAAGCGTGTGAAGGTAAATATTAGAAGCTCAGATTTTGTACCATAAAATAAAAGGAAATCTTTGGACAAACAATGGAAATGTTTGGTAGGCAGGAAGTTAGAATTACCAGTTTATTTTTTTTTTAAACTTCGAATTGTCCAGTTTGAAAACCACACTGCTGCTGCTGAGATTGTATCCATGAGTGTCTATCACACTGAGACTCTCTTGCACATTTGATCGTGCCGGTCAGTGTGGTACTCTGAGACTCATTGCCCACCTCGACAGGACAGTAGAGTCAGGCACCTTTTTGGCCCTTTGCCGTTCAGGTAAAATTTGCTCAGACAACAGTGGTTAAAAAGTTATGCCCCATCGCCAACAACAGGAAGTACATTTCAGTAAAGACCCCAAGGATGTTTGCAACAATGGATGGAGTGTCATTTTTCTGAAGAAAAGCACTCGGTTGATTTACAAGGAGTTGTTTCTGCCAACTAAAAGTACAGCTTGCTTTCAAGATGTTTAGATCAGTTATTAATAATAATAATAATAATCCTTGTTAAGTGTTTCTTACACACTAGGGTACATACAAGGTTGAGATAAGACTTAATCCTCTTCCAATTGATTTTTATCCCCATTTTACCAAGGCCCAGAGAGGTGAAATGATTTGACCGGTGGTAGAGCCGGGCCAAAGCAATCAAGATTTGGCAGCAATAAGGCAGAATGGGATTGGGAGCCAAGTGACCCAGGTTCTAGCTACCGGCCTGCCATGTGACCTTGGGCAAGTCACATCACCTCTCTGTAAAGTGGGGGTAAGATACCCACACTCCCTTCACAAAAGTGTGCATTTCTGACGTGCACAGGGAAAGAGGAAAACATTCTCCCTTCAGCTAGATCAGTATAGTACCCACATGTAATGAAAGCCCATATTCATGGGGTTGTATTATGCTTTTTTTTATATAAGGAACCAACAGCAGTTCTAGTTTGATATCAAAGCCAATACAGAAGACACTTGGCAGTTTTTTATTAGCTGAACTCCACTAAGTTACCAAAAATGATGTAATTACAGCTCTTTATCAGCTTGACCAGATATATTGAATTTCCAAATACAGATTTTATACAGATTGTTGGGGAAGGAGGGGCAGTGGGAACAAATCATGTTATTGTACTAGAAAAATGTTAGGTCAGCCCATTTTCTCTTTTCAAAATGCACTTATCAAAATGAGATATCAGTATTTTATGTTTCAAAAATGAATCATGACTCTTTCAAACCCCAGGCAGCAGACTCCAAGGCATGGAAATGGGTCCAGTGGACAGAGTGCTAGTCCCCACTCTGCCGCTTGCCTACTGTCTGACATTGAACCTTAGTTTCCCAATCTGTAAAATGGGGATAAAAATGCCTATTCTCCCTCCCTCTGCTTTAGGCCCTGGACCAAGTGAGACAGGGACTGCGTCCCATCTGATTATCATGTATCTACTCTGGCCTTTAGCACAGTGCTTGACACAAAGTCTGTGCCTTCTAAAAACCACCATTTTTTTCTTTTTAAATCCAGTGTAGGTAGGGGAGGGAGAGAGAAGGGAAAGGATTCTCTGTTCCCTCTACTCTGGGCAACTCACTGAGCCACAATCACTAGGCTTCATCGTCGAGGACCACCACTACCCAGAAAGTGATATTGGTTTGCTGTGCTCCCCTTCCCCACGCCCCCCAAGAGCTATCTTTCAGCTGGACTAGTCTGACCTGGGCTATCCACTGGGCTTCCCAGTACAGTCAGAAACACGTCATTCAAGTTAGGATGAAAACTTATCCCCATTATACAGATGAGGAAACTGAGTGTCCATCCAGATGCTTCCCGTGAATTGAACCTCTGCAGCTGGGCCCACTGGGGTTTCACAGGCCACTCTCTGGGCAAGGGGCAGAGCGATTGTTAGAGACCTTGGGCGGCTGGCCACTCTGCCAGAGGAACTCCGGACCCTCAGTCTTGGAAGAGGTTCACGGCGCATTTATTGTCGAGGGCAGATCAAGCCCCACATGGGAGGAAATGGCTATTCTCCTGAGACAGATTAAGCTTTGGCTAAGATATTTTATTGGAAACGTGAAAAAAAACACAACACCCCACAGGTCATTAATTGGGTCCAGATTTAGCTACTCCAAATAGTGTAAGGTTGCAGTGGCCAGATGCCTTCCCACATTTTTATACTACAAACTCTGTTTTCATTTAATGACCTAATTTCTCGAATAGAGTTCGTTACCTCAGTTATCGTCCACCATCCTTCGTCTGTGTATCCCTGGAATGGCCTGGAAAATTTTCTTTAAGAGAACGAATCAGTGGTGTAAAAAGTAACAAGGACCTGACTAGGTGCTAGCCTGGATTTGGAGCAGGTGAAATCTGACATCCCTTGCAACTGGAGAGGGAAGTTTGGGGAAGAGTTAACCCCGCCACCTTGTAATTAAGCTCATGATTTAATTATTCCTCCCGTTAGGCAAAACTCCCCCAGCTCTTCTAGTCACTGCTTCCAAAGAGCTCCTGGGTCAGCTGCTGAATAGAGCAGCTTGTGAGAACTGCAGACACTCACTGGAACTGGGGGACTTTGTTCCTCACAAAGTGGACTAAAAAGAACAAATTAGGGATTTGTGTACGTGTGTATGGTTGGGGGTTTTTTTAGTTTGTTTTTTTTTTTAGTGGAACTATCCCAAGGTCCCCAGTGAATGGACGAGGCTGATGGTGGGAAAGGGGAGCTGGAAGGGGAGGAAGGTAGGGAAAAGCAGTAAGTTTTTTCTCCACCCGAGGTGGAGGTGATGCCTTATGGGACCGAATTCAGGGCTGGAAGGAGATGGTAAACCAGTGAGGCAAGCCGTCTCAGTGAGGCGCGCCCAGTGGGGTGGGGGTCGGTGATGAGGGTGGGGGTGACTGAATTGTTGAAAGCACCCAGCCTCTCTCTGCCCAAATCTGAAGTAGTACCTGTCTGAAGAGAGACCTGTTCAGGTACATAACCTCCCTAGAGCAAGGATGGGGGCACTTAAGGATCCCATTGGAGAAGATGCTCTAGTTAGGGTTGGCTTTTCCATGATGTCGTTTGGAACGGGACAGGGCAGCCAGATATCCACTCAACTGTATATATCCGCTCAACTGTATATATTTCCATTGCCCTATTTATTTTGTTAATGAATTGTACATCGCCTTGATTCTATTTAGTTGCCATTGTTTTTACGAGATGTTCTTCCCCTTGACTCTGTTTATTGCCATTGTTCTTGTCTGTCCATCTCCCCCGATTAGACTGTAAGCCCGTCAAACGGCAGGGACTGTCTCTATCTGTTGCCAATTTGTTCATCCCAAGCGCTTAGTACAGTGCTCTGCACATAGTAAGCGCTCAATAAATACTATTGAATGAATGAATATCTGAAGTTGACCCCGACCAAATGGAAAGTAGAGAAGAAACAGCATTAACAAATCATGGTATTTACTAAGACTATCTTTGTGTTAAAGCACAGTGCTGAGATAATCAGGTTAGACACAGTCCCCTGTTCCCCCATGAGGCTCATGATCTAAGAGCTAGGGAGAACGGGTATCTTATCCCCAATTTACAGATGAGGAAATTGAGGCACAGAGAAGTTAAGACTCTTGCCCTAGGTCACACAGCAGGCTGGTGGTGAAGTTGGGTCTCCTGATTCCCTGCCAGTGTTCTTTCCTCTGGGCCCTGCCACCTATCAAACAATTAACAGGATATCATTAACATCTCCATTTGCAGAACCAAGGTTTCCAAGCCAGGGTTCCACAATGATGTGTGGAGAGAGAAGATGGAAGACAGGCAAACGTTTAAACTGGCTCCTGAGAGAGAACCTTTTCCCAAGTAGTAAACCAAAAGCAGGACCAGGCAGCTTTTCCTGCCAGATTTAGAAATACCAGGTGCAATTTCCTGTTTTTTTAAAGGATATGACCAAAGTCTGAAGATTATTTTTACATTAGAAGAGATTCCCCTCCCCAGGGTTACCAGAAAAAGTTGCCAAACTCAAAAAATGTGAAAATATGAAGTGACGCTTTTCATGTCAGAAGCCCCCAAACCAACAGTTGGGGGAAAAAAATCCCTATAGAAATATTTCGATTCTCAGGGCAATAGTGCCCCCTTTCTCTCCTAGAGCACGTTACCAACTGCTGCTTTTATAGGAATCGGAATATGAGTCCTCTGCCACTAGTTATCACCATAACCAACCACTAGTATATGTTGTGTCCACTGCGAGGAGTGCAATTGAGGCAGAAGACACTATCTCTGCCCTCAAGGAGCTTACAGTCCTACAGAGGAGGCACACATTGAAATAATTTAGATAGGAGAAAAAGAGACTGGAGTAATGGAGACGTGAATAGCTTTGGCTTTTGTCAAGTGCTTACTGTGTCCCAAGTACTGGAGTAGATAGAAGATAATCCGTTCAGAGACAGTTCCAATGCCACCCGGGGCTCACAGTACGAAGGGGAGGGAGGACAAATTAGAATGTAAATACTCAAGGGTGACAATCAGTAGGTTCAAAAGTGAGGGGAGGGGGTTAGGTGGGAGGACAAGAGAGTGAATCATTATGATGTGCCTTATGGGGTGCAGGGCTTGATCCAATTTATCCATCAGTAAGTTATATATTCCAATTTTCTCCCTACCAGTCCATCACTGGTATTTATCGAGTGGCTTCTGTGTGCAGAACATGGTACTAAGCATTTGGGAGAGTACAAAACCAGAGAATTGGTAGACCCGCTCCCTGGCCTCAAGGAGCTTAAGATTGACCAAAACTCAGGGCAGTACCATTGATTGATTGCAAGTGGTGGCTTAAGGGTTGATGAGCTCTAGGGTTACATGTTGTTTCATCAATAAGCGGTATTTATTGAGCGGTTACTGAAAGCAGAGCACCGTATTAAGCGCCTGGGAGAGTACGGTACCACAGAGTTGGTAGGCACGTTCCATGCCCACATGGAGCTGATGACGATCCGAGACTCAACTGTCAGGAATTCTTGGCTCAGGTTGGCTGCTGCTCCCATATGAGTCAATCCCCGAAGGGAGACTACAGAAGAAAAGTTGAAGAATTGATTTTAAAATCAACCGATCGGTTGAAAGGAGGAAGCATGATGATCGGGAGACTCGGGATCTAGTACCAACTGGTGGGTGACTGCTGGGTGACTTTGGGAAAGCCACTTAACCTCTCTGGGCTTCAGTTTCCTCACCTTTAAAATGAGGATACCACCTGCTGTTCCTCCCTCTTAGTTTACAAACCCCTTGTTGTATGGGGAATGCGGTTTAGTCTGATTATATTGTATGTAGCCCAGTGCTTAGCATATCACAGCGGCTTGATAAGTACAGTTAATCGATAAGAGACTAGCTAGAATGTAATCACACTGCAACCCAGTCCCTATCCCATTTGGACTCACAGGCCTAAAAGGAGAGAGAATTGGTATTTTATCCCCATTTTACAAAGGAGGAGGAAACCGAGCCCCAGAGAGGTAAAGTGGCTTGCCCCAGGTCCCGCCAGCGGCCAAGTTGGTTTTAGAGCTTAGGTCTCCTGACTCACAGACTTGTGCTTTTTCCACTCGGTCTCTAGTGAATAATCACTGTTGATGCCCTCGGCTAGGCAGTGTGTGGAGAAACTAGCCACTCCCAGCTATTTGTGCTAGAACTTGCCCGTGTGTCCAAGCAGGTCCAGAACAGGCTAATAGATGAGGAGTTCATTATGTGGGGGTTCTTTTAGCAGCACTTCATTAGAGTGTGAAAAAATCACCAATTTCTGATGGCCCAAGGGGTTGATTTTTATTTTTTTTTATTTGCTCCCAGCTGTTACCCCTCCCAGGACCAAAGGATTCCTGTACCTCTGTTCTCCCCTGTCTCCCACCCCTTCCCCACCCGACCCCCTCTTTCCTAAGCATCAGGTCTAGTCCCGACTGAGAACCCTGGAGAGGTCATTGGTAGCCTTGGACTGGTGGAGGGAGGGATGGTCTTTTACCCCGGCTTTGCTTCACTCTCATAGCAGTGGGAGTCAAAGGGAGGTTTCTTTCAAAATAGCCCAAGTTCATTTGGGGATCGGCCCCTCCCAGATCTCTTTTAAAGGAAATGAAACCATTGCGCTTTATCATCTCAAACATTACCATCCATTGTCAGTAAAACAGCTCCCCGTGCCCCCAAAGTAAACTTCTCTTCCCTCACTTAAAGATAACTCCCGCATTTCATTTTCATGCCTAGGGACACCGAAATCCAGAGCCCCTGCTTGTTGTATCAGAGCTATATTTTGCCCCTGGCTGAAGCTGTTAATGCTGCTCTAATTATGGGATAAGTTTTAATGCTGTTACTCTCTTCTGCACTTGCCATTCTTAAAGTTCAGATGGATAATCCTTTGATGTGAGAACTAAGGAGGGGAAAAAAAGGCTTTGGATGCCTCTGGGCTGAGTTTTTCTGAGGGAGGCTGTTAGCCTGACTTGCTTGTGAGAGAAACCCATGGCCGGCGTCCAGTAATGGCCTTCCTGGGGAATTCATACCACACCCCCTCTGTCTCTCCGTGGACGGATATTCGTCGAGTCCACCAGGATACATGCCTGTTCCATGACAGATCACCCGGGATCCCTGCCAACTCTATATAGAGTCCTATAGGGTGAGCCCAGATTCAACGCTATCATGTTCCGAGCTAGCGTGCGTGCATGTCGACGTACGAATACAGTGCTGGATTTGCACGTATGAAGTTGAGTTCACTTTAGGATTTCCACAGGCAGTGGTTCCAAGTTAGAGTCTACGGGATGGGGGTGGAGGGTGTGGGGAGATAGAGTGGCAGAGGGAAGGAGAACAGGTGGCACCAGGAGTGGGGAATGTCAAGAAAGTGTTTCTGCCGGGCTGGAGGAGGTGGGGAAGGAAGGAGTCGAATATGAGGCTGATTAAATCGTGGTGAGGTCAGATGCTAGAGATTCTTGAAGTTCTTTCAGGCTGCTCCTTCAGCCTGCATCTGAAAGCTCACTTTTCCGTCTGCCAGCCTGACACTCGGCAGGTCCACTTTGCCATCCCCAGCATCCACTTAAGACGAAGGTGGAATTTACTGGGGGAAGGGGCAGGAGGAGTAGCAGCAGCAGTTGGTGAAGGAAAGGTTGGAGAGGTCCTTGATGGTCGCAGAACTGCCCAAAGCTCTTGGCCGTGGGCAAATCAGATTCCACGAGACATTATTCTCAGTCCACTGAACAAGAGACTGATGTGGTGGTTTCTAAAACAGAACTTGTTGATGAGAGGTCAGACTTCTGAGTTCTTCCTTTGCCCGGGCCTGGGGTGTAGGCCCAGGAAGTGAATTTTGGGGAACACAGGCAGCCACATGTGGGAAACAGCGTGACTCAGTGGAAAGAGCATGGGCTTGGCAGTCAGAGGTCATGGGTTCGAATCCTGACTCTGCCACTTGTCAGCAGCTGTGTGACTCTGGGCAGTCACTTCACTCCTCTGTGCCTCAGTTCCCTCATCTGTAAAATGGGGATTAAAACCGTGAGCCTCGTGTGGGACAATCTGATTACCCTGTGTCTACCCCAGCACTTAGAACAGTGCTCTGCACATAGTAAGCACTTAAATACCAACATTATTATTATTATTATGTGTGGGTCCTAGACATCGTATCGCCCCGTGTAGCATGATGATGTTATTCAGATGTCTGCTTGAATCTAGAGCATTTCTCTGGGGAGAGCCCAAGAACCCAGTCAGTCAATCACTGGTATTTATTGAGTGCTTACTCTGTGCAGGGCACTGTTCTGAGCGCTTGGGGGAATACAGTGCAAGAGAAATTAGCAGATATGTTGAGTTTACAGTTGAGGGGGGAGACAGATGTTCCCCACAGTGGGACTGTAAGCACTGAAAAAGTTCACTGTATCTCCTACTTCCCCCCCTCCCCTCCCTGAGCCCTGTTCACATTGGCACTGCTTCCAAAGGTAACAAAATGGTAGTGTTTGTTAAACACTGTATTAAGTTCTGGGATAGATACGAGACAATCAGGCCCCATGTGGGGTTCACAGTCTGATAGCAGGTATTGAAACCCCATTTGCAGTTGAGGAAAGGGAGGCACAGAAAAGTTAAATGACTTTCCCAAGGTTACATAGCAGACAAGTGGTGATAGGGAGGGGTTGGGAGTCTGGGATTGGAACATCTGGGATTAGGAAAGGGAAGAGGTGTGTAGGGTAGAGAGCCTTTGGAGCAGAAGCGGGAGGCAAGGAGAACCAGTGGAAAGCACGTTGGGACTGGGAACCAGGAGTCCTGGGTTCTAATCCCATCTCTGTTACTGGCTTGCTGTCTGATCCTGGGCAAGTCACTTCACTTTTCTAGACCTCAGTTGTCTCAGATGTGAAGGAGGGGTGAAATCTGTGTGAGGATGCCACCGGAGGAGACAGAAGAGAATTAATTGTTTTCAGGGTCTGGGCTCCTCCGGGGTGTGGAGATTGTACAGTTCTCCATGCCGGGTTTTGTCTCCATGGGTTAAAGGTGGTGAAGTTTGAATTTTTCTCGGCATTCGCTTTGTTGTGTGTTATGTGGTAATTATTACGAATTGGAAGATTTCCATTTTTGAGGCAACCTGCGGGTTGATTTAAAGCAATGTGGAGTGCGGTTCTGGAGTAGAAAGGGGAGGTGTGAAGTCTTGGACAGGAAATACATTCATTCAGTCGAATGTTAAGCACTTACTGTGTGCAGAGCACCGTACTCAGCAGCGCTCGGACCGTACAGCTCAGCTATAAAGAGAGGCAATCCTTGCCTACAATGGGTTTACATAAAGGGATTATTCCCTTTGCAATATAAATGTGTGACTTTGGGCGAGTTGCTTAATTTCTCTGTGCCTCAGTTATCTCATCTGTAAAATGGGGATTAAGACTGTGAGCCCCACATGGAACAATTTATATAATAAGTGTATAATAATTGTATTTCCCCCAGTGCTGGGCAGTGCTTGGCACATAGTAAGTGCTTAACAGAAGCAGCAGCATGGCTTAGTGGAAAAAGCCTGGGTTTGGGAGTCAGAGGACATGGGTTCTAATCCCAGTTCCGCCACTTGTCCGCTGTGTGACCTTGGGCCAGTCACATAACTTCTCATCTCCAAAATGGGGATTCAAAGTGTGAGCCCCACAAGGGACAACCTGATTACCTTCTGTCTACCCCAGTGCTTAGAACAGTGTGTGGCACACAGTAGGCACTTAGCATTGGCATTTAACAAATACCATTGTTGTCGTTATTATTATTAACAGGTGCCATCATCGTTATCAGTATTATGTCATTTTGCAATATCTATTTCTTTAACATAACAAAATGATTATAATGTAATATAAATCGAATAAGTGAGAAGCAGTGTGGCTCAGGGGAAAGAGCCCGGGCTTGGGAGTCAGGGGTCATGGGTTCGAATTCCGGCTCTGCCCCTTGTCAGCTGTGAGACTGGGGCAAGTCACTTCAGTGCTCTGGGCCTCAGTTCCCTCATCTGTAAAATGGGGATGAAGACTGTGAGCCTCATGTGGGACAACCTGATGGCCCGGTATTTACCCCAGTGCTTAGAACAGTGCTCTGCACATAGCAAGTGCTTAACCAATTCCAACATCATTATTATTATTCTCTGGGCCTCAGTTCCCTCATCTGTCAAAGGGGGATGAAGACTGTGAGCCTCACTTGGGACAACCCGATGACCCTATATTTACCCCAGTGCTTAGAACAGTGCTCTGCACATAGCGCTTAACCAATACCAACATTGTCATTATTATTACTCTCTGGGCCTCACTTCCCTCCTCTGCAAAATGGGGATAGACTGTGAGCCTCACGTGGGACAACCCGATGACCCTGTCTTTCCCCCGGCGTTGTAGAACAGTGCTGTGCACATAGTAAGCGCTTCACCAATACCAACGTTATTATTATTATTCTGTGGGCCTCAGTTCCCTCCTCTGCAAAATGGGGATGAAGACTGTGATCCTCAGTGGGCCCACCCGCTGACCCTGTCCCTCCCCTAGCGCGTAGAATAGTGATGTGCACATAGTAAGCGCTTAGCAAATACCAACATTCTTCTTCTTCTTCTTCTCTGGGCCTCAGCTCCCTCCTCTGCAAAATGGGGATGAAGACTGTGAGCCTCAGTGGGCCCACCCGCTGACCCTGTCCCTCCCCTAGCGCGTAGAATAGTGATGTGCACATAGTAAGCGCTTAACCAATACCAACGTTATTATTATTATTCTGTGGGCCTCAGCTCCCTCCTCTGCAAAATGGGGATGAAGACTGTGACCCTCAGTGGGCCCACCCGCTGACCCTGTCTCTCCCCCAGCGCTTAGAACAGTGCTCTGCCCATAGTAAGCGCAGTCCAGCGCTTAGAACAGTGCTTGGTACATAGTAAGCGCTTAACAAATACCGACATTATTAGGAGGAGGAGGAGGTCGAGGCGGGGGGGGGGAGGACGGACGAGGGGGCGTGTCCGCCTCCCGGTGCCGCCGCCGATTGTTCCTCCGAGGTCACATGCATGGGGAGGGGTTTTTTTGCCCCCCCCCCCCGGCCTCCCACGTGCTTCCCGGCAGGTCCTCGTGGGGCGGGGGGGGGGGGGCCGAGCCTTCCCCTCCCCTCCGTCCCGCCCCTGGCCGGTCCCTGGCCGCCCCAAGCCGCCCCAAGCCTCGGGTCGCCGGGAGGGAGGGAGGCCCGGCGCGGCCCCCCCGGCCCCGGGCCATGTACCTGCCGGCCCCCGCTCCCCGCCGCCCGCCCTACAGGATGAGCCGGATCCTCGCGCGACAGCGGCTCCTCGCCCAAATCCAGCGAGGTCAGTCCCGGACCCCCCGCCCCCAGCCCCCTAACCCGGCCCCAGCCCCGACCACCAGCCAGGCCGCCCCCCCGGAGGGAGCCCTTCCTCCGTGCGGGACCCGGGACCGAAGCGGTGGGGGCTGGAGGGGGGGCGGCACGGGCCGGCTCACCTGAAAGCTGTCCGGCCAGGTGGAGGCTGCAGGCTTCGCTGTTTTCGCTCCGGGAGCTGGGGAGGGTCTATCTGTCTAGCTAGCTACTTCTCTCTCTCTCCATCTTTCTCTCTCTACACCTTTCACCCTCTCCCTCTACAGCCTTCTCTCTCTCCATCTTTCTCCCTCTACCTCCTTCTCTTCTCTCTCTTTTCTCCCTCTACATCCTTCTCTCTCTCTCTCTACATCTTTCTCCCTTTACATCCTTCTCTCTCTCTTTCTACATCTTTCTATCTCTACACCCTTCTCTCTCTCTACATCTTTCTCTCTCTACGTCCTTCTCTCTGTCTGCATCTTTCTATCTCTACATGCTACTATCTCTCTCTACATCTTTCTGCCTCAAAATCCTTATCTCTCTCTGTTTCTCTACATCTTTCTCGCTCTACATCCTTCTCTCTCTCTCTACATCTTTCTCACTCCAAATCCTCCTCCCTCTCTCTCTAAATCTTTCTGTCTCTTCATCCTTCTCTCTCTACGTCTTTCTATCTCTTCATCCTTCTCTCGCTACATCTTTCTCGCTCTACATCCTTCTCCCTCTCTACATCTTTCTATCTCTTCATCCTCTCTACATCTTTCTGTCTCTACATCCTTCTCTCTCTACATCCTTCTCCCTCTCTACGTCTTTCTATCTCTTCATCCTTCTCTCTCTACATCTTTCTATCTCTACATCCTTCTCTCTGTCTCTCTACTTCTTTCTATCTCTACATCTCTCTCTCTTGATCTTTCACTCTCCTTCAATCTCCTTTCGATCTCTACATCTTTCTATATCTCCACATCTCTCTATCTGTAGCTATCTCTGTACCTTTCTCTCTCTCTCTCTCTCTATATATATATATATATATCTCCCTGTCTCTGTCTCTCTCTCATTCTGTGTCCTTATGGCTATAGGCGACTGTCGTTTAAAATCTGAATATCCCAAAGTGAGCACTCCAGAATTTTAATCGGGAAAATGTCAACTTATTAAAAAGCAGAACAAACACCTTTCTTTAGGGCTAGGTGGGTAATATAACAAAACCCCTCATAAGTCTGTGAAACTGAGCTGCCTTCGTATGTCGTTTGTGTTGTAGACTTATCCGGGCAATCTTGACAAGTTTATTGATAGTGTTTGTCCGGGGAAGGAAAAACACACAGGCCGGCCTCGAAACAAGTCCGCTGACTTGCGAGGTGCAAGAACGCAACCTCCGACTGATCGATCTTCAATTATCCCCTCTGAGGTAGAGAGGAGAGGACACAGATTAAAAGCTCTTGGAATGTATCGGTGTAGTTTGAAAGGGCGATCGAAAGGCAGAGGTATCCCTAAAGCTAGTCGGTCCGCGTGCTGATGTAGAAATTTGGAAGGGCAACGTTCTTTCGGAGTTTGGCTCGCAGTTTTCCGGGAACAAACCCGTTTGACTTCCAAGTGAGCTCGAAAGAGCCGCGGAATAAAATTAGTCAAATGTCTAGTGTTTGGAAATTTTTGAAGTGCGTTAGTTGTAAGCTTAAAATTTTGAAAGTGTACATTTGTTTGAGGAGATAATGACTTTTGGAGGAAAGTAAAGTTGTAATCACCGAAATCTTATTGTACTACAGATGAAAAGAACAATATGTATTTTAGTGACCTGCATTTGATGAATGAGATTGTTTCCTTGGAAATCAGGATTTGTTTGTGGAAGTTCAGGAACTGGTGATGTGTGAAGGATGCTGGTCCTTCATGCAGGTTTGATTTCAGGAAGGATATTATGTCATTCCATAAACCTTGTGTACGAGTCTTGATTGAATGGAAAGAAAAGCAATGTTCCCCTTACGACTTGAAAATCCATTAGGCACGTTATCGAAACGACTGAGCTTTAGTTAAAAAGCTCTCTGAGAGTACGAGACGTAGCCACTGTACCAGAAGTAGGTTTTTATCCTGCTCGAGACTTTCTCTACGTTTTCACAGGCACACTTAGGTAGAGCATTACTTTATATAAGAGCAGATAAATCAGTTGCTTGCCCGATTTGCGCATGTGCATCAGCATCCCGTTTTAATTGTTTTAGCAGTGAATGAAGAATGCAGTCACACCTGCCTGTAAAACTTGTGTACGTAATGATTTTCATGCCCTACTAACAAGGCATGCACTCATCCATACATCCATTTTTCTGCTCACATCTAGCTAGAAATTATGTAGCGTCCAGCTCCCCCAGTAGACTAAACTTCTCGAGGGCAGGGAATTGGTCGTCTAAGTATACTGCACCCTGCCAAGAAGTTAGTACCGTGCTCTGCACACAGCAGTTGCTCAGTAACTACTGTACCGATCAATTGATCCTTTAGAATTGAATTGAATGTCTGTGGGCTGGGGAAGTCTTGCACGTCAGGGTAATAAGACACACGCACACAGAAGCACAAACGCACAAAGTAGGTCTTCGGAATGATTGACTCCTGACAGCCTGGCTCCAAGTTTGGCATATTTGTTCTTGCTTGAAATGTTGCTGTAGGAGCCTATTTTAAATATTAGGAACATTTGTGCAGAGCTTCAGGAATTATAAAAGCAAATGGGTGACTGAAAGCCCAAAGTAACCATTCAGAACATAAATGAGCAAGTAATTCCAGGGATTAGAAATGTGAAATTCTAAAATCATTTGGCTGATGGTTTACCAGGAAAGTGTCGGTCTGAGGGAGCAATACTCAGTGGCCTGGGATGGAAGCTGGTAAAGGAGAATTGTAGTTTGAAGGGGGAGGTTGAGCATCCTCTGGATGCATTTTTACCTTGTTGCAAACGCCTCAATTGTCCGGTGGGTGTGAAGTAAAATAATGATGCTGAAATTAACTTTGTGTTACAATGTTACAATGTAACACAAAGACTGTCAGGCACCTTTATGCCCAAGATTTCCTCTGGACATCCTATGAGTTTACAGTGGTCCTTCACTGTGAGATTCTGATTGACCTTTTGAGTCTAAGCTTCTCCAGGAGAAAGAAATTAGACTTCCCTGCATAACCAGAGCAACCAGTACTCCCACTGCCTGATGCTAGATTCATTGTTTATGAGTCCATCAGATAATTGATTGTACTAAGCATTTGGGAGAGCACAATAGAAACTTCACTGGGTATTGGGTGCCAATTGGAATTTTTTATTATATCATTATATATATATATCTGTGCCCAGATAAAATGGGCTTCAGTTAAAATCCTAACCAGATCTTTCATAGGGAGGCGATACCAACATAATGGTCTGTGACTTCTAGTCGTTGTCTTTATTGCTGTTGTCACAATGTTTCCAGTGAAGGAAAAGTTGCTCCTCACTGACTTCATTTCAGTGACATAGCATGGATGTGATTCAGTAGCAGATAACCTCTTGTGGCTGAGACCCATGGAGCGAAGAATGAGATTCTTTACCCATGAATTACTTAAGGTCACTGAAATCCAGTATGACTCTACACTTGCTCATCTTAGGGTGCAGTTAATCAGCCTGCAAGCATTCCAGTTGAAGGAAGTAAAATCCTGAAAAACTGAGGGGTGTTTGTGAATAGGATGAAAATTCACTATCACTTTCCTTTCCACTGTACCCGTTTTTCCTTTTCCCACCCACAAGGCTGGGAGAGAACTGAGTTGAGGGGAGAGAAATTGAAAGTCCAATTTCCTCCCCCAGCCAGCTGCCGTAAGGGGTGAGATGATAAATGATCGGATTTCCATTACATTATTTAAATCAGAGGTCACATTAGATTCCCTTCTTCCCCACGTTGGGAGTATGTGCGTTCATTTTATTTCTCTCCAAATAGTGTGTAGTCATTCCACTCTCTGCCAGTCTCTTCACTTGGCATCTGTAACGTGTAAAAGACATGCACGTGGCATTCACATCTGTTGGCTAATTATCACTTTAATGAGGAGTTCGGGGCGGGGCAGGGGGTTCTCGTGAGCATCTCTGTAGCCACCAGTAAATAGAAACATTTCCTGTCCACTATAAAGGGTGCAGGAAAGAAGAGAGCGGTTGGCTTTGGGAATAGCTGGATCGATGTGGATGGAGGAGGGTGGTTTGGGAGTAGGTTTACATAGCTGAAGGAAGCCAGCTCTCCTCACAGTGGAAGAATACCACACCTACAAGGGCAATGTAGTGAAAATTAGATTTTGATTTCGGTTAGTACTAGTATTTATTGAGTGACTACTATGTGCCAAGCACTGTCCTAAGTACTGTAATAACTACAAGGCAATCAGCAGATCAGATACAGTCCCTGTCCCTCATGGGGTCCAGCAGTTATTCACTCCACCTGGGGTGGAGGGTGTGGGAGTGTATTGGGGGGTGGGGGGAGTGTGTGTGTTTATGTGAGCACGTGCTTGTGCACGCTCACGTGCACTTCCTTCCAGCAGCTGTTTTTAAGGAGAGCTAAGGTGGAGTCTTCTCGGTCAGACATTTAGCCGCCTTTTTCAAAATGTACTCTTTGAAACACAGCCCTCTCCCCACCCGCCTCTTCCCTTCCAACACCGTTATTTTCCAGTTCAGAGGGGTGAGCTGCTTGGCAGAGGGAGAGGGGCGGAGCCGGGTTGTCACGCAGCTCAGAAGGCAGGGTGAGAAGGCAGTGCCTGCTGGTTATGGTCATGTTCTCCTTGGAGCAAAGAAAAGTGAGCTAGCCTGAATTTATGTCCCGTGAGTCAGAGACTCCTGCAGTTCAGAACTCACGGCTGAAATGCAATATATAAAGGGAGCCGTTTCACTGAGAGTCAAGGAGAACAGTTGAGCTGTCAAGGATGGTGAGGGAGCGGAATGAGTGAGGTGAAACTGGAAAATGTCATGAAAGCAAAGTTAACTTTGGCCCTTGTCCAAGCATTACATCGTGATAATGTAATTAGTCTGGAAATTAGTCGGTGATAATTAGCATGAGCCAGTTATTTTGAAAGCAGCTGGGCTTTGAGGGGGAGAGAGATTCTGGCACTTTCACACCTCTGAAAAACAAACTGCGAAAAATACTTTCTACAACTTCACTTGCATGCGCCACTCCAAAGAATCCCATTCAGATTAGCTCAGAGAGGGAGGGTTTGCAGACAGGTTTAAGAAAAGCTGATTTCTCCCTCCTGCAAATGAGTTTTTCTTTCATTCGGTGTTCTGGATGCCTGGTCGTTCTCAGCGTTGATATTCTGGGCCCTTCATTTCCTCGACCCTTTAGCCACCAAGAGAATCAGGCGTAGCCACATGACAGGATCTGTGGTTTGTGCCACAGCGGCTTTGACACGTGAAGGAAAAACCACACGCCAAAACTTTTGTCGTCTTTGTCTGAGCAGAGAGATGAGGAAAGCCTTCGCTCTCCGTTGCTCCTCAACGGAGATGGTAGAGATAGGAGTGGGGAAAATTCTAGCTCAGGTTCCGGGCTGCCGTTTGGACGGTTTCTTTTTTCCTCTTCTACTCTCTCTCTCCTGATCTGGAGCTCAGCAGTGTTTTGGGGAGTAAGTACTGTGTGCAGACCACTGTACCAAACACTCGAGAGAGTACAGTAGACATAATGGACGTGTTCCTTGCCCGTAAGGCATTTCCAATGTAGCAGCAACTACTTCCTCTCTCCCTACTCCTTCCTCCCTCGGTTTGGTAAAGTCTGGACTTTCGCAAGAGGTTAGCAATTTTTCTATATAAAACTCTCTTCTATTATGTTTAGGGAGTTCTTGGTTCATAATTTCAGTGTGTTTTGGTTAGCATTTGGAATATGAGAATGGATCATTTTGATCTCCAAGGCAGATTATCACTCCTTTCCCCAAAAGAAAGCAGTGTGGTTTAGGGGAAGGAGCCTGGGCTTGGGAGCCAGGAGACTTGGAGTCTACTCTTAGTTGTGCTACTGGCTTTTGACTGACCTTGGGAGAGGCACTTAGTCTCCTGAGCCACAATTTCTTCAACTGTAAAATCAGATTAAAATACCCGTTCTTCCTCCCTCTTGGACTGTGAGCCTCACGTGGGACAGGAACTGTGTGTGTATTGATTGTCATGTATCTACCTCAACGCTGAGCACAGTGCTTGGGAGAAAGTGCTTAACAAATGCCATCATTATGAGGAACCAATCATTCTTCAACAGAAACCCATCGAGACCTTTCCTGGCTTCGTTTGAGGAGAAAAATATGTGTCCGTGCTCTGGGATAGAGTCGGTTTCAAGCCAAGACTGCCCAAAGGAGATGGCACATGATCAGTTTTGACATCATCTCAGTAATAGTATAGATTGCCTAATAACTGTCAAGAAGGGGTGGGAGGTACATTCCACCATTTTCATTTTACTTTTCTAAATGGTATTTATTAAGCGCTTACTATGTGCCAGGCACTGTATTAAGCACTGGGAAAGATACAGGCTGATCAGGCTGGACTCAGTCCATGCCCCACATGGTGTCACAGTCTTAATCCACATTCTACAGATGGGACTGAGGCCCAGAGAAGTTAAGTTGCCCAAGGTCATCCAGCAGACAAATGACAGAGCGGGGGTTAGAACTCAGGTCCTTCTGGCTCCCAGAAGGCTCTATCCACAAGGCCACACTGCTTCTCGTGAGGGCAAGGCATCCCTGGTCCATGAAAGTTGGGATTGGGTTTTGTCGTAGCCAGAGTTGAGTGAAGTAAGATATTGCTGAGAGCACATGTTGCTCTTCTCATCTGCCTAGAGGGGCATCATATTGGAATGGAAAAGGATGCATCTTCTACCCACCTTTAAAACTGGTTCTGCCAAGTAATGGTGAAATTTAAGCCCCAATTTTCAGGGGCCTCTTGTGTTGTGTTCTTTTTCTTCCCGATTCTCCTATTTGTATATCATGTTTCGGAGAGTTCAATTGAGTTAGAAGATGTGATCGCAGCTTCGAGGAGCTTTTGATCTGCAGGAGAGAAATGCTACTTCTGTAGAGAAGCGCTATGCAGCAGATATGGTTGCCATGTTGGAGTTTTCAGGTTGGAGAAGTAGCGAGGCCTAGTGCAAAGAGTATGGGCCTGGGAGTCGGGAGCCCTGGGTTGTAATCCTGGCTCCGCCACTTGCCTTTCTTGTGACCTTGGGAAATCTCTTAAATTCTGGGCCTCCATTTGCTAATCTGTAAAATTTGGACAGCTATTTTCCCCCTGAACTTAGGCTGTGAGGCCCATGTGGGCCGGGGACTCTGTGTGACTTGATTCTCCTGTATCTTCCCTTGTGCTTAGGTCAGTGCTTGGCACAGAGTAAGCATTAAGCAAATACTATAATCATCGTTACTGTATGAGAAATGATGCTGAGTTAAACAACTCATGACCTCATGATCAAGTATCAGCATGACAATGGACTTGCCATCTGGTCTAAGAGCCCGGTCCAGGTGAGGGTGGCAGCAGGGAAGTGTGGAGAAGGAGACCTGGAGCTGCTGGTAACTGGCTTGAGAACCAGTCCAGGGTGTCAAATGATGAGTGCACAGGTGTTTCTGATTAGTAGCCGCCCTAGTAATGTAGCCAGACAGGTGTCACAAATGGAAGCACAACCTCCCACAGAGTCAATCCGCCCCTTTCTCCACCCCAGAAAACCGTTCAGTGGGTTAGACATAGGGTCAGGTGATTGGTCTTGTTGCCTTTCCGCACGTCATATTAGCGCCAGGCACCGGATAAGTCAACGCTTCACCATTGGTTTGATTGCGGATCAATCCTTCAAGTGTTGATAGTTTATCTTTTGGAGGACACTGCTCAGGTGAGGTTTTTCCCATTGGTAAATACCATTCTTCCTTGGGGCAGTTGCTCACTCAGTCCTTTGGAGAGTGCTTAGAGGGGGCACAGCTTGGGTCAGATTTCCCTTTGAACAGAATGTATTTTAGTCGATTTGACGTACGTTGTGGAACACGGAATTACGGTAGCAGATGGAGCGACTAGAAGGGCCTTAAAGAATTCTCTTGTAAAACATTAACTCATAGGTTGAGCCGGGGAGGTTATAGATTGCTGTGTTTTTTTTCTCTGATTACATTTCTCTGGAAGGAAAATGACTTTTCACCCTGTGATTTTCTTTTTCATTTCTGACCAAGTCATTAGTTGCCTGTGTATTAGTCTAAGGTTTCATTTACCAACCTACCCAATCAATCAGCCATTCAGTGATATTTATTGAGAGTTTACCATATCCAGAGCAGTGTAGTAAGCGTGTGGGAGAGTATAATATAGCAGAATTGGTAGGTGCATTCCCTGCCCTCTCCTGAGACACCCGCCCCTCAAGTTGGCTCGTTGGAATTCAGTGTGGTCTCGTGATCTGTGTGATCCTGTCTCCTAGCCCCTGCTCCCCAGAAGGCCTTTGGCTAATCTTAGCAATGCCAAGAATGACACTTGGCTGAGGCAAGGTCAGAGCAGGGGTCTCTAGAGGCTCCTGAACCCAGCGGCGCACTGAGGTAGCAGGGGCCTAAATATTGGCTTGGCCGGTGCTCCAGGAGCACCGGACCTGTATTGGTCGGTGAGCGGGTGCTGTGTAGCCAGACTGTAAGCTGATCGGGGGGCCTAAACAGTCCTGCAAGTTGCTGTAGATCAAGCAACTTGGAAGAGCTTGAAAGAGTACCTGTTAACAGAGTTGGTAGACTCGTTCCCTGCCCACAACGAGCTTCCAGTCTAGGTGTAGGTCTGCTGGGGTTTGATTTTTGAGGTTATCACTTGCACCTTTAATTTTATAATTGTTTTGATTTGCGTTAAGCACTGAGTTGTTGCGTTTGATCCCTTGAAATCCCAGCGTATCAGAGCCCGAGTCAGGCAGTTGTACATATTGAGCACTTACTGTGGGCACAGCATTGTACTAAGCACTTGGGAGAGTACAGTTTAACAATAAACAGACACATTCCCTACCCACAATGAGTTGCAATCTAGAAGAACACTCAGGGCTTCTTTGGGTCTAGGAGACTTGCCCATCAGCATCTCAGTCTCTGTCGACCTCCTTCCCGGAAAGCACCTTTTCCCCCAGGAATGCGTTGTTGGAGGGAGATGTTCCAGCATCAGGGTAGGATCTGGGACCGACCGGTTCGCTTCGCCTTTCCCCTTCATCATCCGCCCCTTCCCGGGTGCCTTCTCTCTTTCCTGGAAAGTCCTGCCGTCTCAGACAAGCCCTTGCACCAAATTCCCATCCTCCTCCACTCCTCCGCCAAGCTCTGCGGTCCCCCTCCCCTCGCCTGGCTCAGCTCGTGTGTGCCACGTGGACCTTCACGGAGCACAAGGAGCTCTGGCAAAGCTGGCAGTGCTCCGGGGAGGAAGATGGGAATTTGGCTCAGTCATTCTGCCCGGAGAGGAAAGAGCAGAATATTTATCCAATTTATCGCCTGACTCCTAAACTCCATACATGAATGAAGAGGAGGAGGAGGGTGCATTCAGAGATTGATTCATCAGGGTCACCTGCCTGAGTCAGGGAGGCGGGCGCCTGGAAAATACCGATGTATTTTACGGGAGTCTGGAGAAAAATCAACATTTTGCCAGCTAATGCCACTGGGGAACGTTTACCAAAAGCCAAGGAAGATGGAAAACAGGGAACAAGCCCTCTCCCTTCACTGTTTGCCTACCTGTGTGCCTGGTAAGCCCACAGAGAGATTAATGGTGGTGGGGGGCGGTGTCAAGTGAGGGGAAGAGAGGGAGAACATGAATATAAATATGTGCATACTGATAGAGGGACATGGAAGGGGGAGGGGATTTAAATTCTAAATATATAAATGGGTGAGATTTTCTGAATCGATAGCATTTTCAGTTTTCCACCTCCGTTGTGCTCTCCATACTGCTCAGTACAGTGCTCTGCGTGCAGATGCTCAGGAAGTACTATCGATGAATCGATCGATTGGTTGATGCAGCCTTTCCTCTAAGCATCTGGTTTCCCCGCCCCGGCTCATGCCGAGGGTCTGGGAACGATCAGTGCCGACAACTGATCACAGTGGCCACGAAAGGTGAAAAAGCCGTAGACCCACTGCTAAATCCAATCCATGCCTTTCGACCTCCAGGAGATAGTCCTGGTTCGATTTTGCAGCAACGAGCTGGTGCTGCTTTCTGGGATGGCAGGCTTGGAAAGATCCACTCTGGCCTTGCCAGTTCCTTATGGGGGCCACTTCTCTGTGCCACACCTGCATTTCCCTGGCCAAGTTGCCTCAGGTTTATAAACCAGTCCCAGGGTTGGTCTGGTGGAAAGACCCCCAGGTTACTGGTCCCAGTTCCGCCTGTAGCCGGCTGACGTGAGCAAAGGGTGGCACTGCTATTGATTGACAGCTCAAACCACTAGCACAGTAATCCACTCCTCTGTGCAGGGTCTCGTCCTGAAGTCTCTGGACCGAGGAGACTGTCTGCTCTGCTGAACGAGGTAGGGAATGGGGACGACTCAGAAGGAGTGGGATGCAGCGTGGCGGAGCAAGAAAGCTGAGGCGCTGGAAGTCGGAGGGCTCGGATTCCAGTCCCGGCTCTGCCACCTGTCCAGGTTATGTGGCCTTGGGCAAGTTGCTAAACCGCCGCATGCCCCAGTTTCTCCATCTGTAAACTGGGGATGATAATGCCTGAACACTCCCTTTTAGGGGTGTTGTGGGGAGCAACTTAAAAATAACTAACATAAAGTGCTTTAGCCCTAAAAGCACCAAACAGAAACTCCCCTTCTAGACCCTAAGTTCGTTATGGGTAGGGAATGTGTCAGCTAATTCTTGTTTTTTTTAACAGTATTTGTTGAGTGCTTTATTAAGTATCAGGCACAGATCTAAGTGCTGGGATAGATATGAGGTAGTCAGGGTGGACACAGTCCATGGCCCACTTGAGGCTCACAGTCAAAGTAGGAGGAAGTGCAGGTACCGAATCCCCATTTTGCAGTTGAGGAACTGAGGCACAGAGGATGTGAAATGACTTGCCCAAGGTCACACAGCAAGCAGTTGGCGGAACTGGGATTAGAACTCAAATCCTCTGAGTGCTAGGCCTGTGCATCCACATCAGAGAAGCAGCGTGGCGCAGTGGAAAGAGCATGGGCTTTGGAGTCAGGGCTCATGAGTTCGAATCCCAGCTCTGCCACTTGTCAGCTGTGTGACTGTGGGCAAGTCACTTAACTTCTCTGTGCCTCAGTTCCCTCATCTGTAAAATGGGGATTAAGACTGTGAGCCCCACGTGGGACAACCTGATTCCCCTGTGTCTACCCCAGCGCTTAGAACAGTGCTCTGCACATAGTAAGCGCTTAACAAATACCAACATTATTATTATCCACAAGGCAATGCTGCTTCCCCATTTCTCTTGTACTCTCAGTAGAGTGTTGCCGACTTGTTCGTTCCAAGCGCTTAGTACAGTGCTCTGCACATAGTAAGCGCTCAATAAATACTATTGAATGAATGAATGAAAGTGTTCTGCACTTAGTAAATGGTCAGTAAATACCAATGATTCATTGAGCGGAAGGAACTTACAGACCGATGCCGGACCTTACGCTGGCTGTTTGCACCCCCCGGGATGGAACCGGGGTGGTGATGGCACTTGGGCAACCCCGGAACACACCGTGCCGCGGTACCACTCCCGTTATTCACCCGCAGATCCCTCGAATGTCTAGAGTCATCCTTTATCTCATTTAATTTCCCTCAGTAATCAGATTCACTTCTGGATGCCTCTTTTCAGGAGAGAAAGCAATATCATTTGAATATCATGATTAATCGGCCTCATCTTAATTCTTGTTTGTCCTTGTTTCATTTATTGCAAGTGGTGGGGGAATATTTTCTTCCGGTAATTGAATGCGTTAGCTTCTAAGCATGCAACGCAACAACTTCCAATCACTGTAAGATTGTCGTTTTCCAGAGGGACTAGGGACATTTCACCAGTTAGAATCTAGCAAAGCCTTGAAAAATTCTTTCAAAGCTCTGACTTGTCAGAGGTAAGTTAAGGTTGCTTGGTAAAAATAACAAATTAGGCGGTAAGGGAATTGCAAACAGCAGTAATAGTGATAGCATGTATTGAGCACCTGTTAAATGCAGTGTACTGTACTAAACAGCGTTCCTTGCCTTGAGAAGTGCCTTCGTGCCTCTGGATTGTAAACCCTTAGAGGGTGGGGATTGTGTCATCGAGCCCTCAAACGTTTAGTTCGGCGTCTGCACACAGTAGATGCTGAGTAAACACCACTGATCTGTCAAGGCCTTCGAGGTAGGAAAGCCATCTGTGGCCCCAAAAGAATGGTGATTCCCCGAGTATACTATCTCAGTGTCAGAGGTGACATCTGAATTCATCACAGAGTGCCCCGGGGTTATCCACAATATCTTTAGCACAGTACAGACTGCACGTTACACCTTCCCCTGCCTTCCGGGAGTTTCCAGTCCAAGGCAGAGCGACACCCGTTTTGTAAGCGTATTTATGCCTGTCTCCTCCAACAGACTGGAAGCTCCTTGTGGCCAGGGACAGTGTCTGAGGCTTCTGTTGTGCTTTTCCCTGCTCTTAAGGCGGTGCATCGCACTCAGTGGGTGCTCAGTAGGTACTGTCACTACCGTTTCCCCATCACCCAGGACACGGGCCAGCACACAGAGGGCGCACCTGATTGTATTGTATTGACCCCGGCATTTGATTGGTGATTGGCACATAGAAGCGCTTTAGAAATACCAGTTGCCACACAAATGTGCATTAGTGACGAGGCGGTTGTTAGAAATATCTGTGGGCACAGTGAGACCTCTTCCTAAAGAAGCAGCGTGGCTCATTGGAAAGAGCCCGGGCTTGGGAGTCAGAGGCCATGGGTTCGAATTCCGCCTCTGCCACTTGTCAGCTGTGTGACTGTGGGCCAGTCACTTTACGTCTCTGGGCCTCAGTTCCCTCGTCTGTAAAATGGTGATTAAGACTGTGAGCCTCATGTGGGACAACCTGATTACCCTGTATCTATCCCAGCGCTTAGAACAGTGCTCTGTACATAGTAAGCGCTTAAATACCAACATTATTATTATTATTTCCTCTTGGGAAGCCCTCCTCCAGGACGTGAGAGGTGGGAAGGATCTCGAATGAAGGGGAGACGCCATCCCAGGCCCACGTAGCCTCGTCTCGGTGGTTGCAGAGCCCTGGGAGACTCGCTGCCCCCGTGGGAGGGACTTGGGTTCTGATTCCGGCTCGGCCACTTGTCTGCTGTGTGACCTTGGCCAAGTCACTTCACTTCTCTGGGCTCAGCTACCTCATCTGGGAAATGGGGATTGAGACTGTGAGCCCCATGTGGGACACGGACCGTGTCCAATCTGATTAGCTTGTGAGCCCGTCAATGGGTAGGGATTGTCTCTATCTGTTGCCGAATTGTATATTCCAAGCGCATAGTACAGTGCTGGGCACATAGTAAGCGCTCAATAAATACTATCGAATGAATGAATTAGCTTGTACCTACCCCAGTTCTTAGTACGGTGCCTGGCTCATAATAAGTGCTTAACAGATACCTTTTAAAACAAAAGGATGGGGGACTTCTTCCTTCTGGACCCGAGAGAAGTTACTCATGGTCCCCACCCCAACCCGCCTGTGATCCGCCTGTCGATTCCCCCGCAGCCAGTTGGCGTGAAAGCCAAGATGCGTTTCTTGTTTGTACCTGCCATGGCGAGGTGGAAAGCCGTTGATACATTATGAAATGTTTTGATTGAGGCCGCTCCTAGATATGACTGGCGGCGGGGGCGGGTCGGTGTCCGGAGGAACGCCAGGGCTCGGACAAAATCCAGAGCCGCTCTAGGCGGCTCTGCCTGTTCCAGAACCAGGGGATTCGAAGGTCTATTGGGTTTTTCTTTTTCCCCTCTGCCTTCTGGGCGGCCTCCTCAGCTAGAACCCTGCCTCGTGGATCCCTCTCGGCGGACATCTTGGGAGGCGGATTGGACGCTTTCCAGAGACCTACGGCAACACTGATTAAGGGAAGGCAGGTACTGACTGATAGGGAAGGATAAAAGCTGCCGAGTGTGTTTGGCTTGGCAAAGTGGCAGGAGAGAGAGGCCGGGAGAGGAGTCCACCTACTGTTCCAAGCCTGCTTTTGCAGGGTGTCGCTCAGAGAAGGTCCTGGGCAAATCCTGCCTGTGTTGCTACTTTAGATGGGGCTGGGGGGGCGGGGGGGGAACTGTTATGACTGGGGAGCCCTATAAAATCAGACCTGAAAAATAAGTGATTCGGCCCAATCGGATATAATTTGCCCCTCAAAGATATGTCGACATCACTTCTGGCTGAAATTCGGTAAAGAGGCATCTTGGTCATTTCATAAAGGAAAACTAGACTGGTGCCAGATTTCAGAAGCGTTATTTTCACAAATTTATATATTGTCGTACATGAGGTTGACTTGAAGGAAAAGGTTTGAAGTAGCAAGATGACTACGGAGAAAAAGTATAAACAAACATCTCTAGGGATTCCTGTTTTTGAATCACATTCTTAAGAGTTGAGTAAGGATTTTATCAAGAAAGCGAATTGCAAATTCGGGCTGTTCCAAGAAAAATTTTGGGAAGGTAAATATTTTGGGAAAAACTAAATCGAGTCCATCTGTCATGCGGGCCCCCTGGTGGTATAAACTTAAACAAAAAAGAGAACAACATTCAGGTAAGCCTTCATTAATCTTTGCCAGGGGTCATCAGAGTTCGATTTAATTTACTCCTCAGGATGATTTCTGGATTCTGCTTACAGCCCCTGTTTGTTTCAGAGTGAATTAGATTCCCGAAACCAACCTACAGGTTTCCAGTCAAGCAGAGTTACTCACGGAGCATCTGATGAGTGTAGAGCACTGCTAAGATTCTGGGAAAGTGCACAGAAGCAGGACACAGGTTCACTGCCCTCAAGCAGTTTACACTGTAATCCGGGGAACCGATGAAAACAATTTACCGAGAGTAGGAACCGGAGGAAGAACAAAGATGACATAGCTGAGTTGAATAAATACCGGAGTATTCTGAGGACAGCAGTAACCTACAGGGGGGTTTGTTCGGTTGGCATCACTAGGTTGTGGTGAATCAGTTGGGGAAGACTCCTTGGAGGAAGTGGGATTTTAGAAGGATTTTGGGCAGTGGCTCAGTTGATGAGGAATTACGAGCACAGGGTTAACCCCAACTGAATTTGCCGTACAGCAGATCTGTGGTGATGGGAAAGAGTCACTCTGCAGGAGTCATTTTTTTCATCTTTCAGGAAATGGGGGTGCCGTTAACATTGACAATATCTAGCTTCAGTGAAGTGTGGATAGAAATTCCACTCCTGAGCTCACAGGGACTGAAGAGTTTTCTAACACCAGGGGAGGGAAGGAGAGAGGGGTGAGTTGGGGAGGGAGGGATCAGATCTAATCCCAGCTCTGCCACTTGTCTGCTCTGTGAACTTGGGCAAGTCACTTTACTTCTCTGTGCCTCAGTTACCTCATCGGAGAAAATGGGGATTAAGCCTGTGAACCCCCTGTGCGTCCTGGACTGTGTCCAACCTGATTACCTTGTATCCACCCCAGCACTTACCGTATGCCAGGCACTGTTCTAAGTGCTTAAGAAATGACATTATTATTATTATTTTCTGAGAAGTAGCATGGCATAGCAGATAGAGCATAGGACAGGGAGTCAGTAGGTTCTGGGTTTTAACCTGACTCCACCTCATGTCTGCTGTGTGACCTTGGGCAGATTACTTCACTCCCCTGTGCGTCAGTTACCTCAACTGTAAAATGGGGATTGAGACTGTGAGCCCCATATGGGACAGGGACTGTGTCCAACCTGTTCGTATCCATCCCAGGACTTAGTACAGTGCCTGGCACCTAGTAAGCGCTTAACAAATACCATCATTATTATTATTATTATGTGCGCAGGGAGAAAGGATTTCCTTCCCCCTTGATTGTTTCTTTACAGTGGAAGCCAAACAGCTGATCACCTGTAATTTCAAGGATAATTGTTTTGTCTTCCTGCAATCACACCAAAAAGAAAGGAAGCTAATCTCAAATCCAGAAAGCTTGGCTCTTCTGAGGAATGTCAGGAAAGGTCTCCCCTGTCTTTTAGCCCATCTCAGGCAGAGCAAGCTGAAGAAAGAAATGGATATACGGAACTTATGTGCGGCTTCCATTTTATTAAGCTCCCGATAATAGGAAAATGATCTAATTTGCCTAAAGCAGTTCGGCCCCCTCACACACAGGTTTGAGTTCCACATCATTGTCTGATTAATCTGTTATGAACCTAATAGCCCTAGATGGGCTTCACCCTTTCTGATAGAGCTGTTCATCATTCCCCATTGCAGGATGGTGGCCTGAATCTTTTTCCTTCTGCTCTGGGTGGATGAGGCCCACTGTATTGAGGAACAGCTAATGGAGATGATAATAAGGGTGGCGATGGTAGTATTAACTGCTTTTTATGTGCCAAACACCATGCTAAAGTGCTGGCGTAGACAGCAGTCAAGTAGCCAGAGTCCCTGTCCCATATGAGGACAAGAGATAGGGAGGGCGGGTGTCACCATCTTACCCGATGAGGAAACCGAGGCCCAGAGAGGTAAAGTGACTTGCTTAAGGTCACCCAGCAAGCCGGGGGCTGAGCTAGGATTAAGATCCGGGTCTCCTGCCTCCCAGTCCCATGCGGTCGCCATTAGGCCACGCTGCAGAGTGAATGGCCCTTTCCCCTTTATGCTTGCATCCGTCCCTCCCTGTTGGGAGGCGGGTCCTCTTCCTCTGGAATAGGCTAAATAATGGGCGTTGAGATGATTGGGTCAGACAAGGCTCCTTCGGCCCCTCACCCTCGGTGACTCACCGCCCCGGGTTCACCAATGAAAGCATTCCTAAGTGCCAGCACATCGAACAAAGGGGGAAGCCGCACCATTTACCCTCACCCAATACAGCTCGCACGTACAGTGTTTTAACTGTTCTGGAGAGAATGAAGCATTCATAAGCCGTTCCATTTTCCAGAAAAAATTTCCTGTGACATTTTAATCCCCTTTTGTGCCGAAGCATTTTTAGATGTTTCTCCCGCCACTCATGTCAGATGCTTTGTGCCTTTCCCTTTCGGCTGAATCGCCATACTATGAGCCCAGCCGGTTGTAGAAAATAATGCCAGTGTTAGCGGATGAAAGTGTCCTTCTCTTGGATGTTGTCGGGGGACTGGTCGTGGCTTCTCTGGTGACCTCTGAGTGTGAGGAGAAAGGTCAGGGAGCCAGAATTTTGGGCAGTGAAAGTGACTCACCTGGGGTGGCGATTTGGGATTAGGCAGATTCTCCAAAGAGGCAGCCATTCCCGCGGGAGTGGTTTTTGGAGCTTTGAGAGGAAGATCAAGGATTTAATCATAATAATGGCATTTTTCAAGCCCCGTTGTGGTTACAGGGTCATCAGTTCCGGCCCCGGGCCCTCTCCCGCATAGGGCTCTCAATCCAGGAGAGAAGGAGAACAGGTTTCTTATCCCCATTTCACAAATGATGAAACTGAGGCCCAGAAAGGTTAAGTGACTTGCCCACAATCTCCCAGCAAGACAAGCTGGATCTGGAACCCGAATCTCCTGAAGCCCAGATGCCTGTTTGTTTGTAAGCTCATTGTGGGCAGTGAATGTGTCTGTTATATTGTAGTCTCCCAAGTGCTTAGGACAGTGCTCTGCACACAGTAAGTGCTCAGTAAATACAGTTGACTCACTGACTTTAGGTCTCTCTGCTGCTCGGATCGGGGAATTGGGTCATCTGTGAAACTGCTGTCTGTGAGTCTAGGATGGGAGAAATAGGATTGAGGCTAATCCAGATGCTTGATGGGGAGTTAAAACTCTTAAACACTGCCAACACTCTCTCCCCCCACCCCCCCACGCACTGTTAATTATCATTTGACCTTCTCTGGTTTTTACACCTTCCCAAAATACATTTCTTCAGCTAAATAATATTATTAATAACTCCTGGCTGTGTGACAGGGATCCCCTTTTCTATTTGAGGTCCGTAAATACTGAATCTTCAATTCCTTAAAATAGCTAGTTTTAACGGAACCACCCCTGTCACCAAGATGACCATTTTATCTTTAATTTACTGTTCTTTAATTTCCACCTTGGTTTTAGCTCCTGTGCAAAAGCCGTGTTAGTTACACGTCCGCCGCTTATCATCTCCGTAAATGTTCTGCTTATCGATTTTATTTAAGATTGCTGTGAGGTTTTTAAAGGAAATCCATCTTTACAGTGTGTCTATTAGCAAAAGCTCTCAGTCCAAGTCACTGGTATTTAATGAGCACTTACTATGTGCAGAGCACTGTATTCCAGTGCCTAATTTATTTTATTCATATATATTATTCATTTAGGTTATGATTATAGCCATTTGGGGCTCATCACCAGACTTCTATATTAGCCAACCCAACTGGAAATCAGGCTCAGGCAGAAGAATTGTGTTCAATTTTTCTTTTCTTTTTCATTCACTGTCTTTCAAATTAGGACTTTTAAAAAGATGGTTGGGGGGCACGAGTGGGCGGAGAGAATACCAGATAGTCTGGGTGTCTGTTTCAGATGAGGTTTTGAGACAAGCAGTAATCATATTGAAGTCCAACCGGGGCTTTTGCTTTCGTCTTGGCACTCAGTCAGAGAGTTCAGAAGCCTTGAGGGTGTCTTGGCTCCAATCCCAGCCTAAATGGAAGACCTCCTTTGATTCTCCACCCTAAATAAGGCTCACCAAAAATGTGCCCCAACTCCTAAGGTGGGGGAGGAAGGGGGTCGATAAGAAGAGGGTACGTTTTGGCAACTGAGATGGCCACAGAGCCTCTTCCCACCCCCACCGACCTCAAACCAGTCCTTCCTGGAGAAGTTGAGAGAGTCTTGTGAATGGAGGGAGTCTTTCAGGAGGGGAGATGTGGTGGTATACCTTGGACCCAAGCAAGCCTAGAGGGAGACATAGTCCATTGCAAATAAATCCTGAACTGGGTGATGCCACTAGAACAAAATCATATTTCCAACTAAGTGCGGCAGCTGGGAAATTATAGCAGATCTTAATTATCTTTCGGAAGACAAAGGGCCATTGCCAACACACATGTCAGCTGCTAGATGCCGCTGACATACACGATCCATTTATGAGGCTCAGCTGTCCCAAACCGTTATGAATTGGACCATGTATTTACAAGTGATGATGTTTTCTTGTTGGATGCAAATGTCCAGGAGTTTTCACACGAAAATTTGGTTCTCCCCCCTCTTTATTTGTGCTGCCCTCTTGGGTGGGAATGGAGAAATCCGGCCAAATCCAAATGATTCTAATGTGTCCCTGACTTCATTAGTCATTTATTGCCTTATCCGGTGACAGAGATAAAGGCGATCCAATGAAATTAATAACTCATGAAACTTGGAGATTATTATGTGGTGATTTTGGATAAACTGCCATGCAAATAAATTTAAAACAGTATCAGCCCCCAATTTTATGGTGGCTCTTCCTCTCCCCAACAAGATTGTGATATGAAGTGTGTAGTGTTCATTATGTCTCCCTCTGTGTCTGTCATTCTTTAACTTTACACTTGCATTGTGAGCCCCTAGAGAACCAGGAATCATGTCTAATTCTCCCCTGTGTATTTCTTCCCAGTATTTAGTGTAGGGCTTTGCACACAGTAAGCGTTTAATATTATTAATACTGTCAATCATTTATGGTGTGAATAATTATTATTATTCCTAACACTTAAGCGCTTACTGTGTTCCAGACGCTGTACTTAACTGTGGCCCACCAGGGACTTACAACCCAAGTAGGGGAATAGAAAGCAGTACGTAAAATAGAAGACTGTTGTGTAAACACAATTAAGATAAGTTGATACATAGCCATAAAATGTAAGCAGTAATGATATTAACTCTACAGAATTTGGAGGGAGTAGTCCCTGGATCACCTCAACACCCCAAGCAAACAGTCCTAGGTTACAGGACTGTGTGTTAACCACTGTACTAGCGCTGGGATAGGTACAAGTTAATTAGGCCAGACATAATCCCTGTCCCACCTGGGGCTCACAGTCTAAGTAGGAGGGAGAGCAGGTATTGACTCCCCATTTTATAATTCATTCATTAGTATTTATTGAGCGCTTACTATGTGCAGAGCGCTGTACTAGCGCTTGGAATGAACAAGTCGGCAACAGATAGAGACAGTCCCTGCCGTTTGACGGGTTTACGGTCTAATCGGGGGAGACGGACAGACAAGAACAATGGCAATAAATAGAGTCAAGGGGAAGGAACTGAGGCCCAGGGAAGTGAAGTAACTTGCCCAAGCTCACAAAGCAAGCGCCTGGCACAGCCGGGATTAGAACCCAGGTCCTCTGACTCCCAGGCTTTTGTTCTCTCGCCTAGGCCTCGCTGGCGTGGCATGGGGACTCAGGGTAACAAGACGAATACTCCAATGCCTTTGCTGCTTAAAAATATTTTTCACGTTATACTTAATCTCACTGTGAGCTAGGAAGGAACCGGTTTCAGGTGGAAAAACCAACTTCTCAACTCCTAAGGGCAGAAACCCAGCTTTTCCTTCTATCGTGTTTATCCCAAGATGCACACAGTAGTTGCTCAGTAACTCACCAGTGCCGATGTTGACCCAGAAATTGCAACTTGCCCCAGGTCCCAGAGTCCGGGGCTGGTAAATGGTAGATATGACCCAGCAGTGGATTGCAGGAAACTGAGATTAGCTAAGAGGGCATGAGACTTGCCAAGCAGCAGGGAATAGAGATTAGGAAAAATTTAAAGTGATAGCCCCTTTCCATATGACCCAGCCCCAGATCGCACAGACAGTTCTTTGGGTAATCAACATGAGTTTAACCTTTTTAAAAACAGCTGATTTCTGAACATTTGCTCTAGGAATCCTGAGAAGAGCTGACTCCGAACAAGGGGTGGAGAGTAGCATCCTTGTGCTTAGTTGCTACTTTTTCCCTGATTTTCCCTTGTTGACCAGTGTCATCGTGTCTGCCAGTTTCATCTGTGACCTCCCTATTGGCATTGCCCACTATTAACGTCTTTCCACGACGTTTACGTGGCTGCTTCTGGCGGGAGACGAGCTTTTACGTAAAGCAAAACTCTCCGAAACAGTTATCCTATCTGTCGATTTTTCTGTCACCCTGAGGAAGGAGAAGAGATAGCATCTTCTCTGATAGTATTCCTGAAAAGAAATGATACACTTTGCAGTGACTCTCTGGCCGGAAGAGATTATTTTAAATCATGCTGACTCATGTGACCTGCCTAATTCGATATTCCATACAGAGGGTCCCTCAGTATGCGCTCTTTAATTGTGTATGCGTTTATTATGATTGTTAGGACAGAACCAACTCAGCAATGTGGAGTTCATCCATCAGCCTCGACCCTTAACAAAGCCCATAAGAGCTAAGCAGTGTGGCTTGGTGGATAGAGCATGGGCCTGGGAGTCAGAAGGTCATGGGTTCTAATCCTGGCTCCGCTACTTGTCTGCTGTGTAACCTTGGGCAAGTTCTCTGTGCCTCAGTTCCCTCATCTGTAAAATGAGGATTAAGACTGTGAGCCTCACAGGGGACAACCTAATCACCTTGTATCTCCCCTAGCACTTAAAACAGTGCTTTGCACATAGTAAGCGCTTAACACATGGCACCATTATTATTATTATTTTTCTCTGTTCTTCAGTTACCTTATCTGTAAAATGGGGGTTGACACTCTGAGCCCGCCATGTGACAGGGACTTTGTCCATTCCTATTTGCTTGTATCCACCCAGCGCTTAGTACAGTGCCTGGCACATAGTAAGATCTTAACTAATACCATAATTTTTATTATTATTATTACTACAATTTGTTTCTTATTTACCTGGCCAGAAACCGTATTTTCGTTCAAGTCCTAGTGGATCTTTAAAATAGTTTATCTTTAAAATAACAGTTTTCAGTGGCCTTTCCCACTCTGGTTTCCAGTCCTGGAGATGAATTGATGAATTTGTTGTTTAACATCTGTCAGTACTAAATAAATTGCCCTGGTTTACCCTCCAAGGCACCTGTGTCACTTCCAGTGCCTTGGCCACTTGGATGCCTTTTTGCTAATACAAAGCAAAGCATTCACTTTCACCGAGCTAAGTATTCGTTTGAGTCAGAACAACGAAAAATGTGGTGACTGAAATCTACCTGAGCCTTTGATATTATTATGGTCAGGGAGATGAGCCAGAAAGTTGGCTTTTGAAAATCAGATTAAAATACGTGCCTATTTCACATCAACCGTCAGAGGACTGCCCCTCGACCCCTCTCTATTCTTTGAACCACCTAAGGGAAAGGGGAAGGGGATCAATTTGACCCTCCTCCAAAATCGTGGATAGTTTGTTTTTGTTTTTAAAGCCCCCCAGCTTATTTGTCATAAATTACAAAATGAAATACTAATGCTTATTGCATGTCACTCACAGCAAAAAAGAACGCTAGTCATAAATCCACTGTGAATTTGTTCTTACTTGTTCATGCTAATTTAAATGTAGGCACATCGCTGCAATTGAGGATAAATGACATTTCCAGAAGAATTTGCTTTGTATTTTGAGTGAGTTGCAAAGAATCAGTCATTAGAGCATTTTGTTGCGAGAAAGGCTGGCAGCTGGTCATTAACCTGGGCACCACTGAGATTAGTTTGAAAACCCGGGGACTTATGAAGGCTGTGGTGGTTTTTCGGTCTCGTTTACCAATGAACGGTGAGGCAGGATCTCATCTGTAAAATGGGGGTTAAGCCTGCGTGCCCCATACAGAACAGGGACTGCGTCTGACCCGATTAACTTACATCTACCCCGGCTCTTAGTACGGTTCCTGCCACACTGATAAGTGCCTAACAAATACCATAAAAAACCAACAGAAACAAAAAAACAACCATCACAAACCTGACCACCCCCACCAATTCTGTAATAGTTCTTCCACCAGCGTGGCCCAGTGGAAAGACCACGGACTTGGAGTCGACCCAGGTTCCGTTCCCACTCTCCCCCTTGCCTGCTCTGTGAGTTTGGGCCAGCCCCCATATAAGAATAATAATAGTTCTGACATCCGTTAAGCGCTTACCGGGTTCCAGCCACTCTACGAAGCGCTGGAGTGGATACGAGCAAATCAGGTTGGATACAGTCTCAATTGCCATTTTACAGGTGAGGTAACAGAGGCACAGAGAAGTGAAGTTACTTGCCCAGAGTCACACAGCAGACCAGTGGTGGAGCTGGGATTAGAACCCCTGACATTCTGACTCCTGGGCCCCTGCTTTATCCATTATGCCGTGCTTCTTCACTCTTGGCATTTCCACCCCCTGAAATACCAGCACCCCACTACAGTGGGGTGATAGTTGACCCAACAATTAAAAAAAAAAAGGTAGTACTCAGTGACTTATTTAAAATTGCTCAAATCTTCCCAAACTGCCTCTTAGATGACCTCTTAATGAACACGTTTTGTGCAGTTGTTGCTCTTTAGTTGAGCAAGGGCCTTCCATGCCTCATCTGTTAAATGGGGATTTGACTATGAGCCCCCATGCGGAATATGATCTGTGTCCAAACTGACTAGCTTGTATCTAACCTAGTGCTTAGTACAGTGCCTGACACATAGTAAACACTTAACAAATACCATTTAAAAAAAATGTAGAGCTGCTCAGAGAAGCAGCGTGGTGTAGTGGATGCAGCACAGGCCTGCCAGTCAGAGGGTCATAGGTTTTAATCCCAGCTCCACCACTTATCTGCTGTGTGACGTAGGGCAAGTCACTTTGTTTTTCTGTGTCTGTTACCTCATCTGTAAAATGGGGATTAAAACTATGAGCCCTGTGTGGGACAGGGAGTGTGTCCAACCTGATTTGCTTGTGTCCACCACGATGGTTAGTACAGTGGCTGGTCCATAGTAAGCACTTAACAAATACCAGAATTATCATTGTTATTATTCAACCTGAATCATAAAACCCAGTGTAGAGTATTTTTCTTTGGAATCCCCATACCTTCCACTGGCCCCAGAACCCTCGTTCCCCCTCCCAGGTCTGAGGGAACTCGGTCGCCACCCCCGAGCCCAGCACTCGGCGACGGGAGCCATGGCGGAGGCAGGCTGGGTTCTGAGAATTAAAATACTGGACACGTCCTTAACGGAAGGGGGTCTAGATGATCTGCATTTTGTTTTGTTCTTGTGCTTCAGCTAGAATGGGGTTAGGGAAAATTCTGCCAATAACATGCGAGAGGCTGGATAGAGCGCGACATGACGGCAAAAGAAACGACTGGGTACGCGTGCCAAGGCCAAGTTCCCTGAACTTGGGGTTTATCGGGAACATACCCCCCCCCCATGTTAGAGAGACTCAGCGTAGGCATCCTGTATGCTACAACTTCAAAAAGTTAAAAGTTACCACACAGTGAGAAAAATTGATGTTTTTATTGTGACACTGGTTTAGGTGTCTTTTTGCTCTGATTTGTGGTACTTGGAAATTACTGAGTTTTGATTAGCCTGCCTTATTTGACAAGTTAAGGGGACTGAGCATTATTCTTACAAGTAGACCCTGTCAAACATAGGAGCTCTGTGTAATGCAGCTTAAAACAAGAGGGGGAAAAAGAATGCAACAAGCCTCCAGGCATGGCTAAATTTCACATAAACAGCTAATATCCTTGTGTATTTTCTTTTGGTAAGAAGAAAAACATTTGGAAAGTAAACACGTGTCCGCTTACTGCAAACCTATCGGCTTAATACGTATTTCTGACACCATCTTGCCTTATGCACTTCCTGTCTTGAAATACATAAATAAATGGCACAGGCCAAATCCTCACAAATCAGTGGCTATTCAGGAAAAATGACTACGCTCAACGCACGTGGCTTTCTAGTGACGACTGCAGCTGGGCTGGATGAATCACTCCTGCCAGGAAAAGAAGTTTTACTGATCTTGCGTCCTAACAGTGTGATTCATTCAGCAAAGGCAAGCACTGAAATAAGGTTAAGGCACAAGTGTTTTAACAGCTTGACAAGTCTCAGGCAATCTTGAACTCGCTCATTGTGTCCTTCTTCAAAGCATTGACAAGCCCCCAAAGTGGGGTCCAAGAACATCCTCTGGAGACAATGATTTATTGCTGTAGTTTTGGACGGAAGGTATCAGGAAGGAGAGTGGTGACTTGACCCACAGTCTGAAAGAAATCGAGATGCAGGCAGGTAACCAATTCACTGAAAACAAACTGTGAGTCACAGTCGTGGCCCTCCCTTGCCCTTGCTTATGGCCACCAGTGGTCTTGGCAAATAAATCCAAATATTTTGGCCCCCTATTCCAGGTGGTTTTAGAGTTAAATTAAACTGCCTTCTGGGTTTAATTTATTTAAAGGTAGCTTTCCAGTGGCTAGAAACCAGACTCGAGAGGACTGGTTTCCTCTAGTTTGCCACCTTGGCCACGGGTCCGGTCTCCAGCTGGTCTTTGTCCGGTTCACGTATGGGACCCAGACTTTTTAGATGGTGTTTTTGTCTTCAGCATCCAGTCTCCCTCCACCTCAGCTCCTTTGGCAGAGTTCTGTAGCTTGAAAGCGGTGCCCCCATTTACGGAGACCTCGGGGTAGGAATCCCGCCCCCCTAGCACTTATGTACATATAAATATACTCTTGTTACTTTTTTCTCTCTGTGATTTGTTTAATTGTCTCTCTAAAGCGCCTTGAGGGCAGGGATCGTAATCAATCAATAAATCGTATCTACTAATTCTGATGTGCTGTCTAGTTCAGTCAAGTGACCGGCACCCAGGCACTCAATAAATACTATTGTTTGATTTCTGCACAACTGGCACCCACCATCTACCAGGTTTTTTTTTAGTACCTGCACTCTTGAGTAGAATCTAACCATCAGTAGGGCTATCTTAGAAAAAAAGACAGATATATATGTGCATTTTGAAGACAACATGTCCTAGGAAATGAGTAGTAGAATAGAAGTTTTAATAGGAAGGATTTATTTTAACACCTTGAACGACCAGGTCCACAAACTCTGACGAGAGAACCGAATTACACGTCTTTTTTTTTTTTTTTAATGATGACATTCTGAAGGGAGAGGAGCAGAGAAATGAGAATCAGTTAATAGTTTTTATTGAGTGTCTCAGTTGAGCAGATTTTTTATTCAGTACTTGGGAGAGCACAATAGAATTAGAATAGAAAAGACATGATCCCTATCCTCCTGGAGTATATCAGTCATTCTATTCGTACTGAGAGCTTAGTGTAAGAAGAGCACTGTCCTCAGCACTTTGGAGAGTACACTTTTACAGAGTTGGAAGATGCATTTTCTGCCCTCAACGAGCTTGCTGTCTAGTGGAAATGTCAACTCTTTGGTCTCCCCAAATGCCTCTTTGCTACAGAGACCCAAAGGGAGAATATCTGGAATTTGGGATCTGTGATCTCCTTCCTGTACAAACTGGACATCCGGGACAGGCCCATAATTCCCGGCGGAGTGTCCAATTACTCGCGTATTAGTGTTTTGTTCTTGGGTTAGTGTCCATCGCTCAGTTGATCAAAGCAAATTTGGCAGCATTTAAACCTAGGCTGTCAAGTATTGGATCTTTATTAAAATCCCTCATTTATCAAGAAGAGTAGGTGATAAAGGTTAGCCTCGCCTTGCCAATTTTAATTACGTCCAGGCAGGAAATTAATGAATGGTGGCTCAAGTAAACATGAAGCAGAGACGGAAAAGCAGATTTAGTTAGACAAAAGGCACAAATTATCTAGGTGGCAGCTTTATGCAAGCATCTGTTTTGGGGATGGGCTTTAATGATTCCCCAATTTTTTTTGTGTGTTTCTTGATCCATGTAACATGTTCCTGACACACACTCCAGATTAGTGCGTATGGATGAATGTAAAAGTACTCAATCTTAAAAGATGGAGTCCACCAGTGAAAGTGCCAGAGGAGCCTTGATCCTTCAACTTCGGCCTATGAATCTGTGCAGAGGAATCGATTCTAGTGCGAATGACTGACACAGCGCTACTCATCCTCTTTTGTCGCTGCCAGTTGTGTTACCATCCCGGCACCGAGTGCTACGAGCAAGTAGGCAGGCCAGGGCTATTTAGATGCAATAGTCAGAGGAGAATGAATTTTCCCGGTCCCAAAATACAACTGGCGTAATTGGTTTTTTGCTGACCATCCAGCATACTTCCACAGTGGGCCTTGGTTAAACATACGTTCCCCTCAACCTATGAACATTTTAACCCTCGTTCTGTTTAATCCTTCAGCTGGACCGGAAGTTTGATGTATCGGACCCCTCCAGAATCATCGTGGTTCTCTGATCAGTTGCTGAAGAAAAATAAGTTAGGGTGTCAAAAGGCACATTCCAGTTGTGGAAAGAGTCAGCTCTGTCAGAACAGGTGTGCGTCTCGACATACCGTGTTTTAAACTGCGATTACAGAACTAGGGGAAGTTGTTCCGAGCTACACGTCTGCCCGGATCCAGCCTGCCTTGGCGTCGTAAGGAAGAGCTGTGCCTGGGCATCTGGTGCCGGCTTTGGTGGGAAGGCTGTGTCGAGGGTTTGCCATGGTGTGAGGTACTTCAGGAACCCAGCCTCTGCAACATAATATGGTGTTTATTCAGTGCTTACTATGTGCCAGGCACCATACTAAGCACTGGGGCACTGTATTAAGCACCAGCTGTGTGTTCCCTGATAGTTGTACCATTTATGCATCCTGATGCCTTTGTGTTCTAGTGCTCACTACATTTTAGTCATTGATTTCCATTCCTTCAGAGCCCATCTGAATTTTGACGTGATTGTTGAGCTCCATTCTCCCAGAGCCTAAATCGACCCCTTTGAGTGGTGCCTTAACTCTTCCCTCCAATTCCAGTAAGGAAGTGTTCAGCCCGCATAAGGGCCCTCTACTTCTTGCCAAAGAAGTAATGCTTCCCTCCAGAGCCTAACGTTTCCGAGCTTCACCCCTTCCAAATTTTGTCCTCTCTCCCCTCCCCACCAAAAGCTGGCACCCACAGCAGTCTGAACTAATAGTAATGATGAGGAGGAGGAGGAGAATTGTGGGGTGTATCATTATGTGCCAAGCACTTTATTAAGCTCTGTGGTAGATACAAGATCCTATATGGGGTTCACAGTCTGAGGGAGAACAGATATTTTAATCCCCATTTTACAGTTGAGGAAACTGTACAGAGATGTTGAGTGACTTGCCCGAGGTCACTCAGCAGACAAATCATGGATCTGGGATTAGAATCCAGGTCTTCCAACTCCCAACAGTTTTAGAGGGGTAGCATAGAGGTGACGATAATAGCCACAGCATTTATTGAATGCCCCCCAGTGCCAGGCACTGTACTAAGCAGTTAGGAAGGACTGAGTAAAGAAGGAGCCCAGATCCTGTACATAAGGAGGTTACACTTTGGGAAGATAAACTCAAATATCTACCAACTAGAGTAGTCAAAATCAATAATTGAAGACCAAGTGCCGAGGAGAGTGTGAATAAGTCCATAAGAGGCAGCGTTTAGAGGGATGGACCCAGTCCGTTTTCAGAGCATGCCATCTAGTTAGTCGCCAGTCTTGACTTCTTTCCCCTTACCCCCACGGCTTCGATGAACAAAACCCAAAATGGTGTCCCATCGAAGATGCCGCAGCATTTCTTTCTGTTGGGATCGTGTTGGAGTGGAGAGGGCGAACCAGGACCTAAGCAAACAAATATGTTGGTGGAGAAACAGAGAAACTTGTCAAGAGTAGCATGTTTCTGGTTTTTAAATGTGAGGGCGGGGGAAAGGAGGCAGTAATGGAAACCGTGAGTGCCATTATTTTCTCACTGATGCCAGGAATTGATATATGTGCCTGTGGTACAGTAGGGGCATTTTTACAAATTGAATGAATAAGTAATAGGTTTTTAGGAAAATGGAACCTAATGACCACAGCACGCATTCTCTGAAGGGGAGGAAGAAGACTATTTGATCACCCCAAGTCGCTTCCCATTAGTTTTGCTTCGATTCATGACCTGAATTGTATTTGCAGGATTTGCTATACTCGTTGCTCCCATAAAGACAGATGCGGTGTTTGTGTCTATTTTGTGAAATTTTACTGCTGTGAGCAGAGATCATGTTCAGAAGAGAGCTGGGTGTTTTAAGGCAGGCTAACGCTATCCAGGACTGGACCTAAATTATAAGCAAGTGTGTCTTTGGTGTCACTGCAGAATATTTTAGCCCAAAATGCCACAGTAAAACTTCAAGTCTCGGGTACCGTGTTTGTAAATACTTCTGTGTGTATCCCCAACATTAGAGTGGAAGCTTCTTGAAGGCTGGGAATGTGTCAGTTGCTTGTTTTATTCTTAAGTGTTTTGCACAGTGCATTTTACCCAAAGGGCAGTCAGTAAAGACCAGTTTGAGAACTTTTTTTTTTAATGTTTTTTGTTAAGCTCTTACTATATGCTGGGCGCTGTACTCATAGCAGGGGTGGATACAAGCTAATCGGGTTGGCCACAGTCCCTGTCCCACACGGGGCTCTCAGTCTTAATCCCCATTTTACAGATGAGGGAACTGAGGGCCCAAGGAGTGAAATAATAATGTTGGTATTTCTTAAGCGCTTACTATGTGCCGAGCACTCTTCTAAGAGCTGGGGTAGATATAGGGTAATCAGATTGTCCCACATGAGGCTCACAGTCTTAGTCCCCATTTTACAGATGAGGTACTGAGGCACCGAGAAATTGTGACTTGCCCAAAGTCACACAGCTGACAGGTGGTGGAACCGGGATTTAGAACCCATGACCTCTGACTCCTAAACCCGTGCTCTTTCCACTGAGCCGTGCACACCCAAAGTCACACAGTGGAGCCGGGAGTAGAACCCAGGTCCTCCCGACTCTCAGGCTTGTGCTGAATCCACTAGGCCACGCTGCTTCTCGAATACCCCCTACTACAACTATTTTATTATTGGGGTTATTATTATTAATATTACTACTACTGCTTCTCTCCTGGGATCCATCTTGCTCTCTGAATGGTGTCCCATCGCCTCCAGGAGCTGGTCCTGCCCCGAGAGGCTCTAACGAAGAACGTCCCTTTGGTCGGTCCGTGGCAGTCCCACTGGCCTCAGCGGTAAGAAAATTAGATTAGTAACTTAATTCTCTGCCGGAGACTCCGTCCCATCCCCACGGCTAAAGTTCAGACTCAATCATGCGCACCTCAGGCCTCCCCTCTCAGCCCCGCCCCAGGCAGGGGGCATTCAACCATTTGTGTGCTTCAATTATGTTGCCGAAAAAAATGAGTCACTCAAGATGCTGGTTTATTGAACTGGTCCCCAACCCTATTTTTCCTTAGGAAGTGACATTCTGGAAGCTTCCTAGGGTATCCACCGAGCCGGGACCCGAGCGATTTGCTCACCGCTGGACGTCTTTCCCCGGGCTAAGGCCGAGCTCGTCCCCCGCTCTCTGCCCAGCTCTCCTGTCGGGGAGGGGATGCTTCTATCCTACATGTGGTTGGTGGTTTCCTCTGCCTCTCTGATAATAATGCTGGTATTTGTTAAGCCCTTACCATGTGCCGGGCACCGTCCTGAGCGCTTTGGGAGGGACCTCAGGCCAGGGAACTGAGGTTAACAGTCAGCCAATCTGTAGAAAATGGTGACCGAGTGCTTATCTTGGGCAGTGCACTGCATGAAGCGTTAGGGATGGTACAGTAGAGTTGTCACTGCTGCTCTGATTGGAACCAAAGGCATGTGGCGTCCTTACAATCAACGCAGTTAATTACTTCCTGTCAGTGGAGAAATAAGGCTCATCGGTAATATCTGGTGAGCACCTACTACTGTGTGTGGAACACAATACGCAGCTCTGGGGAGAATACAATAGCGGTAAAAGCCGACTGGAAAGAGCCCAGGTATTGGAGTCTGGAGACCCGGAGTCAGCTGTGTGACTTTGGGCAAGTCACTTAACTTCTCTGTGCCTCAATTACCTCGTCTGTAAAATGGAGATTAAGACTTGGAGCCCCATGTGGGACAACCTGATAACCTTGTATCTATCCCAGAATTTAGGACAGACATAGTAAGCGCTTAACAAATACCATCATCATTATTGTTATTAGCCTCAGCTTTGCCACTGGCCTGCTGTGACTCCATTTCTGCACCTGTAAAATGGGGATGAGGTAGATTGTAAGCTGTGTGAAACAGGCACCTTGTGCAACTCAATAATGGAGCATCTACCCCAGCACTTAGTGCATAAATTAGCACTTAATAAAAGTCATTATTCTTATTAGATAAGACAAGATCTAGGAACACAAGGAGCTTAGCATGCTTCATAGGGCCCAGACTCCAGAGCCACAAACTTCTTGAAAGATTTGCTTTCCCTTTTAGTTTCTTTTCTTTGGCTTCCTGAGACTCCAAACATTGGCATTTATTGAACACCCACTGGGTGCAGTGAGCTGCTTGGGAGAATGTGAAGCACGAGACATGTTCCCTGCTCACATGGACATTGGAACACCGTCTTGGGAGTCGGAGGATGTGGGTTCTAATTCCGACTCCGCCACCTGTCTGCTGTGTGACCTTGGGCAAGCCACTTAACTTCTCTTTTCCTCAGTTACCTCATCTGTAAAATGGGGAATAAGACTGTGAGCCCCACATGGGACAACCTGTTATGTTTATCAGTGATCTATATTGTGGATTTGAACACACCCGAGTTTTTAACTGCACTTTTAGGCGAGAACACCATTAGGGAAATAGTCTTATGTCACCCTTTTGGGACGTGGCGAGTCATGATGACCGGAAGAGATGGGATGAGTAATGCTCTATGAGTTTTTCATACTGCAGGATTTTGCAAGAACAGAGCCACCATGATACCGGAGAAATCTGACTGTTCATGAGGTTTGCAGATGATACCAGCTGGGCCTGGAATCGATCAGTTATATGTATTGAGCAATCATTTTGTGCAGAGCACTGAACTGAGCACTAGGGAGAGTACACATGTAACAGAGTTGGTAGACAGGTTCCCTGACCGCAGCGAGTTTACAATCTAAAGGGGGAAGCCAGGAGTAAACTTAAAATGTTAGCTCTCCCTATCTCAGAAGAGAGAGCAGAGAGCAAATGGGTTTCGGTGCAGCAAGTAGGCATTCAGTCAGACTTGATTATGTATCCCAGCACTTAGCATGGCACTTCACACATGGTAAGCGCTTAACAAATACCACAGTTATGTTTAGTCGTAGAGGAACCACTCCATCTAAAGCAAGATTCAGCACTGGAACAGCCTCTGGGGATTAGGCGATCTTCAGCCCAGCAAATGGTTAAAACAAGAGAATAGGCTGCCATTTATCTCGAGAGGATTAAGGGTTCTGCTTGGAGGCAGGGGACTGGCTCACATGACTCCTTGTGACCCTTTCACTTCGGTGATTCACAGAAACGCAGCCATTCATCTCGACTGTTTATTTGTAAGAGAGAAGTCATGTCCATCCCGAGGTTTGTTTATGCTCAGAGCTGTTGTCTTGGTGGGCAATCAAGCCTTTAGAGGTCTCAAGCTGGCCTGCCCCGAATGAAAATATTTTGTCCATGAGCCTGCCCATATGGACAAAGTCTTGTTTGGAAGGCATCAGATTCGACGGTTTACCACTCGCTGAAGTATTAAAGCGAAGCAAACCCAAGACTTTTCCCCATGCGGACTGACCACCTGCTCACAAAAATTCCAAACTCCCTCCCCGGTTTAATAAACCCTCTGTTCTTTCGGTTCTCCCAAGTGCCTCCAGGCACCTGGACTTCACCACGGAGCAGCCACAACAGCTGCCGAATTCACAGGCCTTGTCTCAGGCTCCGCTTCTGGCAGCAAAGCACAGATGACAGACCACCCCCCTCCCCGCCACCCTCCCTCTCCCCACCAAAAAGACCAAGGGTTACAAAACCATTAAACTGAAACTGCTCTGTGAAACAAAGAGGCTGCCTCTGTCAGAGACAGGGCATCTAAGACCACATGACCAGCGTTCTCCTTGGAGGGAAGATGCCTGCTGACGGGAGGGCAGATGTACTGAGAGGGACCCAATCAATCAGTCATATTTGCCGAGCACTTACTGGGTGCAGAGCACTGTACTTAACAGGAGAGTACAGTGTGACTGAGTTGGTAGACATGTTCCCTGACGACAGATCCAGAGGGCGACTCAGAGAAAGAGGGAGACGGGGTAGGAGGAGAGACAGAAGCGGAGACTGGATGAGACACAAAGGGAGAGTGAGAGGGAGAGAGAGAGAGGCAGAAACATAGAAAGAGCCATGTCACAATTTCGGGGCACACAGCGGCTCATTTCCTCAAATCCTGTATCCATCCCGCCCTGCCGGTTCCCTTAATCCCACATGTGTAAAACCTGTCAACTCCATGAGTGGGATTCAAGTCATACCGAGGAGAACGCTGTGTGTTTAAGCTGTATGATTTTTGAAATCTCTGGCCAACGGAGTGCCTGCTTTTCAGAGTTGACATTGAGTGGAGATTATCACTTGCCACAGATATAACTTCTTGATGCGTTTTTACTGGAATCTCAGCCTCACAGCATAACAGACGCTAACCCCGCTCATTTCATGAGCAGATCTCGCTACTCAGAAGAGCTGCTGGTTGGCTGTTAGTGGGTTCTGTACGTTACTTACTGATTTATATTAATGTCCGTCTCCCTCCCTACACCGCAAGTTCATCCCGAGCAGAGAACGTGTCTGTTGTACTCTCCCAAACGCTTAGTAAAGTGTCCTGCCCATATTTAGAACTCAGTAAGTACTGATCAATCAGTCGATTGATTTATTGAGCACTTATTGTTTGCAGGGCACTGTCCTGAGCACGTGGAAGAGTACAACCCAACAGTCATATTCCCTGCCCACAGATGAAAAGGCCATTCCTCAGCACTCTCCCAGTTCTTCCCCTTTTATTGGGTTCCATTCTCCAGGATCTCAGCACTCCTTGGTCTTGGTACCTAGTAACCACTTAGTAAGTACCATAATAATACTGATTATCAGTCCTGTTTACTGAATGCCTCCTTTGTGCAGGGCACGCATTTGGGCGAGTATAGTAGTAATTAGTCATCGTTAGTATTAGGCAAGTGTAGTAGTAATTAGTCATTGTTAGTATTCACGATAAGACTTATTCTACTCTGACCTGGTGTACCGTCTGATGTTGTGTTTAAAAATGCCTCCCACCACCTTTTGAGTGAGAACAGCCCTTTCCCCAGGTCCCCTCTGATCTGTTGATTCCTCCAGTGCCTTCTGCTTTGACTTTTAATGACCCTGTTGGGCTTCATCCGCCTTTGATTCCTGCTGAAGAAACTGTCTGACAGAGCTGGGTACTTTTACTAGAAAAGTGACTCCAAACTCCTTGACCAATTAAGGTGGTGTTCGAATGGAACACATAAACAGTTCCTGTGGCTTTGGAGGGTGTTAATGTCAAATATGACATTGTACCGTTGATCGTCCATTAAATCAGATAATCTTTCAACACCGAGAAAGAAGGGGTGTAGGGGGTAATGTCTGCCAATCAGACTCGTTCCCCCCGCACCTAAAATTTTGATGTCGGCGAATCCAGTTTTTTTTCTGTTTTTTGTCCTTGGCATGGTGACAGAACTTTGGATTCCGGAAAGAACGTGAGCTCTTCACGGCCTCTAGTGGGCATCTCGAAGAGCCGCACAAGCTTTTAACTCAACCTGCCACAAACCGAACCCCGACCGCCAGTTTGGAAACTCATCTCAAATTCAGTCAGTCAGTCAGTCGTATTTATTGAGCGCTTACTGTGTGCAGTGCACTCTACTAAGCGCTTGGGCAGTACAACCCCTACCTACAGTGAGCATGCAGATAAGTGACAGCCTACTAAGGTACCCCAGATAGCGGATTGCCGTCCGAGTTAGACACCGGAACCCCATGAGGGACAGGGCCACGCCTGACCTGATTATAGTGTATTATCTACCCCAGTGTTTTGTACGTAGAAACCCTTAACAATTATCAGCATAATAGATTTATTATTATCATAGTTGTTATTCAAGATCAGTCCTCAATTGCAGAAGGGACAGCAGTGCACCGGTCCTTTTTCAGCCAGATGCGCCCGCATGAAGAGGATTCCCCGTCAATAGTACCATCTTGGAATATAGAGAACCTCGTCAAAGAAGCAGCATGGCCTAGTGAATAAGAGCACAGGCCTGGGAGTCAGAAGGACCTGGGTTCTAATCTCAGCTCTGCCACTCGTCTGCTGCGTGACCACGGGCAGGTCACTTAATTTTTCCCTGCTTCACTGAATTGGGGATTAAGATTGTGAGCCCCGTGTGGGGCATGGACTGTGTCCAACCTCATTAGGTTGAATCTAAACCTGTGCTTAGTTCAGTGTTTTACAAATACCATAAAAAAAACCTCATCTTAGCTTCTTTGGGTCACCAGTAAATGCTGAAAATAGCGGCTCTGATTTCTCCCTCCAGTACTTCTAGAGTAAATAGTCTGACTTCTGCCTTATCAGTCGTTGATCTGCCTTCAGAAATTAACTGCTGTGAGAGCCCTGAAGGAGGAAATAAAGTTCTCAGTACTTCTTTCGCACTTGGTAGTGGTGCTAGCTAGGTGTCATTGGAATTAGCACTCATGTATAAATCCGTAATGAATTGTACAGCCAGTCATTCTTTCCATTTCCTCTAATTGTAAATATTTATTTGTCTGCCTCTCCTGCTGTGCACCGCACCGTAAGCTATCCGAGCTTCTGTTGTACTTCCCCAAGGGCTTAGTGCAGTGTATTACCCTAAGCAAGAGCTCAGTAAGTGCCATTACTTATTATTATTGTGTGTGTTGAACACTTAAGTGACAAGTACTGTTCTGAGCTCTGGGGCACATGCAAGTTATCAGGTCAGATACAGTTACTGTCCCACTTGGGGCCGGAGTAGGAAGGAGAAGGGGTCATGAGGAAGCCACCTTAACAGAGAAGTTAAGCGACTTGCCCGAGGTCACACAGGAGAGTGGCAAGACCCGGATTCGAATGCAGGTCCTCCGACACCCAGGCCTGGAGTCGTTCCAATAGGCCACACTGCTTCTACATAGTTTGAAGCATTAGTCAGTAAGCAGTTAGTTCTTCTGAAACTGGACGATAAGACTCCCTCCAGGGAGGACGGTGGACTTTTCAGTGACAGGATTCCAAAAAGATCCCTTCAGGGCTGGTATCCCCCATTTCCAGTAGGGACAGACAAAGTGTTATTCCTGAGTCTTGTATAGAAGTGTCCACCTGCTGGGCCTGTTAACAGCGAAAGGTCCATTTAAATCCACAGTCAAGAGTATTTACTGAGTGCCTGCTGGGAGCAGAGCGCTCCGGGCTCTACCACTTGGCTGCCCTGTCACCTTGGGTAAGTCACTTCACTTCTCTGGGCCTCAGTGACTGCATCTGTAAAATGGGTATGAACACTGTGAGCCTCATATGGGACAGGGACTGTGTCCAACCTGATTACCTTGTATCTACCCCAGCACTTAGTATAGTGTCCGGCACACAGTAAGCACTTTGCAGATACTAGACTGAGAGGGGGAGGGAGTGAGGACAGACAAACAGTTGGGAAGAGGCATGGTCCTTGGCCAAATTTATAATCTATCTAAAGGAGGAGACTGACAGACCCATGCTGTTTATGCCTTCCAGAAACCAAGGGCAATTGATAAATTGTCCATGTACTTTTTTGTTATTGTTGTTGGTATTTGTTAAGCGCTTACTATGGGCAGAGCACTGTTCTGTGCGCTGGGGTAGATACAGGGTAATCGGGTTGTCCCACGTGAGGCTCACAGTTAATCCCCATTTTACAGATGAGGAAACTGAGGCACAGAGAAGTTAAAGTGACTTGCCCACAGTCACACAGCTGACAAGTGGCAGGGCCGGGATTCGAACCTATGACCTCTGACTCCCAAGCCCGGACTCTTTCCACTGAGCCACGCTGTACTTTCTCACCAGCCAGGCATTTTCCACATCTTGTATGTTGTACTGTGGTCATTTCTTTTTAGCACTTGGCATAAGCCTGCCCTGGGCAGATGTCCAGTTCTAGGAGAGAATATGATAGAAGAGCAGAAGAGAGGTTCGCTCCCTTCTCTCCCCACCCCTAGCCGCAAAATATGTATTGTTACTTCCTCTGGGGGTGAGGAGGGAAGAATTCAGCTGGTTATTTGTCAAATTCTGGTATTTTAGAATACTGAGATTTTCCACTTTTTTTCTTGACCTCTTTGTAACTGTGAAGTTTCTCAGCTCTGCCTTGACATAACAAAGTAAACTTTTTCAGGAAAGATGTTTTCTAACAGCCTACTGTACCTTGACATCTGGATTTCCCTGAGCAATTGTGAAATAGCGTTTGTGATCCAGGGAGACTATATAGTGATGTCTGGAATCAATTAATCAATGGTATTTATCGAACACTTACTTCAGTCGTATTTATTGAGCGTTTTCTGTGTGCAGAATAAGTTATTGCTATATAGTACTCTCCCAGGTGCTTAAGTACGCATGCGTACTCCTCCAGGACAGCGAATGAATACCCAAGAATAACCCGTTCATTAGTGTCTCCGCTCTCTCTACCCGCAGCTTCCCAGCTTGTTCACTGCCCCCAGGAGCTGGTAGAAGGAGGCCCCCCATACACCGGGGAGCTGGCAGCCACGTGTACCCCTCCAGACTGTCAGCACTGGGATTAGGGTTGCCATTAGCATGGAGCAGCTAAGCTTCTGTGGTCAGGGCTGCTCGCCTCCTCCGATCAATACGATTAAGAACTTTTAAAAGTCAGACACGTTAGCAAATACCTCACAGCTGCCAGGGTCGCTTAATGGCCACCCACACTTCACAGCTGAATCAGGGAAGGGTGACCTCTTGCTATTAGTCTTGGAAGCGTAGGATGCCAGAGGCCTTTGGAAAACATTTCCAAGAGGAAATTCTCAAATGGACTGGAAATGTGTCTGATCCAAACACAAAGAGTTGGTACTTATGGAAAGCAGTAATAAGTACAAACAAGGAAGAGAAGTTTTTAATCGATTTTTTTGGGGGGCGAGGGGGGACTTTTTATTAATCGATGCTCATGGGTGGAGTTCAGACTTAACTCATCAAGGTCCTCCTGCTTTTGTAAAAGAATTTCATTCCCTTTATACAGAATGAAAGAGTCAGGGGGAGGGATAGACCTTTTTAGATTTTTAGAAATCTAATGCAGAGCTGCTTAGAGTAGGTAAAAATAAATTCCTTAGGCCGATGCCTAGATTAAAAGTGCACCAGCAGAAACCCCCGGGTTTCCTAAACTGTGGGAGTCATGTTCTTGCGGGACCATTCACTGGGTAAAGCTAACTCCGTAGAACTCACTCTCCCTCCAACCTTGCACCCACCATTATCGATCAGTAGTATTTACTGAGTACCCGTTGTGTACAGAGCCCCGTACTATGCTTGGGCCCTGCGTGCAAACATGCTAGGCACCCAGTGAGCACTCAGTAAACACAATCGACTGAATGAATCATTTTTAATCAGTAGTATTTAGTGAGCAGCTGTTGTGTGCAGAGCACTGTACTGAGTGCTTGGGAAAGTATCATAGCATTGGTAGGCATGATCCCCAGCCTCAGCGCCTCAGATTTCTGGTACCCCATGGGTGACAACGATGCAGATAGCACAACTGAAAGAGTTTATGCTTTGTGTCACCTTCTCACTGTCCCTTGTCGAGGTTCTGAACTGTGGTATTTCACAGCCTTTACCCCAAGCCAGAAAAGAGCATTCCTCCACTTCCTATTGGCTACTTAAACACCGGCTCTCTCCTGAAGAAGCTGATGAGACATTTTAATTGGTGCTCTCTCATACTGCATACTTCTGAACCTTTTGTTTACAGAAGTAAATTCTTCCTGCTGATGATCCGTTTTCCAGGTTTTAATTACCAGACTAGAGGACACACAATTAACTTTCTGCTGACTTCAAACCATTTTCCCCCGTCCTCTCACCAGCTCCCAAATTAGGTAAAGCAAACTAGAAGTTCATCCTTCCTTGAGTTTGAAAAATGTACAAGGCAGATATCTTCATGACTTGTTTTTGTACTGGGAGAAATATCCAGCCCTGACATTTACAGACTGTACTTGATCTGAAGCTGAACACGCACCACTTTAAAGTCCATGTGTTTTGGGGTTTTTTTATTTTGTTAAGTGCTTATTACGTGCCAGGTAATATAATCAGATATTACCTGATAATCAGGTTGGACATAGTCCCTGTCCCACTTGGGACTCACAGTCTTTAATCCCCATTGTCCAGTGGATGTAACAGAGGCACAGAGAAGTGAAGCGACTTGCCCAAGGTCATACAGCAGGAATGTGCCCGTGCTGTGATTAGAACCCTGGTCGTCTGACTTCCAGGCCTGTGATCTTTCCACTAGGTCACACTGCTTCTCCCGTTTGTAGATACCTTACTCCTGTGGTGAACTGACGGTCCTCAGGCTGTTTTCTAGTACTGCTTCACTTTGCTCACATCACGCTCTAGCAGAATAGATTCCCTGGGCTGTGCAGCTGAGCCTGCTAACGCAAAAGATTCCATGATGGCACTACAGCAGAGAAACGAGGGCAGATGTGACACTTCTCGAGTTGGTCCGACACTGACGAAATAACGATTATGCTGTGTATTAAACACTTGCTACCCTGCCACAGCACTGGACTAAACACTAGTACAGACGCACAACAGTCAGATCGAACACAGTCCCAATCTCACACTGGGCTCACAAGGATCTTATCACTATTTTACAGCAGAGCAAGTATTTAATCTCCATTTTACAGAAGAGGAAACTGAGGCTCAGAGAGGTTAAGTAACTTGCCCCAGGTCACATCGCAGGCAAATGACAGAGCTGGGATTAGGTCCTGGTTTTTGTTCATTTGTTTGCTTTTTATAAATGATATTTGTTAAATCCCTGTCCCAGACAGGGCTCACAGTCCAAGTAAGAGGGAGTAGGATTTAATCCTTATTTTTCAGATGAAGAAACTGAGGCCCAGAGAAGTTAAGTGACTTGGCCAAGGTCACACAACAGACAAGTGGTGGAGCTGGGATTAGAACCCAGCCCCCTTGACTCCCAGGCACATAATTTTACCACTAGGCCACGCTGCTTACTCAGTTTTTATGTTGCTGCTCAATCCAGAGTAACAGTGTAATAACAGTAATAATAATGGTCATTTTTTTGTTAAGTGCCTACTATGTGCCAAGCATTGTACCTGCACTAGCTAGCCTACTTCTCAAACAGACATTTTGCTGGTTTTCTCGTGCATCTAGCAGCAGTGCCAGTCTCTGTCCAGATTGGATAGATGAGGTATTTCTCGTTGTTTTTCTCCATTTTCTGTTCCCATCCCTGTTTCCGTTTCCTAACTCCAGTCCGGGTTTCTCTCTTAGGTTCTATCTTGGTCTGCTGAGTCTCTTCTGTCCCGGTATTTCCCTGTCACTCTGCCTCTCGTTCTTGAAGGCGTGTATATGTTTGTGTGGGTGTGTGTGCTTACGTCTGTGTCTGTGAGCGTGTGTGTCTTTCTGGATTTGTCACAGCTTGAGGTCTCTGAGTCAGGTGACCCTGCATAGGGGAGTGTGTGCGCGCGTCTGTGTCAACGGAGACATGTGGGTGTATTTATGTGTCTGGGGAGGTAGGGTCTATGGAGGGTGAATCGCGAATACATTTTTCTCACACCGAGGTGCCGGACCGGTTGAGTTAGTTCATCTACAGACAATCTCTCCAGCCCTAATGTCCCCCCGTAACTGAATCACTGTTATCCCCTGTCAACACCTTGTGCCGCTTCACATTGCCCATAAAATGGTTCTCTTCTTGGTTTCCACAGTTTCAGCCCACTTAATCGTTGAGGCCCATCTAGAGATCCAGAGAACATGTGAACCTTGTTTCTTGCCGAACTGGCAATGAGTGAATATACTGCTAATTGTCGTATTTGTTGAGCCCTTCCTCTGTGCTAAGCGCTGGGGCAGGGAGAGTCCAGTCAACTCAGGCACAGTCTCCGCCCTCCGTGAGGCTCACCTCTCCGACTCTCCACATCAGAGACTGGAGGACTCAAGACTGTAAGCTTGTTACGGGCAGGGAACGTGTCCGCTAATCCTGTTGCGTTGTACTCTCCCAAGCGCTCAGTACAGTGCTCTGCACGTAATAAGTGCTCGGAAAAAAGTACGACTGCTTCATCCCTTCATTCACTAGTATTTATCGAGCGCTTACTATGTTATATGTTGAATGCCTGAAATGTACAGTTTGGCAACAGATAGAGATATTCCCTGCCCAGTAAAGGGCTCGCAGTCTAAACGGGGATTGGCGTTAACTCTAGCCTGTTGATGGAGTGGGATTTCGGTCACGTCGGTGGGATGGACGGCCGGTCCTCAAGTGTATAGAGTGGTAGCCGTCTGCTAGTCCTCACTTGCGTATAAGCGATGAGAACGATCCAGTTTCTTGGCACTGAGCGACGAAGGCATATACCGTGCATTCTCTCCCTCCACCGCGCTTGTTAGTACAGTAGGGGGATGAAAGCAGAGTCAATTCCTTGGGGAGTCACTTTATCTCTGTAAGAATGAAGACCTTTGTTTCAGGACAGACAATTACATAAACCAGTTTTCCGCAGCGTTGTCTTCTGCTGTAGGGTCCTCCCGAGACAGTGTTACACAACTGGATTTGGCTCCCACAATCCGGCAATTAAATCTGCCAGGCGCCGTTTTCCAATCGGGGCTGCCCATCGTGAGAGAGCGGAGAGTTGGGCTCAGTGCGCTGCCTCTCTTCCCTTCCCGCTAAGCGTGGTCAGAGGGGGCCTTTAAGGGGAAATGAGTCGCTGATTGAGCCCGGTGTGGGCGGCATTAAGGTGAATGATTGTCTTCCAAGTTCGAGTGAGATCCTGGAGCGGCAGCCCAGCGCTCCATGGGATGATTTGTAGGAAATCCAGCTGTGAGTTTTCCTTTCTCCAAGAGCTGTGGGGCGGGACTAAAGACCAACCTCAAGGCAGACAGACCATCGATCAAGCAAGGAATGAAGTAGAACCCAGGTTCACAGACAACAGGGAAGCATCGTGGAAATATTAGCCGGGAACTGTAATGGGGAGGAGGCAGCCAGTGGCTGAGGAGCCATCTGTCAGACTCTGAGAAGCAGTTTTCAAGAAAGCAGAAACTGAAGTGAAGAAGAAAGTGATTTGGGTTCAGTGGTACGGCCTTCTGCCTAAGGACAGTTGTAGACAAAGTAAGTTGGTATCCGGTGGTGTCGGTTGTTCTGTATAGCAATTACTTCCTTGTTTAATGAGGAAGGGTGGGACTGAAATATAAGCAGATTCCTTTCTTAAATATCTCAGACTCAGGAGGACAGAACACTTTTTGGAAAAAATGAAATGCAGTCCCTGTGCGATTATTTGGGGTTTTTTGGTGTTTTTTTTAAAGCACTGACTACGTCTAACGGGCAAAAGGGGCTTGCAGCACTCTAGCTCAACTTCTGAGGGCTATTTGTAGAACTTTATTGACTTAAGGCTTGTTTGTTTTTTCTATAGCAGCAGGCAAGTGCAGTATTAGTGAGAATCTTTCCTCAGTGCTAACTTTGATGAGAGAGGAACTTGGCTCTTAGATGAGAGGAGGGGACAGAGGAGAAAGATTGCATTTGCTTATTCATCCCTTTGAATAAAATGTGCCCTGCATGAACCTTCAGATTTTCCCGTCTCCCCACACCCGGCTCCCAACAACACATTATCGTTATTTTTTACTGGGGTTCTTTCTGTTGGTAAGGAAATAGAAGTTTCTGAAGCTGCCTTGTGATGTCCCTTTCAGCCTCTCTTTCTCCAAAGTCCCCCTGTTTCACTGCTCCCCCCAAACCCAAAAGTACTCAAAACCGTGGGAGAATATCGTCCTGTTGTTTCATGTTAAAAAGGCATCGGACATCATTGTGGACAAATTACTTGTTGCACCTCTTTAAATGGTTGGGGTTTGGGGTTCGACCCCCTATGGTTTAGGAGGCGGGAATCGGACCACTTCCAACGGGTTCTGAGATTTAGTTCGATTACATTAGCGATAGCAAAAAATGTATGAAAAGTGTCTAAGGGGACACCTTTGAGACTCTTCTTCAGAACCAGAAAAAATGGGTGTTATTTTGCCTCGCTTTTAACGTGCTGTCGGTTCTGAGCCAGAAGTAGACGCGTTGGCCGCAAACTCACAGAAAGCAAAAGCACTCAGGGTTATGGCCCAATATGGATGACAAAACCCCGTAGCATGTGTGGGAAAGTGGCTGCAATCCAATGTCTGGAATCATTTATCTTCTGGTCGAGTCTGGAAGATGACTGTTTTATGTATTTTACAGAAATCCCTGCTGATTGATTTTGTTTGCATGGGGCGGGGGGTAAGGGAGTGGAGGGGGCGTGGTGTGGGGAGAAAGCGGAGCACATGAGTTGATGATGGGGACAATTGAAAAAAGAATTTATTTTCCTTTTTTCTAACAGTCTTCCTGATAGTTTCATCTTGTGAACACTCGCGTCCTTTTTATTAATAAGATGGTACCTTTAATGACAGCCATAGGGTTTCTTGTCAGCTGTTGCCGTAGACCTCTTAATAAAGGACATATTTTTGCCTCTTCCTATTTTGAGGTCTCAGCGAGTGAAAAGCGGAAGGTTTTGTCCTGTCTTTTCAGGCGCTTAGCCATTTCCTTCTGGCGAGAGACGGTATCCTAGATAAAGTTCCATGTAACTTAAGCGCGTACTCCACACACAGTTATTTGGAGCTGTAGGTGTGACATTCTGGGTGGTTGGCTGGCACCATCTATGGTGTATAATTTCGCTTCCCTGTGCCAGAATGTACAGTATATAATAGATTAACTATTTTAAGAAGTGTCTAGTGTTAAATATTCACCAGGTGTTGAGATGATGGGGGTGTTCCCCCCACCCCCAACTCCTCCCAAGTCATATTTTCCAGTGCTGACCATGAAAGACAGTTTACCCATTTCTCTCATGGTGTGTCAGATTCTGGTAGAACATTTTGGAATAATGGATTAAGAGTTAAAAGTCCGGGGACGGGTCCCAAATTTTGGGAAGGCCTGCAGTGTATCCTTAGGGAAGGAAATCAAATCTCTCTGCCTCAGTATTTTCCCTTTAAAACAAGAGTAATAATAATGCTGCCATGCTCTCTGTCTAGCAAAGACGATTTGAGTATCAACAAGATAAGCAAGTAAAGTGCTTTGAACTTCTTGGAACAAAGGACTTTTTTAGCATTACTGTTTCAATTATTCTTTTAGTAAGTGGAGATTACAAAATATTTTCCAGTACCAACTTGGACAGTATCTTTGCCCCTTGTATCTTGGCAACTCTTTGCTTTAGAAACCAAATAGATCACTTGAGCATGCCTAGTTACTTGTTAGTGTGCTTTCCTACTTTTCAAAGCATTCTAGTGTTTTGGACCTTCAGATCTTTCCTTCCATAATTTTCTTTGAAATAGAACCAGATCTAATAGGGATGGCATTTATTGAGCACCCCCTGGTTGCAGCGCACTGTACTAAGTTCTTGGGAAGTACAAAACCAAGATGTGACACATTTTTCCTCATTACTTGAACACTGACTGACTTTCCTATCCATCCTAATTAGGACCTAGGTTAAGGCCTTCTTGAATATTTGGCCAAACCATTTGCGTGGTTTCTCCCCTTTTTGCAATTCTTGCCTGTGGCAGTCGATTGCCCGATGGCATTTATCGAGCACCTAAGCACTGTACTAAGCATATGACACTAACTAGGCACATGTCCCCTGTCTTCAAGCCCACATTGTGATGGGTAGTGGTACTCCATGGCCAGGTCTTGAGCTTTCTGCCCTAGGAAAGTGAATACTTTCATCTCATCTTCGTAATCAGTAGGGTAACATGCGGAAGATGTACAATCCCCAGCCTCTGACCTCCAGAAAACGTACACTCAGGTGGGAGGAAACAAACCTTCGTAAGATGGTGGACGTAGAATACATATGCGTGAGAAAAGATAGCAAGCACAAATAGATGAAGAAAATAACAAATAAACCGATTCCTAAAGCAGTGAATGAGTGCTGGCATGGCAGAGTTGGTTGGGTCTTAACGTCTCTTCACTGGTGTGCATCCGAGCTGGGCACCCTTCCAGGATTTTCTCTATCCTAGGATTGACAATTTTCCGATGGTGGGCTTTGGGCACCATTGAATCAAAGCAAGCCAGTTGACCCTGAGCTTTCTAAATGTCTGTGAGTGGTTCATGGGGCTCCCACACCTGGAACCCCTGGGATGGGAACAAAGCCCTCCCTTCGATGTAGGTTGGAGCAGCTTAAAATTTAGAACGGAAACTTGCTGATCGAGGGGCTGAGAGGCAGAGCAGCAAGTCTCAGGCAGCCATTCAAGCAGAGACCACACGCACAGTTACCCCCATGCTTAGCCTGATCGGGACTGCACCCATCTGTTGAGTGGCCTTTGTGCCCCTGGGTGAAGACATGGTTGATGGGGTATTTTCAGACAGTAAGACCTCTCCACCTATGGCATAAATACTTACTTGCCTGATGGAGAAGTTAGTATCGTGGCCCCCAATGATTTAGATGGAAACAAGCATCCAGAGATCTCCATGCTCTCCTTATCTCTTAAACTGTAAACCCCATATGTGTCCGGGACTGGGTCCAGTCTGGCTATCTTGTACAAACTCTGGGATTTAAACCAATCCTTGGCAGCCAGTCAGTGCTCAATAAGTACCGTCTTCATTATTGTGATTTTTATGACCGAGGACAAAATTTCCAAACTTGCTATTCGTTTCTTAATCTCCTTTTTTTAATGGTATTTGTTAAGTGCTTACTACGTGTCAAATACCATTCTAAACTCTGGTTTAGATACAGTTTAATTAAGTCGGACCCAGTCCCTCTCTCGCATGGGATTCACAGTCTAACCCCATTTTAACAGTTGAGGATACTGGAACATGGAGAAGTGAAGTGACTCACCCAAGGTCACACAGCAGGCAGTTGGCACAGCCGGGATTGGAACACAGGTTCTCTAACTCCCAGGCCCTCTCTCTGTCCACCAGGCTACGCTGCTGCTTTTTTTAAAACGAAAACAAATTTCCTTTTAAATCTGAAAAACTCCCAAAATGTGACCATCGTGGCCTAATTTGCAACTGCATGTATCAGAAACGAAGTGTCTCCACCTGTCCTCGGTCAGGTGGAGAGAAGCAACTGAGTCACAGGGCCGGAAAGAGCCCTCAGAGATCATTTCCCCAACCTTTTCTTTGGCAGGACCGTGGCAGGAAGATGTCGAATAGTAGGACTTTAGACTTTTCCCCATCAAGCCGATGCGAAGGGCCATTAAAAGAAGGAAACCGAGTGTGCTTGTTCTGTGACGGTGGGGAAAACTATGTCGACCAAGGCAGTTTCTGTAAGCTCCTATATAATCCCTTTTCACATCGAATACATGGCAGGAGTAGAGCCATTTTGTCATTATAGCCTCTGCGTGTTGGATCAGGATAAACCGTCTGAATACTTAAAATGGCCTTTCACCGACGGGCTGTAATGGCTGTGGCCTGAACTGAGAATTGGTAGGTGTAATTTAAGCTTCTACCTCGCCACTGCCAAGGCGTGAGTCGTTGTCTTGGTGATGGTGGTGGCAGCCATAATAATGGTATTTACTGAGCACCTACTGAGTGCAGTCCACCGTACTAAGCACTGCAAAAAATACAACAAAAACCCAAGGCATTTTCCCTTTCCCCAAGGAGCTTGCACTCTACTGGGGGAAGACGAGCAGAGGAATATTTGCCTTAGGGAAATGAGAAGCAAAATGTCCTAGTGGATAGAGTGAGGAACTGGGAGTCACAAGGTCATGGGTTCTAATCCCTGCTCTGCCCTTGGTCTGCTGTGTGACCTTGGGTGAGTCACTTCACATCTCTGTACCTCAGTTCCCTCGTCTGGAAAATGGGGATTAAGTCTGTGAGCCCTATGTGGGACAGGGACTGCGTCCAACCCGATTTTCTTACATCTGCCCCAGTGCTTAGAATGGTGCCTGGCACATAATAAGCGCTTAACAAATGGCATTATTACTACTATTAGCATAAATAAATGTTTGTACAGTTGGATATGCATATTTGCAGGATGAGGCATTGGGCAAATCACTTTATCTTCGTACTTTAGCCTCCTCCTCTGTACTCTTGATAGCTCGAGAGCTACCTAGCCCTGTGCCATCACCACCCATCATTCAGAGAGTGGATCAGTGCTCCAGGTGGGCACTGTTCCCGGGGACATCAGGATCCTTGCCCTCAAAAAACGTTTGATCCCAGTAATCAGTAGTAACACAGGCGTGGCCATCCAATTGAATACTTGCTCGGGATCCAGCAGTGGGGGGCATCAACATGGATACATAACCAGAGACCTGGGTGTAGTCCAGGGGAGGCATCGGCCTAGGGGAACGTGAAAGGTCGATCGGGGATTCATGAGGTAGTTCTCCAAGAGAGAAGAGTATTCGCATTGTTCTCAACCGGTATGAAATTTATACTGAAAGGCAGCCTTATTTCTCTGGACTCCAGGGTGCCACTTCTGTGTCTGGAGGAACACAGGCTATTATCTAATCCCGAATGGATGCAAAATGCGTGAGCTGTTTTACTAGATTGTCTTTATTTCCACAGAAAGTGGTTAGTTCACTTCCAGGAAGAATGAAAGCCAAACAAAGGAAACCAAACAAAAATATAGCTTCCATCCATCTCATAAAAGGTCTTGCACAAGAAGTGAAGAAGCCTGGGAAAATATGTATGCTTTTATGAAAACATATCTTTCCTGGAAGTCATTGCAAGATGGCAGGAGTTCACATGAGATATTGGTATGCGTTTGTGTTTATCTAAGGGAGAGCTTTGTATCTCAGTAGGAGTGGATGATGTCAGAGTTGCCATGGCAGCCACACTCGTTTTTAAAAAATGATTAGCGGCATACATAATCAGCTTTAGTGCTTGAGCTCATTATTCATTTCCCATTCTCCGAGATGCTTAAATACTCATTTTCCCAAGTCAGCCCCTCTCGCTTCGGATTAACGCGTTGTGCTTTTCTCGGCCACTTTCTTCTCATCCCGTGGAAGATTCCCTACATTCTACCTGCTCAGGGGAAAATCGATTTCCATAGACATTTGTGCCGAAATGCCTCCGATCCATGTTCAACCTCGCCTAAGGGTCCACTGGGTTTATAAGTGAATGCCCATTTTGGGGTGAGAGACCTACGTTTAGGCTCGTTCAGTTGCATTTTTTGAGCGCTTACCATGTTCTGAGCACTCTACTAAGCACTTGGGAGAGTACAGTATAACAGAGTTGGTAGACCCGTTCCCGGCCCAAGACGAGCTCACAAACCTTAAGCAAAGCTGTCCTCCTGAGTGGGAGCAGCCTAGGAGATCAAGGAATTGGGGTGGCTCACAATCTCATTTGGAAAGGTGTCTTCCAGGAGAGAACAGGTCTAGAACTCGAGATCCCACTTGGTCACTTCTCAGTGAAGCATCTGGACTCTTTCTTAGCAGTGGTCTCCCCATCCAGCGGTAAGGAGTCTGCAAACAGTAAATGCTCAATAAATACAGTTGAATGAATGAAGGAAGTCCATTAATGGAGGTCTTCAGAGGCAGGACCTGACCCCTCATCACTGGCCATTTAAATTGCTGGAAGCACAGCTCCCAGCAACACTTGTAGTGTCTCCCCTCCCCAGAAGTGAGACTGGAACCTCTTCTATCCAAACTTGTTCACGGTCCGGTGTCAGGTCTTCTCGAGCCAGGGAAGAGCTCGGCCCTCCTTAAACTGTTCAGTCTCTTCTCCAGTACCTTTTAATAAGAAGTTTATTTCCTTCTTTGTGCCAAGCACTGTACTAAGCGCTGGGGTAGATACAAGATAATCAGGTTGGACAAATGGGGATCACGGTTTAGGAAGGAGAAGGATTGAAGAAATTTTAATAACGTAGCTTATTGCTAGCCATTTGGTGGCCATTCTTGGTGTTTCTCATTTGCATTGCAAGAATCTTCATGGTCCAGGGATCATGTCCCTCCTCCTCAGCATATGTAAAAAAACCCAAAAAACCCAGCCGACTAAAAGTTAGGAATAATAGTTATCAATTTCAGTTGTAGGGGCAAATTGTCATTTGATCTGTTGCATTCTGTGCAAAAGCGATTTTGTGAGAGCTAAAGTTCCGTCTGAGACTTTTGAATAGTATTTTTCCTAGCCGAATATTATTACATCGTCTATATTTGCCTCCAGCTAAACTACAAAAAGCAGGTTGGCCTGAAAACCCCGCCTTCGTTCTGTTCATCCATTCATTCATTTGTATTTATTGAGCGTTTACTGTGTGCAGAGCACCGTATTAAGCACTTGGGAGAGTACAGTATAACAATAAAAAGACACATTCCCTGCCCACAGTGAGTTTACCGTCTAGACGGGAGGTGTGCTGATTCATCGCCATCAAAACCAGTATTGGGTCCCTACCTCATACAATGTTCCTTAGGCCCAGTGTCTTTTTGCCTCAGAGTTTCTAATCAAAAACAAGATGCAGATACATTCCACCCACACCGCCAACTCGAGTGTGATTTGCGTGTGGTTTCCGTCAGGCTGGGATGGCCCAGGTGGCAACGGATGTGAATTTCGTAATGAGAATTCAAACCGAAGGGCGAAACAGGCTGAGAATGCAACCACGGAGGCTGTGGTTTCTAAGCAGTGTTTCTCTGGCTAAGTCAAGAGACTACAACATGAAATCCCAGTGTGAAGTCGTTTGGATTAAAGCAAGTTGGTAGCTGGCTTTCCTACCAAAGGAGTTCTGAACAGATCCCTCTCCAGCAGCGTTCATGGAGGTCTCCTTGGATTTAATTAGCATGGACGTGGCCCCTTTCAGGAAAGTCATTTGGATGAAATTTAAGTGTGATAGGCTGCTTCTACCTTCTCAATGGTTTCTTTATTTTAGTACGGACTTTAGGTCTACAAGAAATACTGAGCTATAACCTCCAGTCTTCCGCTAATTCTGCTCCCGATTTTCAGTTTTCTGCATTGTGCTTTGAAAAGGAGAGCCATTCCTAAAATTTCCTATTTCCCAAATGTCTAAAGTCTGCAGTTCGCCCAGTGGAAAGAGCTCTAGTCCCAGCTCTGCCTGTAGCTGGCCAATTTAATAATAAGTAGTGGCATCTGTTGGTGCTGTCCTAAGCCCTGGGGCACATGCAAGGTAATCAAGCTGTAGCCGGTCCCTGTCCCACGTGGGGCTCGTCATCCAAGTAAATGGAAAAATGGCTGTGGAATCCCCATTTTACAGATGCGGAAACCGAGGCACCGTGAAGGTCGTCGGACACTTGTCCAAGCAGGCAGTGACTGAGCTGGGTTTAGAACCCAGATCCCCTGACTCCCAGGTCCTTGCTTTTCCCACGAGGCTATGCTGATTAGTCTGTAAGCCCATCAATGGGCAGAAATTGTCTCTGTCTGTTGCCGAATTGTACATTCCAAGCGCTTAGTACAGTGCTCTGCACCTAGTAAGCTCTCAATAAATACTATTGAACGAATGGTGCCTCAACACGGGTGAAGGCCGCACAGGCACACCGTTTTGTGCCGCACCCTTGCCCCGCTTATTCGCTTGTTGCACTCGGGACCCCGGGGGGAATGTGCCTGGCAGGGACAAGAAAGAGAGGGGCCTGGCACAAACCACCAGCCCCATCATCCGTTCATCTGTGCACTTGCCCACCGCTGAAGTCTCAGGACCGAGGCTCATCCCTCGTCCCTGCCGAGAGACTCTGGTGTGGCGTGGTGAATAGAGCCTGGGCTTGGGAGTCCAGAAGGTCATGGGTTCTAGTCCCTGTTCTATCGCTTGTCTGCTGTGTGACCTTAGGCAGGTCACTTACTTCCCTTCTCTGTGCCCCAATTCCTTCATCTGTAAAATGAGGATGGAGACTGTGAGCCCCACATGGGGCGGGAACTGTGTCCAACCCAATTTGTTCGTATCCACCCCGGTGCTTAGTACAGTGCCTGGCACATAGTGCTTAATAAATGTCATTATTATTATCATCAGTCATGAAGCTTTTTAGTTACTGGAGGAGTGAACTCGGCCATTTCCCTAATTATATGGTGATGGATCTGTCAGGCCCAGGGAACGAAGAAGAGGAAAGAAAGCAGCTTAAGTAAGTCAACCCAGTTCTTCCGAGCCCCTGATGTTCTGAAGGACCCAAAAGATAATGTTTTCATCTTGAGGTGGAATTAACCAAAGTTTGGGTCCATACCCGCCCTAGGTCAACTGCTTGCAGCGTGCAAGGAGCCCCCAGTGGATTTCAACTATCAACTGCACAATGTGGCCAACTGGACTTTTTTTTTAAATGATATCTGTTAAGCGTTTATTATGTGCCAGGCACTGTACTAAGCACTGGGGTAGTTGCAAGCTAATCAGGTTGGACACAGTCCATGTCCCTCATGGGGTTCACAGTCTCTATCCCTGTTTTACAGGTGAGGTAACTGTGGTCCAGAGATGTTAAGTGACTTACCCAAGGTAACACAGCAGACAAGTGGCAGAGCCAGTATTAGAACTCGGGTCCTTCTGACTCCCAGGCCTGTGTTTCATCCACTAGGCCACACTCCTCAATTTTCTGTACTATGCATACACGAAATGGCTTTGTTTCCATCGCTCCAATAAAAACACAAATAGAGTATTTTGAAATGTTTCTGGGAGATGAGTTATTATGGAAAAAATATTGGAGTGAAACAGAGGAACGGGCCAATACCGGATTTTTTTTCCTTCAGTTAATCTTGCAGGGTGAAGGAAAAAAGTAGGTCACCACTAGATGGAGTCTCCCAGAGGAATTGATTTTAGGTTCGTGCTTTGCACAGTGCCGCTCCTCCTAACTTTGATTCCCGCTCCGCCTGCTTCCCGCCGGGGCATGGAATGCCGCGAGCTAGTGGGAGGGCAGATTGCCAGTTGCATGGACAGGCGCTCTTGGTCACTTGGCGAGAGGAGACAGGGACTAGGACCTAGATCTCCCGATTGGCAGGGTAGAGCTCTTCCCAGTGGAGCCGTTAACAGCGGGTCTCACGGGAGGAGGTACGGTTTTCACCTCACCGGCTGCTTCATCGTTGGAGAAAGCAATGCAGAATCTGCCACGGGGAAGATGGCAAGACGGTCGGGCTGCCAACCGGTCTGAGGGGGTGATGGGTTCGCAGCAGCGGCCTCTGCACCCGTCGTGTCTTTTGTAATAAACCAGGGTTGGGATAAAGCCAAGCCCAAACCAGGGCTTGATAAGAAATCGGTACCTTTAGTCAAGGAGTGATGACTGGGATTAGCGTGGTGGTTTGGGCAACTGAAGAGCGGGTGCCATGTCTATTTCCTTTTGTTGTTTTTTGTGGTTCTTTATGGTTTTTTGAAAGGAAGACAAGAATCTTAATTTGGAGTTCAGAAAGCTAGGGCTCTTTCTTTAAGGAGCTGCGCTGCAGGAAAATAATACGACATCTGACATCTCTAGGTGAAACGCTAAGGAAAGAAAAAACAATCTTTAATGAGTTTATGAGCATGTCAGGATGGCACTGTTCATCATTATCCATCCATTAAAAACAGAAGGAAATGAGACATGAAAGCCATGCGAAAGGAGCACAGATCACTTCAGAACCGCCCCCACTGTTCAGTAAAGATCATGGAGAGGTAAGAAAGCCTCTGAAGTTACTCTCTGTTTTTGAACCCGTAAATTACAGCTCCCTCAAGAAAAAGACAAACAACTTGTGGTGCTGTTGGCTTTTTGAACAAATGACTCTTACAGCTCCTCCTTTGGCTCAGTGATCCTGCCAAGCCAGGAGATTTTCTTTAGGAAATAGTGAGCCCTGGCACAAGCAAGAAGTCAAGCGCCGCCCTACCATTTGCCTCTGGGAGAATGCGCTTAGGACGCCACCCTAACCCAAACCGAGGTTAGAACGCCTTTGATTCCCCAATAGCAAGACAAACAGCAAGATGCTGATAATAGTAATAATAATACCTTGGTTTTGGTATAACACTTCCATTCCCAAAACCCCTTCACATCACTTATCTCATTTTTACCCTGGCAACAACCCTGTGAGCTAGATAGAAAGGCAGTTATCATTATCCCCATTTTGCAGATGAGGAAACCGAGGCGCAGAAAGGCTGTCACCTGCCCATCATCACACAGCAAGCCGAAGGCAGAGCTTGGGCTCGAACACGGAGCCCCATCTTCCATACCGATGCCTTTCCGATACACGGACGAGTCCGTATTGTCCACTAGGAGTTTAAAATGATCCTTAATTGTTTGGTAGAGCATTTTTCCTTTGCCTTTATCGCATTTTTATCCTCACATCATCCCCTGGAGGCCAGGAGAACCAGACATTATAATCCCCCTTGTAGAGATGAGGAAACTGAGGCCCAGAGAGGTAGCCAGTGCCTGAGCTGAGCCTTAGAACCCTGACTTCCCGCCTCCTAGCAAGGCTATTTCCACTAGATCTTGCTCTCCCATTTTGTCTTCTACCCAGAAACATGATATGGGTCAAGCAGAGCATCTCATGGTCCATATCACAGCCCCTTTAGGTCGTAAAAGTTAAAGGCTGGTGAATCGGGGCTCCACCATTGTTGATTTAGTCAACCACAAATGTCTCTGCTGGTTGCTCTCCGCCCTTCGATGGGGTGTGTGATCTTTGGCTCTCCCTTTGTTTTACTTAGTTTGGTTATTGAAATCCTCAGTCATTCATATTTGTCAAATGACTACTGTAGGCAGAGCTCTTAGCATTTGTACAGAGCGCCTGGGAGGATAGTGTTGAATAAGAGACACCTTTGGTGGCCGCACAGAGCTTCCTATCTAATAAAGGTCCATCCCTGCCTCACTTGAGGTGAGCGCTAATCACCTGCCCCGGTCAATTAGTGCCATTTCTTCAGCTATATATTTGTTGATCCTGTTGAGGTCGGTATTTTCCTTTCCACAGTGCCGGCAGGCACGCTTCGCTAGGAGGGAGAATTTATTAAGCTACAGAAGAATTGACACCGTCTCCTACGTGAATCCAACCGAGTGGAGTAATTTCATACCATGAAAACCCCCAAAAGCAAGGTGTTGGAAACGATCGTCTCTTTCCTGTGGTCGACTTGAGAATTTTGCTGAATTGTATTTATTACGCTTGAGGATATCTCACAAGGAAGGAGACAGAAATTTCAACCTCAAGATAAGTCAGTCTCTATAAAGTAGCTGTGGATGTTTTTCTTCCTGGCTACATACAGTAATAGTCACGGTTGAGCACCATCCCACCCAGAGTGAAATCCTGTGATAAGAGTAAAATGAGGCTCCTTACCCTGGCCTTTTTCATTACACCTGGGGAATTGGGGGCGGTGGCGGATAGAGGGGAGGAACTCTTCATTGTCCAGTTTATATGACTCTGAAGTCAGCCTGCTTTGGAAGATCAAATGCTTTCATTATGTGACTTGATTTTGAAGCCGGGCTGAAGGGCCTCAGAAGTGTTTTATAATATGAATCAAAACAATAGCAAGAGGAAGTGTGGAGGTTTGGAATTCACCCCTATACTGCAGAGGCTTATTTGAGAATCTGCAGTTCCGCTCGACTGTTAGTAGCAGGAAGTGTAGTAGGAGCCAAACACAAAGGCTCTGATTTCTCACTCTCGGTAAGCAAGCTAGGGGTTTGTCAGTTGTATTTATCCGTTTAAATGCATTTGTTTCGGTGAAGGATAATTGCTGTAACTGACTTTCATGTCTCCAACCTGTACTTGATTGTTCTTTGAGTCTCTGTTCATAAAAGTCGGCACTTAGAGTATGTTCTGCATGGCATCTGTCATAATTTGAGTCATCATTATCAATCTCGTTTATTGCCTTTGGGGGTGAAGGGCAGTTTGTGGGACCTCCAAATAGGAGAATGGAGTTAGTGGGACTTAATGCAAAGGATATGGGGTCAGAGAGGAGAGAGAGCACTGTTCCTCTATTTCCTTGCTGTGTGGCCCTAAACAAGTTCCTTAACTGCAGTTTCATCACCTGTAAAATGGGATCAAATATCTGCTCTCCCTTCCTCATAGAATGTGGATCCCTTTGGGACAGGGACCGTGTCCAACCCGACGATTTGGTATTTACTACAGTGCTTAGGACAGTGCCTGGCGCTTAGTAAGCCCTTGACCGATACTACGACAAAAAGGGTGGAATAGATTGTCTTCGACCCCCAAGTGTTTTCAGTCCCCACCTGCATGTGCTGATAGCTCGTGGCTATCAGTAGCATTTTCCTCAAACACAAGAGTTCTCTCTTTCTCTCTCTCTCTATATTTGTATACATATATATGTATATACACAGAGTATAATTATTATCCACAGTGAGCATGTTATAAACTGTAAATTCAAATATAATTCTTCCTTCACATAATTTTAATCGATGGCTTAAACATAACTACTTACAGGAGATTCATTACTCTTTTTAAAGTACACGGATTACATTTATGAGTCTCGTTATGTCTTGTTTAATTGCCACACGTGGTATGAAATTTGGTATCCAATAATCCACAGTGACTTTACAGAAACAACAGAATGCAAAGTGATGGAATAAAAGATGAATTACATTTGCAGAGAGTGGGCGGTAAGGGTGGGGAGGATGGTGGACAGATGCCGGTTCAGATATCAGATATCAGAAGGCCAAAAGTGAATTCCTGGTTCTCTGACTAACTGGCTGTGGAGCACAAGATACTGTCGAACTAAGGGGAAAAAAACATTGTTGTGCCTCCCTGCACTTTTCCCCTCAGCTTTGTTGACTGGGAGTGAATCAGTTATCTCAGCCAACATCTTTCCTTTCAACCATGACACTTCTCTTTGCTGCTCTTATACCCAGCATAGCGCTTTGCACTCAGTTGACTCTCAGTAAATAACATCGATTGAATGGCCCTGAGATTAGAAAGGGTTTTACCCTTTCATTTTTTTTTTCCAACAGGCTTTTTTAGTTCATACAGTGTAGGCCTAGTCAAAGTCTTCAAATCCCTAGAGAAGTGCAGGGACAGACTTTGGTTATTTTGTTTTATCCAGGTTGGGCCCTGTAATTTTATTTTGATTTTTTTTTTTTTTTTGGAGAAGCCTTTGGGTGGGAAATCCAAGACTTCAAAGTGCTCATCCTATTGAAAAGAAGTATAGACTTTTGTATGTGTGGCTCTAGTTCTCTAACCTTAAAGTAATTCAGAAACTATGCGTAATATGTCTAGACTGCCTTCCTGCCAGAAACCACTGGGCTGAAATGATGGAGACTCCGATCAGGAACAGCGGATGATCCCTCAGCTCTGAGATTCTGGGACAGTTACCCTGAGCAGAGGAGTTGATTCTGTTACTAGTGACTTGCATGGTGCCCTTTCCTCTGTGTTTGCAATTTTACGCATTCCATTGCATCATAGAAAAAGTAGCATGGCTGGTCTGTGAAATTGCAAATGGTTGAAATCTTGTAAAATTCCAAGAGGGATTCAGTAGGGGCATGAGCTAAGTTCCAGCAAAACTCTGAATGCCAGTCAGTCAGTAAATGCTATTTATTGGGCTCCTACTCAGTGCTTTGGGGAGAACAACAGAGGCAAATCCCATGGGCCCTGATCTCGAAGAACTTACAATCTAACAAGGAGTGAACAGTGAACAGTGGTCTTGCAAGGAGGGCCCTTTGCAGCATTTGAACGTCATTCTTTGGTTTGTGAATAAGCTTCCCCCGGGCTTTTTGCTTTTGAAACAGACGGGAAAATTGTCATCAGAACTGTCCTGTACAAAATGCACAATATGCTGAGAAGTTGCATGACAAGCATCTTAAGCACTTTTGATTAAGTCCCCTGGGTATGGTGTTTAGAGGAAGAGCTTTCAACCTGGACCTGTCATCATTTCCTGAGCCAGAAAACCTGGTTGGGCCGACTCCTGGGTCTCTGCTCTTTCCTTTAGGCCACGTTGCTTCACTGTGTCAGTAGTTCACTGTGCTTAATACAGTGCTTTGCACACTGTAAGCACTCAATAAATACCATTGATTGCTTAACCCAGTTCCCACTTCTCCATTTGTCTCATATGCAAAAATTATTAAAGGGCAACAGGACATAAATGCATGTGCGCAAACACACACACACATACAGTACAAACTCTGTGGTTCTATCCCGAAGTATTGAGTATGATGTTATGCACATAACACTCAACAAATGCTACTTATAGGTGGATAAATATCCCTCCAGTCATTTAGACCCACTCCTGCAGAAATATTTTAACACGAACATCCTTTGTGCCCCAACAAGGATATAGGTTCTGAAATTGCAGTAATTTAGAACCGAGCCATTCTGATGGCTTTTCTTATTTCTATAAATATGAGAATAATAGAGAGAGGTGCTGAAAGAAAAACCTCTAGAAAAATCGCATGTTGCTATATAATGGTAACATTAGTGGTTATTCATTTCACCTAGTTTGGCTTGTATCTCTTCTGTGGCAGTGAGGAGACATCCTGACGGGGCTGATTAGCAGATCAGGCCTAGTGTTTGGCTACTGGAAAAAAACACAGTAAGTAGGGCTGCGTATTAATCATCCTCAGAAATTCTATCCCAAGGAAAAGAGCTAGTCATTCACTTTAAGTAGTGTGTCAATAATTGTGTTAACCCAGCTGGATACAATAGTCCAGGTGAGCAGCCACTGGCCTGATGAAGTGTTAATATTTTTGATATACTTTGATGCTGTTCTGTGGACCCCCTGCAGACGTCTTGTGGGGTTGGGATTATTCTGCTCTGCTCCTGCAACCGATAACTTCCCGAGATGGTGAGCCCACCGGGTGGCTGTTTCTCATAAATGAAAGTCCCCAGATGTCCTTTTCTAAATCGTACTGAGATGCTGCGCCAAGGCGGGCCCTTGTCTTCCCCGCAGAAATGCAGTGGAATATTTCCCCTAGAACAGCGGACGATACCTCCTCACCCACGGGCTGCCCTTTCCCGTGAGCTGGTTTAGTTTACTGGAAGCGAGAGGGTAGAGGAGATGCCTTTTAAGCTCCCTTCCAGCCATAAGCCCAGGCAAGAGGGTGTGGCTGACTAAGCGCACACCATCATCCCTCCTGGAAAAACAACTCAAGCCCATGTCTCGCTGATGTTGAGAGAATTCTTTCCGTACCATTAACGAAAGTCTTAGGCAAATAGGTGTTCCAGGATATCTGTGGTTCAAGCGTGAATGAATTAGTAGCGCAGACAAAACAATAGTGACTTTGGGCCCGAGTAACCCTGTTAAGGGATGCACTGCCTCACCCAGAACGGAAAAAGTGTTAGAAAACGTGCCGTTCGAACCACTTGCAACTCCAAACTCAAGGCACGGGGAGTATTGACAAAGCCCACACCTGTGGCCTGTTGCTTATGAATAGTCCGGGAAGAATAGAGTAGCTCAGTGAGGTGGCGCGTTGGCATGGTGTAGGGCTCTGCCAGTGCTGCTTCCTGCCAGTGGGAAAGAACACAGGCCTGGGAGTCAGAGGACCTTAGGCTCTTATTCGTTCTTCACCGTTTGCCTGCAGCGTGGCCTTGGGCAAGTCACTTCACTTCTCTGGGCCTCGGTTACCTCATCTGTAAAATAGGGATTTGATACCTGTTCTCCCTCCCTCTTCGGCTGCTGGCCTGGGACCGTGTCCATTTTGGTGATCTTGTGTCTACTCCAGTGCTTAACACAGTTCTTGATGCAGTGCCTAAGTGCCACAATTACTGTTGTTAGTATCGCTATTATTATTCCCACTCATCTCTTCCTTGAGCCGGCAGTCTGTGTTGACCTTCATTTTATAAAATTGCGGTGTGTTGTGCTCTTTTCTAATGGAAGAGTTTAAAGGGAAATTGATAATAATGAACAGTAATGGGTTGGTCGCATCTCATCCTGCCACACGTAGAATTCCTTTCATTTAAGCTCATTTGGGCAGGAGAGCGTGTCTGTTAATTCTGATGTTTTGCACTCTCCCAAGCAGTACAGTGCTCTGCACGTAGTAAGTGCTCAATAAATACCATCGATTGAAGAGTGTGAGTTTCCTTGTGGGTAGGGTGTTTGCCTTGTGCTTCTGTTGTACTTTCCCAAGCCCTTAGTACAGTGTGATGCATTGGGTAGGTGTTCAGTAAATACTCTTGCTTCTACTAGTGCTCTACTACTCCTTTTCAAGTAGAATTCAAGTAATAAAATAATATACATGATGAAACTCTTCACATCAACTAAGCTGAGGAGCAGAGGTTACGATATTACAGTTTGGTACAGTACTAAACTCTCATTTTACTCCCTTCAGTCACCTTTTCAGAAGGTTAACTTCACTGGTACAATTTGATATCCTGTGGCACGATGGCTGCCAGGCCAGTGGCGTAAGCAGAGAACCAATAAAACTGTCAAAGTGTGGGTGTGATTGCTTTTACGCAATATTGCCCTAGCCAGAAAAACCAATAAGAGAGATCTTTCGAGGGCTCTTTCCTTCAAATGCCACTTAAATTGTGTTCCGGAGAACACTGCGAAATGGTGACACGGTCCTGGCAGTGTTCTTCCTTTGTAGTCCTTAATTTGTTGGCACTTATAAAGTGGCACGGTTTAGTGCTTCCGGTTGGCAGGCTGTATTGGAGGTAGTAGGAAACGGTGGCATCGTCAACACAAAAGACAAACCTTGGTTTTCTAAGTACAGTTTGAGAAACCCAAACTCTGCCCCGGATAGTTTAGTCACTCAGCTGCATAGGGGGAGGTGGGGGCTGGAGCAGATGGTCTCTTGAGAACCCCCTTCCCTTTCCAGAATTCTATATTCGGTTATATGGGTACTGAGTTTTAATTTTCATATCAATTATTGGAGTTTTATTCTCACAATTACCACCTCCGTATCTCCACCTCACTATCCATCTGCTAAGTTCCATTTCCCTGCTCTTCCATTCTGAACATGGGAGTTACAGTATTTATGATTTCCTAAACACTTTTGTAAGCACTTCACGGGGTAATCAGATCAGAGCTAGACTCTGACCTGCACAGGGCTCACAATCGTGGGGCGGCTGGGCGGAGGTATACGTGGCTTAGTGGAGGTTGCGTGGCTTAGTGGAAAGAGCACGGACTTGGGAGTCAGAGGACGTGGGTTCTAGTCCCTGGGGGCAGGGGCCCGGTTTCTTCCTTGGGCTGTCCTGCTGCCCCGAAACCCTCTCACTGCACGGTTCAGGCCACCGGGCCACCCGTCCCTTCCTGGGGCTCCACCAAGAGACTTCCCCTTGTCCTGTTGAACTCCTGGGTCACTTCCTCCCCGGGCTCTCCTGTAAACTGAAGCCCAGAACTATCCCTCTTGGAGAAGTCTTCTCTGAGGCTGAAGGTTAATGGTGCTGAAAGGAATATCTGTTGTGTGACATGAGCTCTAAGCCCCCACCACAGACTGCCCAATCCTCCTCTCCCCCTCCCCGTTCCTCCAAATTTGGAACAGGCTGAGAAACAGAAGTTATTTTCTCATTATCGTCGGGCCCCAATTGTCCGTCGGAGGATGTGCCTCACCGAGGCACTCAGGCTAACGATCCTGGGCTTGATGAGCAAGAAGTGAATCACCATCCCCTTTGACTGATTGCATCAGGTTGTACATTTCCTGAATCTCTTTTGAAACATTCACGTGGCAAGGGAAACAGAGCTAGTGAAATCCCCTTTCTCCTCGCAGTCTGGCCTTTCCAGTTATCAAGCAATGGTATTGAGTGAGCGGTTACTATGTTCAGAGCTCTGTACTAAATGCTTGGGAGAGTACCACAGAATTAGTAGACGTGTTCTCTGCCCATAATGAGCTTCCAGCCTAGAACGGTGAATCACAGACACTAAAGGGTGCTTAAAAGAAAGCCAGTAACAAATTCCCTGCGGAACTTCCAGGGGTCAAACTTCCCAATGCAACCGGAAGCCTTGCGTAACTGCTCATGTGGACTCATTCAGAAATCTGCCCTGATGGTTTCAGAGGCAGCTTAGCTGGCCGGTGGAAATATTTGCTGAAGCATGTGGTCCCGATGGATTCACTAAATGTTTTGCCAGCCCAGGGATCTGGCGTTTCCTGGGGAGCTTGGACGCTCTGAGTCTCCTGAAGGACCTTCAGTCTGTTTTCTGACCGGAAAATCGACGCCCGAGTTTGTTTTGGGGCTGAAGGGGACATTTTGGGGGGTGAGTGGTGTCTCTGTGGGACTTCCCCCCAGCTTAGCCTAATAATAATAATAATGTTGGTATTTGTTAAGCACTTACTATGTGCCGAGCACTGTTCTAAGCGCTGGGGTAGACATAGGGGAATCAGGTTGTCCCACGTGGGGCTCACAGTCTTAATCCCCATTTTACAGATGAGGGAACTGAGGCACAGAGAAGTTAAGTGACTTGCCCACAGTCACACAGCTGACAAGTGGCAGAGCTGGGATTCGAACTCATGAGCCCTGACTCCACAGCCCGTGCTCTTTCCACTGAGCCACGCTGCTTCTCAAGCCTAGTAGGAAGAGCATAAGGACCGAGTAGGGAGGACACCTGGGTTCTTGTCCCGGCTTTATCATTTAGTGTGGTGTGACCTTGAGCAAGTCACTTAGCTTCTCTAAGGCTCACACTACTTCATCTCTAAGATAGGGTTGGGTTAAAAAAAACCTGGTCTCCCTCCCTCTTAGACTTTGAGCCCCAGGTGGCATTGGCACTGTGCCCAATCTGATGATCTTGCCGCCTGCCACAGTGCTTGGCACAAGGTAAGCATTTAATAAATGCCCTCATTATTGTCTACATTGCCTCAGCTGGTCTTCCCCATTGAGAATGATGGGCTCATTCTAAGGACAGCTGGATCAGTGACCCTTGATGTTGGGGGGAACAAAGGGGATCATGCTAGCTTTGGGGTGGGTACAGATTTTTCCTGCTGAGCCTCAACCTCTCCATTTTGATTTGGCTTCCAATCTTATAGGCCAAAAATATTCCACGAGACTAGAATATACTACAGCCTTTAATCCGGATGTACAGTCCTAACTGCCACATTTCATCTGGGTCTTTTAAAAATTTTCTCTGAAATCCTAACAGCTCCATGGCACTCTGAGCTCTTTGGCTGTGGAGAGAAATTATCACCAAATTGAGTGGAAGTTCAGGGGGCCCGTTATCCACTTGTTATATCTATCCATTTGCTCTTTGAAGAGCCCGGACCGGAGGAGGGGCCGGTAGAGAGTCGATGGAGGACAGAGAATTGAGCTTTTGCCAGGTGGTATTTCTTTCCCACTTGAATTTGTTTGTAATGGAGTTGTGGTTAGGGGAGTCTTCTGATTTTCACAAGGGCATTAAGTGGCCTGGGTTCCCATTAAGTGCAGGCTTCTCCCATCACAACCCAGTTCCTCCATACCGATGGTCTGGTGGTGTTGTCTCAGTTGGCCCGCATAGAAATTAGCCACTTAGAGAGCGGGACATTGCTGCTGGGAGCCAGCAGTTATGGGATTCGAGCCTTTGACCCCGATCTCCGAGTGTCCGGGCCCGGGCCGCTGAACAGCTGAAAGTCAAGTCTGGAACTTGAGCCTCTGATGCTGCCTGCAGATGATCCTAGGATTGGGTGGCTCCACAGACCAGTCAGGGTACTGTCGCCGGGTACCTCTCACCCTGATGTTGAAAAATTGAACGTGACCTAGAAATGCTGTATCCTGTATACTCTCCCCAGGAATCATTGCTCCCCCCGCCCTGTCGGCGAGATTACCTCCGTTTATGAGCCCGGTCCATCCCAGCCAGTCAAGGGGAAGTAGCCGCCTTCTCGGAGGCGGGTTATAAGACCGGCTGTATTACGCCCCTTGGCAATTATGCCTCTGCGTGTGATCGATTATTTATTCAGCTGCCTCAGCCTGTGCTACTCCCTGCTATATCCTTGTGCTTCTTCCTGCTCTTAGTGTTTGTAAAGAATCTGTCTTCCTGTCTGTTCCCCCATCAGAATATAAGCCCACAGAGGGCAGAGACCGCCTCTTTTGCTTATGTCGTACCAAGCGTTCGGTGCAGTGCTCAGCATGCTCAAGCGAAAGTGTTGATTGACCGATGGTGACACCATTAGGACGCCACGGCTGTCGAGTTCACCCAGCCTTCTCGCTCCGGGTGGAGAATCCCGAGACAATGAGGCCGTTGGATGTGTACATTCTGCCGCATTCGTGTTTTTCAGAAATCGAAGCAAAGGAAGCGTGTGACTGGTTACGAGCCGCTGGGTTCCCTCAGTATGCTCAACTCTACGAAGGTAAGTTCCTTTTCCCATTTCTCCCGTGGTGAAAATGTCTTTGGACTGTGCTGCCCAAGCCGGCATACAATCGTTTGCCGGTCTCTCCCTCCTTCTCCCTGTTCATCCCTGGCTCCTCCTTCCTTCCTGCTTCTAGCCAGATCTTGCTTTTAAATCCTCACGGACACTGGCTTTCTTTCCCCCGTCTCCCGTTCCGAGTTCCTTCTCGGCACACTTGGCGAGTTCTGGCATTTCTCCCTCTAAAGTCCTCAGGTGCAGTCCCTCCCTGAAAGGTTCAGCTACCAGCTTTCTTCTCTCTGCTTATCAAGGACGATCCTCTTTTTATCCCTTCCTCTTTGCCAAAGGCACATTAAAGTAGTTTAGCATTCTTTGCCTGTGGCTAAATTCCTAGAAAACAAATCCCAATCTGTGTATAAAGTTTGACTGTAGTGTGGCAGATTTTACTTGGAAAATATGTGAAATATTTTGAGATCCACTAGCACGTCATGGAGGATGTGCTTTCTTTAATCTGTTGCCCTACTTTTTAGTAATTTGTATTTATTCAGCTGCAAATCAGTAATGTGTGGGGTTTTTTTTGTTTTTAGTGCTCTTTGTTAAGCACTTACTGTGGGCCAGGCACTGTACTAAGCACTGGGGCAGTTACAAGCTAATCAGGTTGGACACAGTCCATGCCTCACATGGGGCTCACAGCCTTAATCCCCATTTTATGGTTGAGGTAACTGAGGCACTGAGAAGTTAAGTGGCTTGCCCAGGGCCATGCAACAGAGTGGCAGAGCTGGGATTAGAAACCAGGTCCTGACTCCCAGGCCCAGGCTCTATCCACTAGCTTCTGCTTTTGCCTTAAGAAATTATCCCAACTCCTAACCCTAATCTATTTTAATGTCCTTTTTCTCCTCTGTGGACTGTAAACTCCTTTGTGGGCAGGGATTGTGTCTACCAACTCTGTTGTATCCTCCTCTCCCAAGCCCTTAGTACAGTGATCTGCCCACAGTAAGTGCTCAATAAATGCCCTTACTCAGGTGATCCATTCTTGTAACTAAAATAAACCCAGCTAGGATGGTGTGACGATGGTGGTGAGGGTGACTCGCGTTGGGAGTGACAGACGAGCCTCGTGTCCTGAGACTTGGAGGCCAAGAACCTGCTGGAAGCTATCGATTATGGGACCAGACTTACTGTGACTTGTGTAGCACCCCATCGATCTGCTAGCTATTTATAATAATGTTGGTATTTGTCCAGCACTTGCTATGTGCAGAGCACTCTTGTAAGCACTGGGTAGATTCAGGGTAATCAGGTTGTCCCACGTGAGGCTCACAGTCTCCCTCTCCAGTATTTAGCTCAGCTCCCATTTCCTTTACCTGCTCTCTCTTCTGCATCACCTATGCAATCGGATCTATACCTTTTAATCCCTTAATATTCACCCTACCCAGCCCCACCACCCTTAGGTACATAGCTTTCTACCCTGCCATTTCCCCTGTCTGTAATTTACTTTACTGTCTGTCTCCTCTAGATTGTAAGCTCCTTGTGAGCTGGGATCGCGTGTACCAGTACTATCGTATTGTACTCTCCCAAGCCTGTAGTATGATGCTCTACTTACGGTAAAGCATAAATACCGCTGATTGATTGGAGAACCAGAGAGTATTTCTGGGCATCGGTATCCAGATAATTAGGGAGCGCTGGCCTTAGGGTATTGACGGTGGCCAAGGACAAGGAGAGTTCTTTGGAGATTAGTCACGCTGTGCAAATTCTTGCCGTTATGAGCGGGGAGAAGTAAGATGAGCCACCGGCTCGTCTTCCATCCTGAATGTGAGAAAGGGAGTCAGCTCTGAACATCCTGAGCAAAGCGTTTTTTGAGTCTGTTCTTTTGCCACGAAGCTGCCTCTCTCCCCACCCCCACATCTAGAACGATGGCCGAGCTTCACTTCCAAGGCTGCAGGATTGAGAACCTGCACGAAGGACTCAGTTCGAAGCCTGACATTTGCTTATCTCCCCTGATGGGCTTTCGCCCCTGCCGGGAGGGCTGCCCCCGGGGCCTGGAGGACCACGAGTGAGTGGCCTGTGCCGTGGCCAGCACCTAGGCCAGAAGCCCTCACTTCACACCGTAGGTGGTGCTTTAGTCAAAAAGCTCTACCCCCTATGATGACTCTGTAGCCAACTGGCCTGGGACTAGAAGCCAGGGCCACTGGGCCAGCAGCAAGGCTTTTGTCAATTTGTGCAGCCAACATTTGATTGAGTTCCTAGTTCCCTGAGAACCACAGTCAAAACACTTTTCCTTCCTGAGAAAAATCTGTCGGCCACACATTTCTCCGATCCAGAAAGGTGGCAGTGGGTGACTTGATTGCTTATGTGGATTATAAAAGCATAAGAAGGTATTTGCAGATTACAGTTTAGCAAGCTGGTGTGATGATGATCACATATAAAAGCTCAGACCCTTCAATATTTTATCAGACACTTTGCCGCTCTCATCTCTCCCCTCGCTTTTGCATTCTCAAAAGCACTCATGTTAAAAATAAAATACCTGTTCTCTTGGGCGATGGTAATAGATACCTTAGTGGGAGGAAAGGCTCGTGGTAAATTTGATAAATTGCATGGATTTGGGTAATAGGATCCCTGCTCTGTATCTCCAAAACGAGCTGAGTTGATTTTGGTGTAAAATTAAACACATCCTCTGTCTTTATGTTTTGTAGATTCACAGTTTCCCATCAACATTGCAGCGGTAAAGAAAGATCATGATTTTCTCGAAAAGGACCTTGTAGAACCTCTTTGCAGGTAAACCAGATGACGTATTCCGGCTTTTCAGACCTTTTGGACCGTAGATATTCTCTTTCAAGGGTAGCCATGCCAGTGGTTATGCTCTGAGGCCATTTCAGAGTCACTTATTGACAAGGGGCTATCTACCAATGGCGGACAACCACCGAACCGAGGTGTGTCAATCTGCTCTGTTTTTGAAAATAATCTGAGCTGTCAGTCTATCGGGGGCATTCCCCGAGTGCCCACCGAGGGCTAGGCGCTGTACTGAGACGTTGGAAGGGTACCGGCAGTAGCAAGACCGATGGATATTCTTGTCCTCAAGAAGAGTAGAGTCTACTGGAGGAAGATAGCAATCAATTATTAAGAGAGTGTCCTTATGCTCAGTTTAAAATTATTTTCCCCGTATCTGGCGTCTGGCCAGAGTCCCACCGTGGTCAGCAGTTGCCCGGCGTAGAGACGGATGACGGATCCTGAGCAGAAAGTTTCAGGGGGACGGGGAAGGAAGGCCAGGGGAGGGGAGCAGAGCAGCCGACGGGGAAGGACTTGAACTTCCCACGGTGACTCCGGGAGTCAGCTCCGGAGGTTGTAGCTGCAGTTCCTCTGAGCAGCCAATTGGCATCACCTGGGTGGGTTTTGCAGCCAATCGCTGGGTGAGGCAGTAAGTGAAATGGTAACATTTACTCATCCCCATATCTGTGTGTATGTGTATTTTATAGATATAAAATATTTACCCAGTCAGTAAAAGAATAGATTCTTCTCCCCTGGCCCCACCTCTGAGGCGTAGATTTTCCACGTTGGAAACCGAAAGGCCGCAGACCTCTGGGTGATGAGAGTCGACGGAACATAATTTGCCTCCTCTCATGTTAGCACCCCATCGATCTGCTAGCCGTTTATAATAACGTTGGTATTTGCCAAGCACTTACTATGTGCAGAGCACTGTTGTAAGCACTGGGGTAGATATAGGGTAATCAGGTTGTCCCACGTGAGGCTCACAGTCTTAATCCCCATTTTACAGATGGGGCACTGAGCCACAGAGAAGTTAAGTGACTTGCCCACAGTCACACAGCTGACAGGTGGCAGAGCCAGGATCCACTCCTGGTACACTGCTGTCCATCCGGCGGTTGACAGGGAATACCCGATTGTGTCTCTTTTACTCCATGCACCCCTCTGGTGGGGAATGCCGGAGGCCAAAGAGCGTCCTGGTCATCTAAAAAAGAATTGGGACGAGAGTGATTTTTGCATTCATTTGAAGTCTTTAACCAAATTACTGGGCAAGTGGCCACAAACAGACGTGCCAAAGTCCCTGGCACGGGTTGGCCCATGGAGACAGGACGCAGAGTGGCCTGGTGGAAACAGTCCCTAAAATGGAAGCCAGGAGACCAGTGTCCGAGTCCCAGCTTTCCCTTTAACCTCCTGTGTGACTTTGGGCGAGGCCCTTGGCCTCTCCTGAGCCTCAGTTTCCCCATCTATAAAATGGGGATGAGGAACCTGCTCTTCCCACTTGGGACAGGGACTGTGTTTGATCCGATTATCATATATCTGCCCCAGTGCAAGCACAGGGCAAGTGTTCCGTAAATACCTTCATTGTGTTATGTCTGAGGTAAGTTGAGTTTATCGTGAAGAACATGAGAGTTCTAATACCCTTCCGTAGTGTGTCGCTAGGGAAGCGTTTGAGATAATAGTGGTATTTGTTGTTAAATCCCAAAGCACTGTGGCAAGCCCTGGGGTTTTGCCAGGGCTACAATATGAAAGTTGGTAGACATGTTCCCTTGCCCACAATGAGCTTACAGTCTAGAGTCAGTCTGAGGGAGAGGGAGAACAGATATCTGATCCCCATTATGCAGATGAGGAAACTGAGAGCCAGGCAGGTTAAGTGACTTGTCCAGAGTCACACAGCAGAGTCAGAGCTGGAACTGGAACCCAGCTCTCCTGATCGCAGGCCGGTGCTCTTTTGCATGACATCAAAAATCACTTGAGGTGTCTGCCCTGCGCAGACGGGCATTAGATGGACGTGATTCTTACTAAAGAGCACTTCTTCTTAGTTGGAAATGCGTGACATTTAGCGGGAGCAGAGGGAGTATTTCTACTTAATTGAATGCGCCTTTTTATGGAGAAAGCCCTAGTCTCCAATAAGCAGAACAGGAATGAATCTCTAGTAATACCACAGTACACCTTATTGAAGCCGCAGCGATGGGCTTAAACATTGCTAGTACGCACAGGATATGCTATTCATCTACTGCTCCGAGAAGCATAATTATAGCGTGATGGCAGTCGTGCCTCAGTGTGGGGCCTCACCTCTCTAGTCGTGGGAGGGGTAAGGAGACCGGGGAACAGTTGTTTAAGTTGGAATCTGCTTGTGCACATTCCCGAATGCGTTTCCGTTTGTCAGTTCCTGGTGCGTTCACTTCTACAGCCACTCACAGGTCACCGACAGAAAGTCTCCAACTGTAATAAACGAGTTTCAAAATGGATCTGAACGCTCAAAGCCCCGAGGGCTCCCCGCAGAGGGTGGTATCCCGAAAATCATCTAAAAACGAGTACAGTTTCAGTAAGGATAGCAACAGTTATGAATCATAGGGCCATAAAGCCAGAAGGGATCTCGAGGCACCATCTGGTCTCGGGGCAGGTAGATGACTAAACCCTCCCGGATAGAGGATTATCTTAATGATCCTTAATGATCTCCAGGGTCTACCTCCGGCCCGGTTCCGGGACCTCATTCAGGCTCTTATCGCCCTTACGACAGTCGCGAAGTTCTTCCGTCTTGTCGGCCGGTCTCCCTGAGTAGTGGTGAGCCCCGGCACCTGAGCGGCCGTTGTCACAGATGGGGTTCACTTAGGTTTATTCGATCGTTACTGTGTTTGTTCAATGCTTATCATGTGCCAGACATCTTACCGATCCCTAGGGTAGATATGGATCGAGTCCCTGTCCCACACAGGGCACGCAGTCTAAGTGGGATTGAGAGCGAGTATTTAATTCCCATTTTACGGACAAGGGAACCGAAGCCCAGAGAGGCTAAATGGCGTGTCTAGGGCCCTACCGCTAGTCACTAGAAGGCTGAAGGCTTTAGAGAGACTCAGGCTTCGCTGCTTTGCCATTCCCCGCAACCAATACAACAGACCACAGACTGCACCTTCCAAGCCCAGACTTTTCCAATGTCACCTCCTCCAACAAGCCTTCCGTGATTAACTTTAAATACCCAGGGTTGTATCAGCCCACCATCCATCTCTAGCACTTACATATCGACTTATACCCTTCCTCACTCTGTGTGTGTGTGTGTGTTTATAGCCATTTGTACAGTAAATTACTATTCTGATTATTCCTAATTGTCCACTTTTCATATCTGCATCCTCCATTAGACTGGAAGTCCCTTGTGGGCAGGGAGAGTGTCTCATGCTTCTGCTGTACTTCCCCTATGGGACCTTGCACATAGTAGGCCCTCGGTAAATACTAATAGTTATTGCTACTACAGCTCCTAATTTTTTAATAGTATCGGTTAAGTGCTTACTATGCGCCAGACACTGTACTAAGCCCCTGGGCTAGATAGAAGTTGATCAGAGTGGGGACAGTCCCCGTCCCACATTGGGCTCACAGTCTTAATCCCGTTTTTACAGATTAGGGAATTTAGACCCAGAGAATTGAAGCGGCTAGCCCAAGGTCACACAGCAGACAAGTGGCGGAGCCGGAATTAGAACCCAGGTTCTTCCAACTCCCCGGCCCGGGTTCTATCCACTAGGCCGTGCTCTTTAACTCCTACTTCACCAACAGAATAACCCTCCACACGAACAGCAACCACAAGCGCTCCGTACTGACAGCCCCCCGATGCAGATTCCAGCTTGCATCCCATTTGTGGCCTTTGCCTTATGAGCTTGAGGCATTAATTAGCCCCTTGTGTCTTCTGTAGAGAAGCAGTATGGCTCAGTGGAAAGAGCCCGGGCTCGGGAGTCGGAGGTCATGGGTTCAAATCCCGGCTCAGCCACTTGTCGGCTGTGTGACTTCGGGTGAGTCGCTTCACTTCTCTGGGCCTCAGTTACTCCATCTGTAAAATGGGGATGAAGATTGTGAGCCCCACTTGGGACAAGCTGATCATCTTGTATCCTCCCCAGCGCTTAGAACAGTGCTTTGCACATAGAAAGCGCTTAACAAATGCCATCATTATTATTATTATTATTCATCCAAGGTACGGGTCTGGGCCTTTGTCCTGCCGGCTGGATTCTGGGGAGCACTGGGCCGGGCCGCCTCTCTCTGCTAGGGCTTGGGTGACCACAGGCATGCACACCCCGTGCCTCCACTGAGCGCGGAGCATCCGGGGCCGCCCTCCAGGGGTCAGAGTCCCGAAGGGGAGGGCCTCTCCTTAACCACCAGAGATAAATGAGTCGTCGACTTCCTGGCTGCTCAGCTCGGCCAGTGCTGGATCCCGCCTTCCTCAGTGCTCCACGGGCTCTGGGCAAGCAGCCTCCAGAGGGCTTCCTCTCCTCTTAACGGGGGCTTTTGGGGATCTTTGATTTCAGTTTGGAGTCCTGACTGGCCAGACCATAGCTCATCTGAAGCGTAGTTTCTCCTCTTCTTCGTGGAAGACAAACTGTTTCCTACGCGCACGCACACACACGCTCTCTCTCTCTCTCCCCCTCCCTCCCCCTTCCCCGCCGCCCCCTCCAGCCTTCCCATTTCTTCCTTTGGCACTGCTCTCAGTGCTCAACCAAAATCTCTCGTGTTTTAATTTGAGTCTAATTCCTCTCATTTAGTCCCGAGTGGACATAGACCGGCTCCTTCCTGTTCCGCCCCCCCCCCCAAAAGCCCTGCATAAACTTTCATTCGACTAAGAGCCTTGACCTCTGTGGTATGTGGACACTGAGATGGGTCACGTTCTCTTCTTTTTCCCCTTTGTGGCACTCCTATAAAATGAAATTCATTTATTTAGCTAGATTTGCTCTTCGGGTTGCTTCTTAGAATTTCATGCTCTCCAAGGTGGAGGCAGATTAATTGTTTGATCAATCGTTCAACCGGTGGAAATTGTTGAGTACCGTGTGTTTGATCATTAAGTGCTCGGTGGACAGGTCTGTGTCAATCAATCATTGGTTTTTAATGAGCCCCTACTGTGTATTAAGCGCTTGGGAGGGTACGGAAACGTTCCCTGCCCACAATGAAAGTGTGACTTTGGGCAAAACCACTTCACTGCTCTGTGCCTCGGTTATCTCCTCTGTAAAATGGGGATTGAGGCTGTGAGTCCCATGTGGGACATGGACTGTGTCCAACCTGATCAATCTGTAAATACCCCAGTGCTTAGCACAGTGGTTGGCACATAGTAGATGCCCTGGGTTTTATTGAGCACCTGAGTGTCCTGCCCTGTCTTTCCCCGTAGCGTAGAGGCCAGAGAAGGAATCTTAGACTTCGATTGTGTTTTTCCAAAAGGACTGTTCAGTGCATCGTACCTAGTGAGTACTACTGCACTAAGCGCTTGGGAAAATATAACCGAAGTAAAACTGAATATTTCCAGTTGCACCTACTCTCTGAAATGGAGCTACTTCTCACCAGAGAGATTCCGTGACTGGGGAAGATAAGTTGTTTTTGCCCTGAATTGTTCTGCGGTCTCCCCGGTCCTGGTCCGCTGGAGCTTTCAGTCTAGAGGGGGAGACAGACAGGAAAATAGATTACAGATACGGGAAATGGCAGAGTGGAAGGATATGGGCATTTGTGTTGTGGGGCTGAGGATCGGGGGGACTGTCAAGGGGCTGTGGTCGGTATGAAGCCGCCATATCCCACGTGCTTTGAGAGTTGAAAGAGAAGTGTTTCTCCTGTCCGGGGATACGGTTGGCTCAAACCAGAGCAGCGGTGAGGTAAAAAAACAAGTCGAGGCATAAGCAAAGCAACCTGCGGAATGAGGAGCGTTCAGCCCTCCGAGAACGTGCGTCTCCAAAGGAGTCCCTGTCGGGCAGGCCCCCGGGTACAACCGTGGGGGTCTCTCGACGGGTCGGTGAGCCCTGTTTCGAAAGCGGGGGCAAGTGGGCGATTCTGCACCGCAGCCAGCCGGGTGATTGGAGCCCGTCGGGGTAGAGCTAAAAAGGCCCCGACCGTTGGCAAATCAAGTCCCCGGAGGTTTCCTGGTGTCAGAAGAAGTTTCCGAAACGCACCACCCCCAGGGGCTCGCCAGAGCCTCAACGCTCATTTCCTCAAACCGGGGTCTCCGTTGGAGGTCAACATAAAATATCTCACCTCCCAGAAAGTCCGCTCCTGCCAGCCGGAAGAAGCCGTCGTGCAAGCCTCCGGCCCCTGGCCAGAAGTCCCGTGGAAGCCCGCGAGCCCTCATGGGCCTGGCGACAGCCCGTTAGGTTCACCGGACTGCGTTTGGCTTGCTTTGGGATCCAGATACCCTAGGACTCTCCTGACAGGGCTGTTGGGAGGGGCCCGCCCCTCCCGGGATTGCATACCAGGGTTGTTTATTTGGCATATATGTAACTGCCTCTCCTGCCAGAATGTGAGTTATGCAATGCGGCCCCCGCCCCCCTCCCCCCAACCCCAAACGCACACCCCACAGAGTCCTTTCCCATGGCCCTGCAGCTGCAGCAGGAGCAGCAGCCTGAAGATGAGTGGAGCTTCTGCCTGCCTCTCTTGTCTCTGATCTCTCTGCCAGTGACGGCGGTACCTTCGGAGGCCCTGCGTCTCCCCCGGGGAGGGACGCCCCACCCGGCACGCTATCCGACCCACGGGCCTTTCTACCTGGCTGCCGCTGACACGTCAGCAGAGGGTGAGAAGTTCAGGCTGATGGGGGTTTAATTGTCAGACGCCTTAATGTCCCTGATTTTTTTTTTCCTCGCATCTCTTGGCAGCGATGGTCTCTTGGAAAGACCGTGGAATTGAGAGTTAGGGGACCTGGGTTCTAGTCCCAGTCTGGCCACCGACCTGCTCTGTGACCTTAGGCAGCTCTCTTAACCTCTCTGGGCCTCAGCTTCCTCTTTGGTAAAGTGGGGGGACGGTTCCAGCCCCCCTCCCTCTGGTCCCCATATAGACGGGAGCTGGCACTGATGCGTTTTTGATCAGCGGTTCAGCCCAGAAACTCTTCTCCCTGCTGTGTGAGTGCAGCATTCCTTCGGTTCCTCCCAGTTTCAGTCCACCCCGGACCCTCGGGTATGAGACTCAGCAGGAGCCGTGGCGTCCACTTGTCCCGTCCCGAGTGCTTAGCACGCTGCTCAGCCCCAAAGGGGCCAACCTTTCATTGTGAGCCCGGGAGCTGAATGGGGACGGGGATTTTAGGGGGGAGGAGGACCGGGGTGGGATAGACGTCAAAGAGGGAGTAGGTGAGTTGGGTCTTTTCGACTCTGATTGGAAACTCTTCGGGTTGCAATTCATTCATTTCATGCAGTCGTATTTATTGAGCGCTTACTGTGTGCAGAGCATTGTACCAAGCGCGTGGAAAGTACAATTTGGCAACAGATAGAGACGATCCCTACCCAACAACGGGCTCACGTGAGCACGCCAGGGCCCTTTGGGCATCGGACCCCATCCGCCCATACAGATTAAGTCCTCTCGGTTGATTTGATTCGGCTCAAGTGGAGCTGCCCCTCCCCGTTAGGCACCGTAAGCCTGGTGTGGGCAGGGGTTGTCCCTCTCTATGGCTGAATTATACTTTCCAAGTGCTTAGTACAGTGCTCTGCAAACAGTAAGCGCTCAGTAAATACGATTGAATGAATGAAGAATGAATAGGAACCTGGTCCCCCACCCGCTCTGAGAAACACCTGCCTGCCCTTGGCTCATCGCCAGCTGGAGAAGTGCCGGGAGCCGGCTGCCTCGTGGTCCAAATTGAGCCGTAAGTGGTTCACATTCAGCGTGTGCATGGAGGTCCGGCTGCAGGGACCTTGCCGGCAGTTTTTACAGTATTTCCATCGTCTCGAGCAGGCTGGGACAGGGCAGCCGACGGGGAAAATGCGATGATCCCAGTTCTCCTAGGAGGCGGAGGCTGGCCTCCTCCCAGCATCCCGGGCAGGGCATACTCTCCCTGCAGCCCTCGCCGTTTCTCCCGCCGGTCTTGTCCGACACCGTGGCCACTGTATCCAGAAGGGCCTGCCCTACCCTGTCGGACGGATATTCCCGGATCCCTGCCGGCCGTCAAGCCAGCACGCGCCGTCAAGACCCACGTCACCGCAGAAATCCCCTCCGAGCCCCCGTCTCTCTGCCGAGCTTCTCCGTGCCAGGGGCCACCGGGAGGTTGTCCAGTTTCGTTGTCCCCGCCTCCTCTGCCGGGCACCGGTCTCGGTCTGCTCCAGAGCTGTTCTGGTCTGGCAGCTGTCTGCCGTGCCAGAGTTTAAAGGCCAGAGACAACTAGAGGGCACGTGGGCCAAACTTGGAATCGAATACCATGGCAGCAGGAATGCCAGAAGAGCCCCAGAGTAAGCTTCGAGCACCGTGGCAGAGTCCAGAGTCTCCAGCAGGATGCTTTCTTCCCACCCAAATCCACACCACCGTGGACTCTGGGGACCTTTCCTGGCTTTCCTCCCAACTGAGCTTCTGCTGCTGGGTTGTAAGAGGAAGAGCAGTGTGAGCCAAGTGTCATGAGAATGATTTTGTGTGTATGCGTGTAGATGAGAGTGCGAGGATTGTGCACGTAGGAGGGTGTGGATTATGCCCGTGTGTATGAGAGTGCATAGATGTTGCTGTCTGTATGTGCGTACGTGGATTGTGCTTTTGTGTAGGAGAGTGAGCGGATTGCGTGTGTGTGTGAGTGCACAGATTGGCTACGCATGTGAGAGTCTGCGGATTGTTCATGTGCTGACGAATACAGTTTGCCTCATAAAAGCCGTTTCCATTCAGAAATATTGCATTTTGGGAGAAGTCACCTCCAATTCGGGGTCAGCTCTGTTAAGGAGGAGACGGAGCAGTTGGTTGATAGATGTGCTGTCCGTCAGCCCGGCCCGCTTTCCCTGCAGGACGGGACGATCCCCCGTTGTAGGAGATATACCCTTATTAGATCCTTCCGAAAGTGTTCAGAACAGATAGCTGCCGAGAGCCCCGTGGCCCTACTGACTCCATTTTTCTGACCGCCCACGATTTTGTGCCATCGAGCAGGTAACCGCTCCCGGGACAGTAACCGTGTCCTCTCGGTCCTTCCGTTCCGTGTGTCTGCACTTCACGGCTCTGCCCGTTCACTGTCGGGGAATCGGGGAGCATCCTTCCTCTCATCGTGAACCTGCCGGGGAGAAAGTTTTGCACGGGAAGGGGGTGTGGTCAAAGGGCACATGTGCTACAGTGCCAGTTTTCCTTGGCGAGGGTCCAGCCGGGGCGCCGTTGGAGGCGCTCACCAGGAGCCCCTGCTGCTCTTGCCCTGCTCCCCTCCCAACCAAAGAGGAGGCCCGTTTCTGAGGCTGGAAATCGCAGTCGTCTCCCCCCGGTGCCACTGACCGTCACGTTGTGCTTTCTTTCAGACGACTGTTCACGTTGAACAAGTGTGCCTCAATGAAACTCGATGTGAACTTCCAAAGGAAAAAGGTAAGGGGGTAGACACCGCCCCGGTGGCCTCCTCCAGGACAGAGGAAATGTGGGATTGGAGTCTGTCCTCGCAGCTCCCAGAGGTGCCCCGGCGGGCTCTTCGGAAGTGAGGGAGAAGACGGGCCTCCCGCCGTCCCTCCCTCTCCCCCAACTCCGGTGGCCTCTCACTCCAGCCAAGCTCACCCTGGCCGGAACGTGCACGGTGCGAATCCGTGGCCGTCGGGCACAGAGTGGAGGCGCAGGTGGCCCCGAAGTACGGCGGTGGGGAGTTGGGCGGGCGTGACCTGGGGAGAAGGGAAATGAATCAGGGGAGGCGTTGTGGAGGAGGTGAGAAGGGCTCAAAGATGGGGAGAACTGCCGGTGTACCCAGAAACGTGTACAGAAGCAAGGTAGATGGAGACACCTTCCAGATCTGGGGTCCTTGAAATTTTTTGCTTGACTATTTCACAAGTCTCTCCGTGCTATTTTACTGCACATTTTGCCATCATCTTGGGTCTCTCTCCATTGGTGCAGTGGGGAGGTTGTCCAGAACAGTTTTTCTAATGCTTTCCTTTTCTGGGTTTTCCCACTGTCTTAAGTGGCTTCCAAAAGGTCCATTAGTAACTCCTACCGCTTCTGCTACTCGCAGTACCACTAGCGGCGTACACAAGGGACCAGACCTTCTTCTGCTTTTTCCAGTATTCAGATGGTCTCTGTACCGTGTTGGTGTGTGGAGTTCTTCCTTTTTTTTTTTTTTTTAAACTCTGGAGAATGTCGAGGAAGGAAAGAGGAAGACTAAAATAGATGGACAGCTTTCAATAAGTAGTGTTACTTGATCACCCACCGAGTGACACATTACATTGCCTACGTGGTTGTCATAAGGACACGTCTCCTTGAAAGGTGACGTCTCTGTCTTTCTTAATATCGCTTCTCTCTCCATAATGTGGGGGAGAGGTTGGCAAGGGCTCAAAATCGGCCCGCATAGCCAGGTAACCCAGGCAAGATGGAGTCGAGGGTCTGTTTCTTCGCCATCACACTGGGGTTCATGGAAGTCATCCGGGCAGAGTTAGACCTTTCGCTCCTCTTGCTCTAAAGGGGATATTTTTGTCTGTTATTTTTTACTCGAGTATTTGACTCGGTTGCACAGAACAACGTAATATCTCAACAACTGTAGAGAAGAATCTCTTTAGAGTATAAATGAGGTTTTTTTTTTTTTATTCTTTGAGTCAAAAGAAATCCAGTAGAGAATTTTAGATATCTGTCCAACCCTCGGTTAAGCAGTTCAAAAATCAGAGATTCTCTTCTGTGGCGGTCAGAGGTTAATGGGATGACTCGACCGGCGGCTGGCTGCCTATCCTGTACTCATCTGTGTATTTTAAATTTTACTTATTCCAAAGGTGACTCTTCATCCCTCCCCAGATGGCCTTCCAAACTGGCCCTTCACCCTCCGCTGTCCCTCCTCAGTCCCCTCGCTGGCACCGTCCCCCGTCCCGGAGCCCCTTCCCTCCTCACCGACACTCCCCAGATCCCACGTCCTCCAACAGACCATCCCCGATTCATTCCCGTCAACCCGTCGGTCACCTAGTGCGCTCGGGCGGGTACCCGAGGGAATGTTCTCTCGCCAGGGAATGTTTCTGTCCTTTTGCTGATTCTGATTCTGACGTGATTTCTGTATCAGACGGGTTTTCCCCGTCAAGAGCGCAGGTTCCTCGTGGGCTGGGCAGGCGTCCCTTGGTCCAATGCGCCGGCCCGAGGAGGTGCCCGGTAGATTCCCTCCCCGGGGCCGGGTCCCCCGCCCGGAACGGCGTTGAGCGCCCGGCGCTGTGTTTTTCAGAGTGACGACTCGGATGAAGAGGACCTTTGCATCAGCAACAAATGGACGTTTCAGAGGAGCAGCAAGAGGTGGTCTCGCGTGAACGACCTGGACTCGCTGTTCCGCGGCTCGGACCGCCATGGCTCTCTGGGGGACGCTAAGATGAGAAACACGACGAGCAGCGAGAGCGTGGTGACGGACCTGAGCGAGCCGGAGGTCTCCTCCATCCACAGCGAGAGCAGCGGAGGGAGCGACGGGCGCGGCCAGGCTGGCGGCGCCGGCCGGGAGGCCTCTGACCGGGGCGGCCCGGACTCGGCCGGTGGCACCCCGCCGGCCCCCGGGGACGCCACGAAGAACGACAGGTCGGCGCGGACCAGAACCAAGACTTTCCTGAAGCGCATGGAAACGCTCCGGGCCTGGGGGACCTCCGACAAGCCCCGCGGGCCCGGGAGGGCGGGCGGCATGGTGATCAGCGGGCCGGTCCTTCAGCAGGAGTCCGAGGCCTTAAAGACCCTGCGCTGCGTGCAGCTGGTCAACGGGGAGCTCGGCGGGGCGGCCCCCGGGGGCCCCTCGGCCTCCCTCCGGCCCGGCTGCGACCACAGCCGGTCCGTGAACGGGAACGACGGCGGGAGCGGCGGGAGCACCCCGGGCCCGAAGGAGCGCAGGTGCCACGAGCCCGGGAAGCGGGGGGGCATGTGCTTCGAAGGCCTGGAGGAACTGATGGGGACGACCCTGCGGCAGCTGAGCGAGCAGAGTCGGGGCAGCGAGTTTCACTCGCAGGACGACTTGGTGGTGCTCGTGCCCAAGGACCACAAGCCCGGAACCTTCCCCAAGGCCCTGTCCATCGAGAGCCTCTCCCCGGCCGACCCCGGCGGCGCCGTCAACTGGAGGACGGGCAGCATCTCTCTGGGCAGGCGGCAGGGTCCCGGCCGCCGGGAGCCCGGGCTCCTGGCTCCCTGCCCCCGAGGGAGCAGGGTCAGCGTCTACGACAACGTGCCCGGCTCCCACCTGTGCGCCAGCACCGGCGACCTGCTGGACCTGGGGCGGGACGAGCTGTTCCCGCCCGTGAACGAGATCCTGCAGCGCATCAGCGGGCAGCCGGAGGCGGTGGACTGCTGGCCCGAGAGCCTGCTGTCCGAGCTCCGGGCCGAAGGCAAGGCGACGGGGGAGGGCGGCCCGTCCCCCTGCCCGACCCCCCACCACGTCGCTTTGGATTTCGAGGGGAACTCGGGGTCCGACGGTCGGACGACGCCCAGCGACATGGAGCGAGACGGAGCCTCCCTGAACGAGTCGGAGGTGACCGGAGTCCGGGAGAGGCGCGATTCTGGAGTCGGGGCATCGCTCACCCGCCCCAACAGGTCGGTAGCCGGGTGCGGCTAGGATGCGGCGGGCCCGTGGCTTGCCCGCGGCCCCGCTGCGTGACCTCGGGCGGGTCACCCGACGGCGCTGGCACCTGCCCGCCCCTTCTTCCCTCCCTCCCGCTGAGAACGTGAGCCCCTTCCGATCGTCTCGTATCTACCCCGGTGCTGGCCCCGTAGGGGCTACCTCATAGACGGTGTCGTCATTCTGTTGTTGTTTTCTCATTTGCTGTTTGGGGAAGAGTAGTTGTAATAGCAGTTATTGATCACCTATTGAGTCCGGAGGACTGGACTCGGCCCTGGGAAAGAAAACCCGGGCAGGAATTAGACTCGGTCGCCGTCCCTCGGCGCGGGGGGCTCACAGTCTGGAAGAAAGGTTCGAGGGTGAAAAAAAGAAGGTTTGAATAGACTTATTCCTGCTCCATTTCTTTGGTTGGGGTTAATCCCTCATCTCTTGCTTAAGCTGTCCTCAAGATGTGACAGAGCATATAACGTAGCGGGGGAGGGAGCACCACGGTCCTAATAATAATAATAATGATAATTATGGTATTTGTTAAGTATTTACCGTGTGCCAGGCACCGTACTAAGCGCTGGGGTAGTCCCTGTCCCACATAGAGCTCACAGTCTTAATCCTAGCGGATCGAGCACGGGCCTGGGAGGCGGAAGGGCCTGAGTCCTAACCCCGGCTCTGCCGCTTGTCTGCCACTTGCCTCGTCTGTTAAATGGGGATTAAGACGGCGAGCCCCGAGTGGGACACTGACTGTGTCTGACCTGATCAGTTTGTATCTTCCCCAGTGCTTAGTACAGTGCCTGGCACATAGTAAGAACGTACCAAATACCATTAAAGAAAAAAAATAACCACAGCAAGCTTTCTCTGAATGAGAACAGGAATCTTCAGGCTCCAAGGCTCCTCTTGTCTTTGGTCTCGGTTTGAAGGGCAGGTTGGGAAATAGCAACCTGGCATCCCATGTCCGGAGACCCAAGGAAATGGAGATGGAGGGTGCGTCTCTCTTCCCCTTGCTTTTCTTCCTTCCATTCATTCATTCAGTTGTATTTATTGAGCGCTTACTGTGTGCAGAGCACGATACCGAGTGCTTGGAAAGTACAATTCAGCGGTAAAGAGAGATGATCCGTGCCCACTCCGGACGTACAGTCTGTTTTCTGTGAGCAGAACGCTGTACTAAACACTTGGAGAGGAGGGAGACACGTGGGGATTGAAGGGGGGGGAAGGGGAAGAGACGTCAAGCCCTCCAGCTTCCCCCAGGGGGTTGGGAGACCCCGTCCCCCGTCCCCCGTCCTCCCAGACCCGGTCCCCCCCCACCCCCCAGTCCCCATCTCCCCTTTCTTCCCTCCCTTTTCCTCCCGGTTTCAGGGCAGGAATATTGAAATTGAATTGAACTGAATTGGATTCCCTCCCCCCACCCCCAATTTCTTAAACCCGATCCCTTTAAAACGATTGCCCGATCGACCCTGAAACTCATTCCACCATCCACCCTCCCATGAAACTCTTACTCCGTCTAACTGATTGGATTGTCAAGAAGCGTTTCCGACCGTTCGGTCTAAACCCAGTTCATCTCTGGCTGCGTTTCATTTTCAGCAGTTTGTTTAACTCTGCAAATACTGTAACGTGCCGCGATCGACAAATAGGCAGAGTGCAGGAGCGGCTCGCTTCTCTAACGCGCTCTTGTGGGCTCCTGCTCTAGGCGGTCACGCTGGAACAGTTTGCACATCGCCCGTCTGCCCGCTCACGCCGCCGCGTCCCTGCGGATCGGCGACCAGACCGCCGGCCAGCTGAATCTGCTCCAGAAATTCTCCCTTCTTTGCCTGACCGCCATCATGGAGAAGAACTCTCTGTCCAACAAGCACGGCTGGACCTGGTGAGTTCCCGGCAGAAGTAGCCCTTTGAAGGAGCCAGCGACTTCTTCAGTTCGCAGGCGAGGGGTGGTTTGGATAGTCTTGGCATCTGGATCTGTATTGCCCCACTCTGTTGTAACTTCCTGAGCACTGAGCTCAGCACTCTGCACACACTAAATAATGCCATCGATTGCATTTATTTGCTGCATCCTGAAGTCCCCACAGTCGCCCCCCGCCTTCTCTCCCGGAGGCTATTTCTACTCCCGCGGTCCAGCTGGGTTTTACTTCACAGTTCAGGCCTGGCCTCTAGGGAACTAGCGACTGGGGCGAGCACTTGTCTATCGTGGGGGCGGGGCTGGGCCCGAGGAACAGTAGTCAGAGTCCAGGAAAGGAAATGGCGAATGAATCCATCCATCAATAGTATCGATTGGGTGCCTGCTGGGGGCAGAGCGCTGTACCGAGGGTTTAGGAGAGTACCCGGGAAGGTGAAAATACGATCCCCGTCTGCCAGGAGCTTACTTTCTAATAGCTGAGCGACAGACACTAAATAATTACAGGTAGAAGGCAAAGAAAGAGAATGGAAAGATGGATGTGCGGGCTGGGATGAGGCCCAATCCCATGCTCTAGGCACAGTAGGCCTTCAGTAAATTCTGTGGCTGGCAATGAGAGGAGTTAAAAATGTAAGTATTTTTATATACGGTATTTGTTAAGCTCTGTTTGTGCCAGTCACTGTGCTAAGCGCCAGGATAGATACAGAGATACTCGAGTTGGACACAGTCCCGTCCCACATGGGGCTCAAGGTCTCAATCCCCATTTTGCAGATGAGGTAAGTGAGGCACAGACAAGTGAAGGGACTTAACCCAAGGTCACCCAGCAGACAAGTGGCGGAGCCGGGGTTAGATCCCAGGTCCTCTGACTCCCGGCCCCACGTTCTTTCCAGTAGGGCATGCTGCTTCTCAGATTTGCCAAAATATCAGCCCGGCGGTTAGAAGGAACATCTTGGACTTGCAGTTTACAAATGCTTAGCTTGTGGCAATAGTTCATCACTTTAATTGGTGAATTTAAAGATGGATCCTTTATTTTGATTTCACTGGGGAATGAAAATATGTTCAGTAAATAACCCTTGTACCCTTGTAAACCTTGGTGCTAGTTGAATGGCTCTTGCTTCGTCAAATCTTAGGTAATCTCCTAAACTGTTCCGTATGGACTCAACTCTCGTTAATGTCTATACAATCACTATCATTTATTACATACTCGCTGTCATTTATTACGTACTTAAAATATCCCGAACATCCATTCCAGTTTCATGTCTGCTTCTCCAGGGAGCGTGTACAGAATTGGAAAGCCAAAAAAGTAATGACAATGATGAGTCGATGGGTTTCGGGGATTGAAACGTCTTACCGTTTATTTAAAAAACGGAACTGAACCTTATCGCTGATGACTCTGGCCCAAGAAATCGAAAACTGAAGACAGAAACATCTCAGAGCTACATGAGAAACAGGCACCCCATCCACCCAGGTTTTCTCTCGGGCTTTCCCACTTGAGGGTTTTCGTCGAGCATTTTAAAGCAGTGTGATTTTGGCCTCTCTGGTCGAGGTGCATTTTCCTAACCGGAGGACATCTGCAAACGCGTCAAGGCCGTGATACTTATTCGTTAGGAGAGAAGCCGTAGAGAGGAGGGTACTTCATTGAGCCCCCACCTGATGCAATGCCCTATACCGAGTGCTTGGGAAAGCGCAGCACACGAGAAACGTTCCCTGCCCCCGAGGAGAGAAAACTGGAATCCCCCACAAACTCCCTAAGATCAGTTCATCCATCAGTGGTATTTACTGAATGTTTACTGTGTGCAGAGCACTGTACTCTAGACCGAAAGCTTGTTAAGGACAAGGAACGTATCTGCTGCTTCTGTTGTACTGTACTCTCCCAAGTGCTCAGTACAGTGCTCAGCACATAATTGGTGCTCATTAAATGCCACTGATGGATTACGTAGCCCCTGGGAGAGTACAGAGGGGTCGATGAGACCTGACCCCTCCAGTAAGCTACGAAACTCGCCAGGACGACAGTATGGAAGCTTGTACCCCGCTCTGTGTGACTGTTCTTGTTGGGTTCTTTAGGGCGGTGCCGAAGTTCATGAAGAGGATCAAAGTTCCTGATTACAAGGACAAGAATGTGTTTGGAGTTCCTCTCATAGTTCACGTCCAGAGGACAGGCCAGCCCCTTCCTCAGAGTATACAACAAGCACTGCAGTACCTGCGCACCAACTGCCTGGACCAGGTATGGTTAATGGCGGCAGGGAGCTTGGGGGGAGCGATGCGCATCATGCCCAGGGACGAGCAGAAGCAGAGCTATCTTCCTCCTCTCGCGGTCTGCTGGACCTGGAGATCGGCCCTAAGGTGGCAGGTGGAGTGGCCCGAGGGGCTGCACTGGTACCCCGTCACGATGTTTTCAGCCCGATTATTCTTCCAGCGTGGAAAGCACATGGCCAGCACCACGAGACTGGTATCGCGTCGGTATACGATCTGATCCGGTCGAACAGAGTCCGGGTCCCACGTGGGGCTCACGGTCTTAATCCCCATTTTACAACTGCGATAACTGAGGCACGGAAAAGTTAAATGACTTGCTGGAGGCCACAGAGCAGATACGTGACAGAGCCGGAATCAGAACCCGGGTCCTCTGACTCCCAGGTCTGTGCTCTTTCCACTAGGCCACGCTGCTTTCCCAGCACTTTTTCGAAGGCAAGAAAAACAAACTGAATTTGACCACCCTAGAAATCACCAAGTCATCTGAGAGTGTTTGGTCAATGCAGTCTTTAGTGTCACTAGGCTAGAATTGAGAAGAAAACCCCCATCACATTTAGGCTTTGCCACCGGTGCCTGCCAGGTTGGGTCCGTTAGTACCAGGACTTCGGGAGAAGTCGCACGGCATCTTCTTCCAAATCACGGCCCCTTGGCCATGAGACTGTCCGACCCCCGAGGTCCCTTTTATCTATTTCGAATTGATTTTGAAGATTCAGGCTATACATCTCCTCTCTTTAACTTCCTCCTACTGCTCAAAGCCGGAAGAAATCTTTAAAACTAAAAACAGATTTGTTTACATTCAAAAACAAACATTTGCCAGAAACATCTGAAAACAATATCGGCTATACAACTAACTACTCTCTTCTCTATTGACTTTGTTGTTATTGGGGGAAAATATGATAAGATATGCATATCTCCTTCCAAGTCGTGCATAATGCCTAGCATACTGTTTCACTGCACTTCATGTTAATATTGATATTTAAGGCTGCGGCGGCTCAGCCGTCAGCTGTGTCTCAGTCCTGCAGTGGATGCAGCCACGTTCACATTGAATATTCTTTCCGTATCCACATTGAATATTCTTTTGTTATTCTCGTGTTTTTATTGGCCTCCGGGCCAAGGGTCCTCAGTGGCAGAGGGCAATCTGGTCCATCATTCAGAGAGGTAGCGTGGCCTACTGGACAGAGCACGGGCCTGGGGGTCAGAAGGACCCGGGTCCTAGTCCCACTTGTCTGCTCTGTGACCTGGGGCAAGTCACTTCACTTCTCCGTGGCTCAGTTACCTCATCTGTAAAATGGGGATCGACACTGTGAGCCCCATGTGGGACGGCGACTGGGTCCAACCCGATTAGTTCGTATCTACCCCAGCGCTTAGTACAGTGCTTGACACATAGTAAGTGCTTCTCAGATACCATTAAAAAAAATAAAAATCGATCAGTGGTATTTATTAAGCGCCTATGTGCAGAGCATGTACTAAGCGCTTGGGAGAATATAGCCAAATGAAGTCCAGTTCTTTCCAGCCTCCCCCTCCTTCATTCATTCAATTCAGTCGTATTTATTGAGCACTTACTATGTGCAGAGCACCGTACTAAGCGCTTGGAATGTACAATTTGGCAACAGATAGATCAATCCCTGGCCAACGACGGGCTCACGAGGATAGCCTCCGGTTGGTTACCCTTCCTATCCCCACTCGGGGGACGGCTACCCCCAGCGACTGCCGTGAATTCTAGAGAATTACCCTGGGACAGCTCTATTACATCACCTTCCACGTGTTCGGGGGAATCCATTCTTGGGTAAACAGAGAAGAGATAAACCAAGAGAAGACTGATGGCAAAGCGCAACTCTAGTCCAGAAGAGAAGGGAAGGCAACCCCCGTTAGCGGAGGTGCCGGGGCAGGTGGGACCTAGGAGGGAAGCGGCTCCACAGAACCAACAGGTCGTGGAGCGGACACCGCCGTATCCTCCGGGTCCCGAGGAAGAAGAGTGAATGATAGAATTTGAACAAGCAGGGTAAGAGCAAGGAAAAAAGACGAGGGGACTCAGAGCGTGTCATGGCCCGCCTTCTCTGCCAGGCCCCCAGGCCAGACAGGGAGAGTGGTGGCTGACGGGAAAGGCAGACAGAGGCGACCACGGTAACTTTATTAATGACGATAAAGGGGTTTATTAAGCGCTAACTATGTACCGAGCCGTGGGATAGAAGATAATGGGATCGGGCACAGTCCCCGTCTCCCCTGAGGCTCGCGATCTGAGCAGTCAGTCGGTCAGTCGGTGGTATTCGGTGAGCGCTTACTGTGCGTGGGGCACTGTGCTCAGCATTTTGGAGGGGAAAATGCAGTAGGATTGTTAGATAGGACCCCTGCCTTTAAAAAGTTGGCAGTCTGGAGGGGGAGATTTAGGGAGAGAGAACAGCTAGCTAATCCCCATTTCCTTTCATAGCAGTGGGGCCTAGTGGGACCAACACAAGCCTGGGAGTCAGAGGACCCAGGTTCTAATCCCAGTCCCGCCACTTGCCTCTTGTGGGAACTTGGGCAAATCACTTAACTTCTCTGGGCCTCGGTTTTCTCATCTGTAGAATGATGAATCAGTACCTGTTCTTCCTCCTACTTTGACTGCAAGCCCCAGGCGGGATAGGGGCTGTGCCTGACCCGGTGATCTTGTATCTACCCCGGCTCTAATTGGCTTGGCACACGATGAGCACTTAACAAGCGCCAGTTTCTTCTGGAACGGTGTTCTGGATCCTCTTCCCACAGAACGTGTATATTCGTGGGTGGCGTTCCTCCTCTCCTTCCCCGCCGCTCCTCCGGATCGGCTGTCAGGCGAGAGTCCCTTACCTTCCTAGACTCTGTGGTTGACTAGGGGTAAATGCGAAGCTCACCCTCCTTCCTTCACGGAGTCTGCAGGTGATGAGGCTCAGCCTGTCCGTTCTCGGCTCGGGCAGCTGGCTTTCAGCCGGAGTGAGGAAATGTCGTCTCCAATTAGGAACCATTTGTATGCAGACCGAGCGGCGGGTAAGAGGAGTCTCTGGGCCTTTTCCGCGGGCAGGGCGTTTATTCCGGCCCCCGACGGGCCGTGCGGCGCAGCGTCCGTTACTGTCTGTTCCCGGGGAAAATGCGGTCCCCGCCGCTCCGGGGATCAAACCCGTAATGAAAGGGTCCAGGAGAACTGGCAGCCTGCTGGGTTTTTTTAATGCAACTTTCTCTCTCGGGAGAAAACAAACCTTTCCTGATCAATTAAGCACATTTCTAAGGCGAGGGAAACGAGAGGTTCTGATAGGCGGCATTAAACACCGGCGGGGAGAAGCTAAACAGGTCGCCACGTGGGAGGTTTTGTAGTACGGAGGAGAAATTTGAATTCTAATGCAGCCATCACGCAGAGCCTCGTGTTTGATTATAAAAGCCTAATTACGTGGCCGGAGGCCTAATCCGGCTGGCGCCCGGCCCGCGTTCGTTCAGTCATCGGCGTCGGAGGGGCGCCCGCCGTGTGCACGGCCCCGGAGTACTCGCTGGGGAGCATCCCTAAAGATAAAAGGCCCCAACCCTGCCCTCCAGGAGCTTCCGCTCCCTTCCTCCAAGGGAAACCGAGGCCCCCCGGTGTCTGCTGGAGCCGGAACCCCGAGCCGGAGGGGCCAGGGTTGGGCTTTGGGCGGGTCAGAGGATTTACGGAGCGCTAACCGCGGGCCAGGCGCTGCTGTAGCTACAAGATAATCGGATGGGGCGCAGTCCCCGTCCCACCCGGGGCTCCCCATCTGAAAGTTAGGAGAGCTGGGACTTGGGGTTTCCGGGCTTTAAATTCCTCGTAACTTCTCCGGCCCCTCGCTCCACGCCCTACCTCGGCGGGTGCCGAATAACGACGCCACGGCCGTCTCCAGGGGCCGGGCCGGACAGCCGATCTCTCCGCAGGGAAGATTCCCTCCCACGACCCGAGGAACCACCTTTCCCGAAGCCGACCCTCTGCAGGGGACGGTGCCGGGCGCATCCCGCTCTGTGGGATTTTGTTGCCGGGATTCAGAACAGGCGGAAGCATCGCTCGGTGTGTTCCGTTCCGTCTCCCACAGACGGAGCCTCATCCCATTTCCCTCGCGGCCCATCCCGCTGACATTTACATAAGCCGGAGGATCTTCCGATCGCTCGGAAGCTTTCCCTCGCTGTCGGTGCGATTTAAAACCGTCAGTGGCTCCCGTCAGGAGGCCGCCGCCGAGAGCCGCAGTGAGGCATTTGGAAGTGGAGGAGAGGCAGTGGCGGGACCCGAAAACCAAGGTGGGGGAGGGAAGGGGAGCGATCCTGGGATGTTGGGCCCACCCCTTTCTGTACAGCTGGGATCCGAGCGTAGGAACGCTCCCACACCCGGGCTCCTAAGGCAACCACCGCCACCCCTGCAGTGGAGAAGGAGGTAGGCGGAGGCTGCCAATCGGCTCCCGTCCCCGCCCCCCTCGACGGCTCCCTCTCCGCACATCGTTCCTCCCGTTACTCATTACACATTCTTCCGCAGCGTGAGCTGAAGGCTGTGCTGATTTTGCTTCATAGATAAGACACCTTTTACCCCGTCGTACGTCTCCCGCACGTAGAGTCGTCCGGCGACCCGGAGACGCCGCGGCCGACGACGAACGCGAACGTCTCCGAGCGGCTTGCCCGCTCACTGGGCTCGCCGTTCAGGGGAGCGTTGTTCAGGCCCCATGGGAAAGAGAGTTGTTTTGGGGTGGCGGTGGTGATGGCTCCCACCGAGTCATCCGCACTCTCTCGCCCCGTCTCTCTCTCTCTCTCTCTCTCTGCCCGAGGGCCCGGATCGTACGGCGGCCGGTAGGGAGAAGGGGTGCGGCGGTGCCCCTCCGAACCTTCACGGTAGGAATAGTCTGCTCAAACCGTGTTCTTCCGGTTTCAGGTGGGTCTGTTCCGGAAATCGGGAGTGAAGTCTCGAATCCAGGCTCTGCGCCAGATGAACGAGAGCTCCCCAGAGAACGTCAGCTACGAGGACCAGTCGGCGTACGACGTGGCCGACATGGTCAAGCAGTTCTTCCGTGACCTGCCCGAGCCCCTTCTGACCAGCAAGCTGGGGGAGACCTTCCTCCACATCTATCAGTGTAAGCGCGGGGAGCCGACGTGCCGCTCACGGGCCTTCGGGCCGCGGCATCCGCCTTTTCTAATACTGATAATCGAGGTGCCTGTTAAGCGCTCACTGTGTGCCAGGCGCCGTTCTGAGCGCTGGGATGGATACAAGCTAATCGGGTTGGACACGGTCCCGGCCCCACATGGGCCTCACAGTTTGAATCCCCATGTTACAGATGTGGTAACTAAGATACAGAGAAGTTAAGTGGACTTGCCCAAGGTCACACAGCCAACACGTGGTGGAGCCGGGATTAGAACCCAGATCCTTCTGATTCCCAGTCCCGTATTCTATCTACTAGATCACGCTGCTTCATTTTAATTGTGTTTAGGACATAACCCGAGGACCGTATATGTTTTGGACCTCAGTCAGTCCATCAGTGGTATTTATTAAGCGCTTACTGCGTGCAGAACACTGTTCTGAGCACTTGGGAGAGTACGGTGCAACAGACTCGATTGGTGCATTCGTTCAGTCGTATTTAATGAGCATTTATTTTGTGCAGAGCGCTGTACTAAACGCTTGGAAAGTACAATTCAGCAACAGAGAGAGAGAGAATCCCTGCCCACAATGGGTTTACAAGTCTAGAGGGGGAGACAGTAAGAGAAATAAATTACAGATATGCACATAAAGTGCTGTGGGCTGAGGGAGGGGGGAATAAAGAGAGCAAACCCAAGTGCACACATCTGGAAAATGAGACTATCTGGCCTCCCACCTTCTTAGACCGGGCATCCCACCGAGGGTGGAGATTGGGTCCGAACCGTTAGTCTCTATCAACCCCAGTGCTTAGCCATAGTGCTTGTCACCCAGCGAGCGCTTAACGGGCAGTGGTGTGGAGCGCTTAGTGTGTGCGGAGCGGTACCCTGAGCGCTTGGGAGAGTACAGCGTAACGGAGTTGGTAGACGCCGTTCCCTGCCCACGAGCTCACAGTCTAGAGTTTAAATATCGTAATCATCATTAATTATTGAAGCAACATGTTCCCCAGCTGGAATATCGGCCTCGTGGCGGCAACCGGTTCCTAGTCGGGCCTAAGCCGCCGTGCCTCCCGGAGGTCTAATTTGTAGGTCCGCTGCGGACAGAGCAGAGCCCACTACGGTTGTAGGAAGTGCCGCGTGGATTGCAAAAATCCACCTTACCACTACCCTGTTCCTACTTCCTGGGATTTTCAATTTAACCTAGGAGCCCCCGGTGGGTCAGGGGCCGTATCTGATTTCCAGCCGTGTGTTATTTCCTAGGATTCGGTACAGTCCTCTACACACAGTAAGAGCATTAATAAATACTAGTACGACTACTGCTATTAGTGGTGATGGGCAAGCTCTTAGTACCGTGCTCTGCACACAGCAAGCGCTCAACAGATACGACCGAATGAAAGGTGGTGAACTTTTCTCTCCATAGCGAGTGCTTAATTACCACCACCGACTGAGTGTCCCTCCTCCCTTTCCCCTTAGTGTCGGCGGGTCATTCTCTAGAGCAGTGAGGTAAAAATGAAGCTGTGGACGAGAGCGGAGGGGAGCTTGGCAGATGCCTGCCCGTAAGAAAGGGAAAAATTCACCACCTCAAGTGCCGTTTCCCGCAGAAGCATTGGTGAGGCTTTTCTCAGCCACAGAGCTCACCCGAGTGCTTAGCACAGTACAGCGTACCCAGGGGCTCCTCAGTGAAGTGCCACTCTTTCTACGCGACGTCCCAGAATAAGAGATCAGCCTTCCCCAACTCGAGCCGAGGGGACGGCGCGCCACAGAAGACTCCGTCCCTCGGCATAATGGGTATCGACCGGAGTTGCCGTATCTTCCCTGGGGGGGTCCCTGTCCCCCCTCACCCTCCTGACCGGCCGCCGTGGGTCTTCCCTCAGATGTTCCCGCGGACCAGCGGCTGCAGGCCGTGCAGGCCGCCATCTTACTGCTCTCCGACGAAAACCGGGAGGTCCTGCAGATGCTGCTGTACTTCCTCAATGATGTCGTCAGCGTGGTGGAAGAAAACCAAATGACTCCCATGAACCTGGCCGTCTGCTTGGCCCCTTCCCTCTTCCACCTCAACTTACTAAAGAAAGAAGCCTCCCCGAGGTGGGTATTTCCGATCGGGCGCGGGGTTACGGGACGCGTCAGACGGGGGCCCTCCGCCCCGGGCTTCAGATCCTCGCGGCTTAAAATCTGCCCTCTCTGAATCGGAGAGGATCTTACTGCACGTTCAATAATAATAATAATAATAATGTTGGTATTTGTTAAGCGCTTACTATGTGCCGAGCACTATTCTAAGCGCTGGGGTAGACAAAGGGGAATCAGGTTGTCCCACGTGGGGCTCACAGTCTTAATCCCCATTTTACAGATGAGGGAACTGAGGCACAGAGAAGTTAAGTGACTCGCCCACAGTAACACAGCCGACAAGTGGCAGAGCTGGGATTCGAACTCATGAGCCCTGACTCCAAAGCCCGTGCTCTTTCCACTGAGCCACGCTGTTCAGGGGCGTGGAAGTTTCTGACTGCCCGATGGTCGTCTTCCTACCCCCAGTGCTTGGTCCTACGAGTGGGCCTCTGGCGGGCGCTGAACAAATACCCCGGTCACCGTGATTACCATTATTCTTAGCCCAGCGAAACGTCACCCAGGAAAGGAAGGGTCTGAGGAGATCCCGGATCGCGGCGTGAGCCTCGTGAGCGGGGAGGGTGGGACTGAGGGAAGAGATGAGCCGGGACTCGCCTCTGAGGAGCCAACAGCGGCTGCAGTTAAGAGTGAACATAGGACACAGGGTGACGGGTGGGTTTTTTAGGAGGAAGAAATGGATCTCTCAGCCCCATCGCCAGCCGCCACTCACTCCCCTCTGTCCGGACGCCTGAATATCCTTGCCGATGGCCGAGGTGGTCTAGATTTAAAAACGTGGGATCTGGGTGGCGTCGGCCGACCGGCGCCGGGGGGTGGTCCCGGGCCGCGGCGGGGTGATCGGTGACGAGGGCGTTCGATTCCAGGGTGATCCAGAAGAAATATGCAACTGGGAAACCAGACCAGAAGGACCTCAACGAGAATCTAGCAGCTACACAGGGGCTTGCCCATATGATAAGAGAATATAAAAGGCTTTTCGAGGTGAGTGGGCGACTCTGACTGCTTTCCCTTGCAGGCCCTGGAGCGGAGGAGCCGTGCAGGGGTGGGAAGTGGTCACGGTTGGTACTTGGGTGTTCTAGAGGGGCCAGGGGGGCACCCTGTGCGGGTCAGGGCCGAGAACGACAGAGGGGTCCGGGTCCCGGGAATTGAGGATCGAGAACGGGCATGGGAAAAATGGATTCCGGTGGCGCCGGGTTGTGCGCCTTGCCGCTCGGGATCCCGCTGGGGCATAGAGAACAACCAGCAGGTAGGCGGGCGAGGGAACTTGCAAACGGAGGCCGAGGCAAACCTTGCACAGGGCCAAAGGCCCGTGACCCGGCGGGCAGCTGCCTTGGTAGCCACTGACGCTAACCAGATAGTTTTCAGGATTCCTGCTGGGCCTGTTCATCCCACCTCAACCCCCAGCAGGCCTCCCTCTGATGGCTCGTGGCGGGAAGGGAACCTTCCTACCAACTCTTGCTGTATCCTCCTCTCCCGAGCCCTTGGTACAGTGCGTTGCACAGAGTATTCAATAAATACCACCGATGATGAGATTGACAGAGCTGAGAGTAGAGCCCTGCTCTTTCCACTGGCCCAAAAGCAGTGCTTTGGAGACTCAGATGATCTCGGAAGCGTCGACCTCCTCGGTCCGATACCGCCTCCGGCTAGATTTGTTCTATCTGGGAGTTGTTTCAATTGTGTTGGATTCAGTTTACTTCCTGGAGTAGGGCTTTCCCGTGAACTACCGATAGTAACTGCTCTGAAGCAGGGGCTGCTTTGAATCAGTAGCTGAACTAGTACCTTAGAATACTTAGGCTTTGGGACCTATCAAAAACTACGATGCCCTGGAAATGTTAAGGTTTCGATCGTGTCGGATGCTTCCCCGTCCAGGGGAACGAGCACGGGTCTGGGAGTTGGGAGCCTTGGGTTCAAGTCTCGGGTCCGCCCCCGGCCTGCTGTGGGACCTTGGGCAAACGACTTAATTTCTCCGTCCCTCCTGCCTCATCTGCCAAGTGGTGATAAGGTTGATCGTGAAGCCCAAGCAGGACAGAGATCGTCCAATCTCATAACCTACCGACAACCCCAACCTTTAGCACGTGGTAGATTTTTAATAAAGCCGTAGTAATTCACTCGAATAGTATCCACTCTGACCTCTTCATCCCAGGTGAAAAGCGTGAGGCGTTCTACAGCTCCTTGTGGACAGGGAATGTGACTGCCAGCTCTGTTTTGTCTTTCCAGGTGCTTAGTATAGCGTTCGGCAGAGTAAATGCCATTCGTTGATTGAAAAGCGGACTTCCTTAATAGCCTCGGAACTTGCGTCATTTCCTTCGGGCAAAGATCTCTCGGTCTAAGACTGTGCCCCCCATAATCCCTGGTTATTGTTGAGTTGTTGTTGAGAAGCGTTTTAGGCCGTCCTCTAAGGCGTAATCTCTCTTTCGGAACAGGTCCCTTACGAAATAGTAGCTCAGTCTCAGAACTCCTACGTTGAGGCGGGAATCTGCCCCCTGACGATGGAGGAGCTGGGCAAGCAACTGGAAGAGGAAGGGAGCCATTTGCAAATGTACCTGGAGAGCCTCTCCCAGGGCCTGCAGAAGGAAGCCAAGGACAAGTTCAGAGGCTGGGTCGCCTGCCCCAGCGTCGACAACGCAGATCTGGCTTTCAAAAAGGTAACGCCCGCAGCCCACTCCCTTGTCCCCCTTAAGGTGGGAGCCCCGCCATCCCCGGGGCCGGCACTCACACGGCCCAAACTCTTCCATCCTAGTGGCCGGGAACAAAGTCTGCCAACTCTGTTATACTGCACGCTCCCGAGTGCTTAGTACAGTGCTCCGCACACAGTAAGCACTCGGTAAATATGACTGACCGATTGGGAGTTCCACCACGTGACACTGCTTCAGGCAGCATCGGGCCCCTAGCCGGAGGGAGGAGCAGGAGCTCAAGAAGTGTGTTCCGGTTCGGTGTTCGACCCAGGGTCTCCCCATCAATCGGTGTACGAGGTCCAGTCGGTCTACGTTGCCCGTAACGAAGGGGAAGTCCCCCGAGCGGCCCCGTGAGCCGAGCTGGGCCGAGAGGGTTCGCCGTTCCTCGTCCCCCAGGCGGGAGTCACTTCAGGTTGAGGTTCGATACTCACTTGAGTGAACCCGCCGAGGACTAGTCGCCGTCGCCTCTCATCCTTGCAGGCTGGTAGCCACGGTGGCAGAGCGCTGGGATGGGGAGGGACGGTTGGCAGGGGAGGGGTCACTCTCTCCTAACCCCCTCCAAGACAGAACACAGGAGCTGGCGTCACACGGAGCTCGACGGGAAAAGGGGTCGGACGTCCTACCTCAGAGTCTCCTCCGAGGGGCCCAAGCGACTCCTGCCGGGCTCGGGCTCCCGTGCCGCCGTCTCACGTCCCTCCCTCTTGGTCTCCTTCGGGCAGGTGGGAGATGGGAACCCACTGAGGATGTGGAAGGCCAGCGTGGAAGTGGAAGCTCCCCCGGCGGTGGTCCTGAACCGCGTGCTCAGAGAGCGGCAGCTCTGGGACGAGGACCTGTTGCAGGAGAAGCTGGTGGAGACGCGGGACAAGCAGACGGAAGTCTATCAGTACGTGCTGAGGAATATGGCCTCCCTCCCTACCCGAGACTTCGTCATCCTGAGGTAAGGCGCGCTGCCCTCCCCGGGGCGGGGGTGAGCCTGCCCTTTCCTCCGCTTTTCGGGGGCGAGCGATAGAATTCGGGTCTGGTGCTCTGCTCAGGTGGCCTGCACCGGGTGCTTCCTCCTCGCTCCTCGAGGTCGGGGATCTGGTCTCCTGCTCCTACCGGACTCCCTCACGAGGGCTGGGTTCAGAGCTCTGCTCACAGAAAGCTATCAATGTTATTTATTGAGTGTTAACTGTGCTTAGAGTACTGTAGTAAGCACTTGAGTAATAATAATTATAAAATTTCAGCACTTTACTACGCGCCAGGCGCTGTACTCAGCACCTGGGTGGATACAGGCAGATCGGGTCGGACACAGTCCCCGTCCCACGTGGGGCTCACGGTCTCAATCCCCGTTTTACAGACGAGGGAACTGACGCACAGAGAAGCGAAATGACTTGCCCAAGACCGCACGGCAGACAAGTGGTAGAGCAGGGAACCCGTGACCTTCTGACTCTCGGGCCCCCGCTCTAGCCCCCGTGCCAGAGTCGGTAGACACGTTCCCGGCCCACAGTGAGAGTAGAGTCTAGAGAGATCGTGTCGTCTGTGCTCGGGAGAGACGGTGCTCGATGAATAGCGGTTAGCACGGAGTTCTGCAAATGGTAAGCGTTGAATAAATACCGTTGAGGAGGATGATGAATAGTACCGACGGAGCTATTGAGACCTAAGCCTTTTGGCCCTTTTTGGCGCTAACGTTCTCTCCCCCACGAGACTCCGGTCCTTGTGCAGCCCTTACCCTGCGCTGGCTGGGCTTCTCTCCCTGGGCGGGGCCCGGTCTGGGCCCGGTTCTGCTATTTTGTCTGCTGTGTGACCTTAGGCAAGTCACTTCACTTCTCTGGGCCTCAGTTTCCTTACCTGTGAAATGGGGGTTAAGAATGTGAACCCCACGTGGGACAGGGATTGTCCCAGCCTGATTACCTTGTACCTATTCTCGTGCCGTGTACGCCGCCTGACACGGTAAGCGCTCGACACGTAACATTAAAAAAAAAGAAAGGCGGGCATCAGCCTGGCCTTCGGAGTCCCCGCCTCTTATCCACCCCCTCCTCCAGCCCTGGGGTAAGTTCGAGCCGAGGCCCTGGCCCGGTCGGGCCGGGTCTGCTGGCACCTCTTGACTGGCAGGGCCCGGACTGCTGGGGTGAGCCGGGGACGACAGGCCGGTGAGATGTGCCACTTCGCTGTGGAAACGGCCTGTTGAGTCAGGGTTACGCTAGCGAGAACGATGAATGAAGATAATAGGGAGGTCCGGTAAAATATCATTGTGTCAGTAAATCCTTTTTATGGCTCGGCGGTGGGACCCGAGCGCTCTTGTAGCAGGAGGTCGGAGATTAGCACCTTCCAGGCATCGCCGGTATCAAGGAGTTACTGACGGACTCTCCGAGGGCTTTTAAAAATCCTTCAATAAAATAGTCTGACGGGGACCCTAAACTTTTCAGATTGGACCATCGTGTCCGGGGCCGCCTTCGGACGATTGGCCTCCCCCTCCCGTTTCCTGTGATGTCACTGTGCTATGCAGCCTGCGTGCGCTTTATAAAATATCATATTCAGAGATCATTTATGTCCCCGGCCGTAGGGTGTTTCTCCCCTCTTTCCAGAGCCCCCTCGCCCCCTGCCCCCCGGTGCCCATTGAAACCACCACTGCCTTGAACCTAGGGAAGGAGTCGGGGGCATTTTCAAGCTTTTTGCCACCTCTTCACATTCTCTCCTCCCCCAGCACCGTCTGGCTCGGTCTCGCTCACCGTCTGCAGCCGGCTCGCCTCGCTCCGGGGTCCGTCGACTCCAAGCGTCCCGGTTTGCTTCCAGCAGCACCTCCCCGGGACCTCTGGGACCCAGGAGAGAATTTGGGCAATTAGACAACTTGGGAAATCAGATTTCATTCGCAATCAGTGGTATTTATTTACTGAGCTGTGTGCAAACCACTGCAGTAAGCACTGGGGAAAAGCTACCAGGGGAGAAGATGAAAACGATCCAGGGGCTTAATGATAGTAACATCTGTAGTATTTAAATGCTTACCTTGTGCCAAGGACAGTGCTAGGCAAAAATACGATGAGGTCAAACGGACCTCCCGTCCTTCTTGGGGCTCCTGGGGGAAAGGTTATTTAATGCCCATTTTATAGATGAAGAAACCGAGGCCCAGAGAAGTGAAGCAACTTACCTAAGGTCACCCAGCGGGTAAGTGCCGGATCCAGGACGGGAACCCGGGGGGTCTTACCCTCTCCTGTGCCCTTGCCATAAGAGCAGGCTGCTTCTCTTAACAAAAAACCCAGAGAGTACCAGGTGCATCTTTCCCAAACAGTATGGGGAAGCAGCATGGCCTAGTGGATAGAGCAAGGGCCTGAGAGTCAGAAAGACCTGGGTTCTAATCCTGGCTCCCCCACTTGTCTGTGGCGTAACCTTGGGCAAGTCACTTCATTTCTCTGTGCCTCGGGTACCTCATCTTTAAAATGGGGATTGAGACTGTGAGCCCCACGTGGGACATGGACTGTGTCCAATCTAGTTAGGTTGTATCTACCCTAGTGGCCTGGGACACAGTAAGCACTTAACGGATACCTTAAGAACAATAACAATCACAAAAATAAGCCACAGACAACCCAGTCACCCCCACACCAAATGGCATCTTCCTAGACTGCTGGGTTTCCCTCCCGCTAGACTTTAAGCGCCTCGAAGGGAGAGATCACGTCTACTTTGGTGTTCTCTCCCAAGTGTTCAGTACAGGGTTCTGCGTTCAGGAAGCGCTCATGGGCCTCGTGGCTCGGTGAGGGGGTCGGGAGCAGAGCAGGACCGGTCCGGGTCCGGGGCGGGGGAAGGAGGGGCGGGCGGGCTCAGAGTGACGCCGCGTCTCCCTCCAGGACCTGGAGGACGGACCTGCCCAGGGGCACGTGCACGCTGGTCGCCTTGTCGGTGGAGCACGAGGAGGCCCCGCTCCTGGGCGGCGTGCGTGCGGTTGTCCTGGACTCCCAGTACTTGATCGAGCCGTGCGGCTCCGGGAAGTCCCGCCTCACACACGTCTGCAGGATCGACCTGAGGTGAGTCCCGCGGCACGGGGAAGGGGCGAGAAGGCAGGGCTCGGGGCGCCGGTACCTCCCTTGACCGTCTCTCCGGCTCTTCGCTCCGCCTCACCCATCTCCTGACACGTACACGCAGCCCCCCCCCCCCCTTTCCTTGGCGTTCTCACCTCGGCCGTACCTCCCCCTCCACGGCCGTCACCGATTCTCTCACTTCCTCCTTCCCGTGTCCGCTACTCTCCGGGGCCCTTTGCCCCACTCACCTTCTGCTCGCCTCAGGAACCATCGCCGCATCTCCCCTTCCCGCACCTCCTTCCTTCCTGCCGGCCCGGCGTCCGGCCGTCCGCAGCCACCTGCCCCTCCTCTCCCCTTCCTCTGAGCCTCCCTCCCTCCCTCCTAACACTCCGCTGTCACAGGCTGGATGGTCGCCTGTTGCCTCACGCTGCAGGATGTGGTATCCTTTATGCCCAGCCAGAGCTTGGATCGACTGATCGCAAACTCCTTGAGGGGAGAGACAGGGTCCACACGCTCTATTTACTCTCCCCCCGCACTTAGTACCCTGTAAATATCACCCTATTTTGTTAATGAAATGTACATCGCCTCGATTCTATTTGTTTGCTATTGTTTCAATGAGATGTTCATCCCCTCGTTTCTATTTATCGCCATTGTTCCTGTCTGTCCGTCTCCCCCGATCAGACCGTGAGCCCGTCGAAGAGCGGGGACTGTCTCTGTTACGGATTTGTCCATTCCAAGCGCTTAGTACAGTGCTCGGCACATAGTAAGCGCACGATAAATACTATCGAATGAATAAATATCGACCGATTGGCGACAGAGGTCAGTTACCTACAGACCGTAATGGAGTTCTTTCACTTTGAAAGCACCTGTTCTCAATCTTTTTCTTCCCCACTCTCTTCCCCAGGGGTCACTCCCCCGAGTGGTACAACAAGGGCTTTGGACATCTCTGTGCCGTGGAGGTAGCCAGGATCAGAAACTCCTTTCAGCCCCTGATGGCCGGGGGCCCCGAGACCAAAATCTGAAACGCTTCCCCCGCGAGCGTGGCTCCATCCGAGACGGGGATGACGAGAGGAAGCGGGCGCCCGCCGGGCGAGCCGAGCGGGAGAGGCCCGAAGTGGGGGCGGCCGGGCCTGACTCACTCTGCCCCTCCCGCCGGACTGGACGTCTTGGGAGGACTGACCCGAGCCTCTGTCTCCGTTGACCTAAAAGGCGGTGGCTCCTGCCCTGCGCTGGGCTCCGTGGGCTATGGAAGGGCTTCTGAGAAGCATATGTGTAAGTGTAAATAAGGTGCTGTGTAGACAGTATTGTGTACATTTATGTATATCTCTCTCTGGACTGTACATATGTAAAGTTTTATATGAAATGAGTGCTTTAAAAGGAAAGGACCTAAAGCGGCTTCAGCCGTAGGGCTGCAGCTCTCCCTGTGGTGTTCCGGTCTCCGCCTTCTCAGCTGGGCGAGGGATCGGCTCCCCCTCTACCCTGGGACCCGAGGGCTGACCAGAACAGACCCGTTTCAACCTCTCTGTCCCCGGTGCCGTCACCGCCTCCCCCGTCCTCAAAAAGTGAGTGCGGGAGCTAGAGGTGAGCAAACCGCCACCGTGGCTGCCGAAACGGAGCTGCGGGTGGAGGGGAGCCGATCCCTTGCGTCGGTCCGGAACCTGGCGGCAGAGGACGATGACCGGGGGCTCCCGGGGAAGTGGCGTCACCCTTTGGCGTTCAGAGTGAGAAAGACCTCTGCTGTTTGTTTTTTTTCCTCCTCTAAAGCTTTCCTCGATGCGTTTCGGAAATTTAATTCTCTTTAACTACGGAGTTAGAACTCTTTGGTCCAAGTTAATGAATGCTTTCTTATCGATACGTTGCACTGACCTTAACGGCGATGCCAGACTAAGGAAGACGATGGCCATTCGGAAGGACCAGACCGTTCCGTATTCAGGGAATTCACGACGTGCTTTGCGTATGATGCTTTAAAAACGTAATTCGTCCGAGCTTCGCAGTCTGAAAGACAGGGTTTTTAATTAACGGAAGACCAGCAGCGTAGTCCTCGAGTAGTCTTAGAGAAATGTACAAGCGTATTCATTCTGTGTTCCTCGGTTAAGTCGGTTTTAACTCCATGTAAGCGTTTCCCCACACCTTATTTATTATTGTATGGCCAAATTCAGGACACGGTCATAACCTTCTTAGCGTGTGTGTTTTGTTTGCGATAATTTAGTGCCCCGGCAGTGAGGCTGTTTTTTATAACTGAGTTTGGGGTTTCAGTGACAGAGAACTATATGCAGTTCTAGAGATCTATACAGATATAAAAGTATATATCAGATATATATCAGTTTATCAGATGTAAAACTGATCCAACAATTAGTGAAGGATAAAAAGCTAGCCAGGGTGACTCTTACCAGTAATTCATTGAACCCGCTTGTGTTCCACATCCCTTTTTGTGTTTCCTATTGTCTGCGATGTGCAATGATGCTGCGGAGAGGAATGGAAGTATTAGAGAAAGGAGAGTCCTGAGTCAACCCATTTTCCCAACAAAGTAAAGTAAGGTGAAAAAAGGCTACATCCTTCAAGGCCCTCTGGGAAACCTTTCGTAAGCAAAACAAGCCTTATTCCGCTCTGGCTTGTGGAATCGGGACCCCCTGCTCCTACCGTCACGGGGCTGGCGAAAGGGTTCTGGGTGAGCTTTCCGTTAGCTGGGGCCCGGGGGGGCTCATCCGGGCGCTCCCCACCCTCCGACGGAATGAGCCTCCCCACGCGCAAACCATCGCGAGGAGCCTTCGGACGCGCGAGTCCGGCTCGCGGGCCAAACACTACAGTATTTGCTCATTGAGTGTTATCTTGCCATTGGGAATACAGTATAAGTGCATTTTTAATGTTATACTCCTATTTATACCTCATGTATATTTTTACCTCAGTTGTGGGTATCAATCATCAACTGTAAATAGAAATGCTAAGACAAATAAATTTATATATGCTATGCCGTCTCTCGGCTATTGAGCTTCCGCTGCTGGGGATGGGAGGGGCTGGGGACGCGGCCCATCCCGGGGAGCTCCGAGACCGCCGTGAAGGCCGGCCCCCGGCCGGGGGAGGAAGAGGCGGGTGGGCAGCTAGTCCGGATCCCACCCCAACATTAAACGTTGGCTGCCTCATCCTATTTTCTCCGCGGTCTTTCTTCAGCCGGGCCTCTCCGCTCACCTGCCGGCTAACTGGAGGTGGAGACGATCTGCCCTTACCTGGTTTGCGTTTTGATCCGTTCCCGTCGTGGGCATTAATTCCTTCAGTTCGCAGTACACAAATGAAGTCAGGAGTGGGGTCCGGTTCTGCCGTGAGCCGTGGATATGTCTGATGACTGGTCGCAGCAGTTAGTGGGTCACTCACCATTACCCTGGGAGGGGTGGGGGAGAAAGAGATAGTCACTTCACTTATCTGTGCTGCAGTTACCTCATCTGTAAAATGGGGATAGGGACTGGGTCCAACCCGCTTAGCTTGTATCCCACTCTAGCGCTTAGCACAGTGCCTGGCACACAGTAAGCACTTAACAGATACCATCATCACTATTATTATTATAGTCTAGCTCAGGCCCAGAATGCAGGGGTGGGACCTCTCAGGCCTAGTGTTCTGCATTCAAGAAACATCCAAAGGCTTAGAAACATACACTATCGCACTCTGCCCACAGCAAGTGCTCAATAAAGACGACTGAGTCGATCGATTCAGTGGACAACCTGATGACCCTGTATCTACCCCAGCACTTAGACCAGTGCTCTGCACATAATAAACACTTAACAAATACCAACATTATTGATTAGAAACAGTCAATCAAGAACAACTGAAGTCTGCTGCATAGAAAGAATTTCTCCGAGCGGCTGACCCACTGTTTAATGGTATTGTAAAGTTTCCCTCTGGGACTTGGAGTAGCGTAGCGAAGGGGCTACTCCATGATGCAGAAAAATTCCCAAAAGATCCCAGTTGTGTCATTGCCTAATGTGGGAATTCCCCAGGGATTGAAAGTAGTAGTATTTCCCAGAACCACTCCAATTGCCTCAATGGCTGGAACGCTCTCAGCGACGGGGTGAGTGCTGTTTCTGAGAAGTCTGAATCCTCAACCAGGCCTGACCTGGAAAGACCTTCCCAGAGAAGCGGGTTAGCGCCAAGCCTCCGATCGCTTTCGTTTTCCATCTCAAATACCGAGGTGACTACGGCGTATGGCTCGGAGCAGCCAAGGCGAGGCCGTCACCCGGCGGCAGGGAGCGTGGGGGTCGGGAGAGGGCAGAATGCACCAAACACAAAATACTGACTTCACCACGAATGGACTTACTGCGCTATCCGCGTTTCCCCAAGTCGTTGACGGCAGGTCTGAAGCGTCCCGCTCACGTGCCCCAAAGACCCCAAGGGTTACAAAACTATGGAAAAAGCAAAGTAGAATAAGAATCCCCTGGGAAGGTGATTTGAATGTGACCGACGGAAAAGGCCTGGAACAACTAGGGGAGAGCCCAAGGAAGTTGGGGCAGGAGCTCGATGGGGTCTGGCAAAAGAGGAGGATCAGAAAGCTCAGTGGAAGGATAGAGTGGGGACTTAGGTCTCATAAAAGGAAGAGATGTCGGGTTGGGGAGAGAGTATCTGGGAGCCCAGAGCTTCCTACCCAGTCATCTCACTTTATGCTCAAATCATCCTTTTGAAGCCAGGATCATTAGCCCCAGGAGACAGAGGCTCACCTGGTGGTGGAGCTGGGGCTGGAATCCAAGTCTAGCTCCCAGACCTGGGCTTTTCCCACTAGGCCTGAGGAAACTTCAGAAAGTGCTATTTAATCGCCTATACAAAATAAAATCTTTAGTCTATTAGAGTTACAGTTAAGATACGGGGATGGGCAGAGACGGAGGAAGGAGCAGGACCGGGGGGGTTCCTGAGAGCAGATCAGATTTAGTGATTCTGGTATAAGATGGGTAGATTATTGGAGATGGATGATCACCAATCCCCAGCCCCATGTTAGCAGGGGAAGATGGGACAGAGAAATCCAGTTGTGGGAAAGGGGGAAGGAAGAAGAGAGATTCGGGTTTGGGGATGAGACTAATAGTAGAAATAAGTGGTAACCCTTTTCCACACCATGGGACTGACTGGTTAAAAATTCTTACCCGTAACTGGTTTTTTATTCCATTTAATTCATCACTACTGCAACCAACGCCCGATGCACTTTACGAGCCATTTTTTTAATGCCATGCCACCTGTATTCAGAAATGAATACTCATCACAAAATATTTTGAATAAAAGCATGACTTCAGAGTTAACAGATTTTTTAGATTTGTTGCTTCTGGAAATCTACTGAAAATGAGCGCATTTTTTCAGAGCGACCAAAAATCTCAGCAATGACGTGCTTTTTACAGCTCATTTAGAACAATGCGTAGGTTTCCAATTTTATATTTCAAAGAACATTGGACAGATTCATCACAAGAATGAAATTCTGGGGGCACTATCGTTGGCTCTGGGCACATTGCAAGCTGTTCAATGCCCAGAGAAGTGCTAAAATACCATCTATATGCAGGTGCCGGTGAAGAGACCGAGAAAACACAATCTATGACACAGGTTGGCTAATAAGCAGCCTTAGAACCTGTTTATCAGACCATGGAAAGAATATTCCACCATCCCTGCTGCTGGGATACACCGGTCTCCAAGCCCCTGGAGGCTTCTGAAGCAATGAAGTGCTGCTACATGACCCCAACAATGCCTACACCAAAAGGAGCATAAAGAAGCAAAGAAAAAACACAAAATTAAATTGGCACAGAAAACAAGAAGAAAGCCGTAGGACCACCCAAGCTTAGAAAGGCAAAAGTGTGGTTGTGCCATTAGACTGTGGGGTCTTTGAGGACAGGAAATACGGATCTTACTTCTGATGTCCATAGGACCATTCTCTGCACGGAGTAGAAGCTACCGATTTAGTGGCATTTAGTAAATCACTACATGGACGTCTGGCGAGTCGCGGAAGGAGCTTTAGAGGCCTGGTAGGGAAGGCCTGAAAGATACCTGCCCTGAACACATCCAGCAGAGACGTAGTTCTGCCTTCTGCACCGAGTAGGTCCCCAAAGTGAAGCTTTGAGTCAGCCTGGGCCACTAGCCGTCTCCCAGGCTTCTGCTCAAAGACCAGCTCCCCCGTGGCTCTGTACCAGACTTCAAATGCATTGAGAGCTGCAGGAAGCTCACCTGGCTACCAGGGGCAGGTAGAGAGGTGAGAGGACATTTTGTTTTGTCCTCTATACATTTTAATCAGTGGTTGAAGTTTATCTGTAAACCCACAGGGAATGGCAATCTTGGGCTCCTGAACCAAATAGGCCCTGGTCTCTCGGGGTGAAGGGCGACCGTCACGGCCCCCTGATCCTCCCAAAGCCCAAGGCTGAAGCTGTTCCAAGCCTATTCGAGGCTTCCGGAGAAGCAGCGTGGCCTAGCGGAAGGAGCGCGGGCCTGGAAGTCGGAAGATACGGGTTCCAATCTCCGCTCCACCGCATGTCTACTGTGTGACCTTGGGCAACTCACTTGACTTCTCTGGGCCTCAGTTACCTCACCTGTAAAATAAGGGATAAGATTGTGAGCCCTATACGGGACAGGGACTTTGTCCAACCTGATTAGCTCATATCTACCCCAGCGCTTAGAACAGTGCTTGGCATGTAGTAAATGCTTAACAAATATTGTAATTTTTAACAGGGAATGTGTCTGTTGTTGTATCATACTCTCCCAAGCACTTACTACACTGCTTTGCACACAGTAAGCTGTCAATATACAAAATTGAATGAATGAAGAGGGAAGCTCCTTATTTCTCCAAGGCACACTGACATGGATGATCCCCTCTTCTCTGGCCGGTGTCCCTGGGTGGGATACAGGAGCAGGGATTAGATCCTGACTTTAGCCCGGGCGGGTGGGGAATGGAGTATTAACAGATAGTAGATAGAACACAGGCCTGTGAGTCAGAAGAACATAGGTTCTAATCCCCACTCTGCCACTTGTCTGCTGTGTGCCCTTGGACAAGTCACTTTACTTCTCTGTGCCACAGATACTTCATCTGTAAAATGGGGATTAAGACCATGAGCCTGATATCGGACAGGGACGGTGTCCAACTTAATTTGTAACTCCCCAGTGCTTAGGACAGTGCCTAAGTGCTTAACAAATACCACAATATTATTATTACTCTAAGGGATGGCACAGCCAGGACTGGAATCTGGGCTCCCGACTAGCTGCCCTGCCCCCCATTTGTCACTGAACTCCGCTGCCTCTTCCCCCCACCCCCATTTTTTTGTCTTTCTATAATGGTCATTGTTAAGCACTTACTATGTGCCATGCGCTGTTCTAAGCACTGGGGTAATCAGGTTGGACACAGGCAATATCCCACCTGGGGCTCACTGTCAATTCCAATTTTACAGATGGGGTAAACTGAGGCAAAGAGAAGTTAAGTGACTTGCAGGGCAGTAAGTGGGAGAGCTGGGAGTAGAATCCAGGTCTTTCCTACTCCCAAGCTCTACCCACTAGGTCACGATGCTTCTCAACTGGTCCTTGAACAGGTTTGGACTTTTGGTTCAGAGGACTTAATTAGGCCCCTATCGCCTTTTGCCTAATCCCTGTGCAAGCTACTTCACTCCATAAATAGTCTTGATTAAAAATTTATTGTTTTAAAATGAGGGAGAAATCCAGAATACCACAGAGCGCAAGGACCTCTGCATACAGTTGAAATGTAACGCCCATCACCTACGCACCTTCTGGGAACTCACACAAAGACCAGCATTTTGTTTTGTCCTCTATACATTTTAACCAGTGGTTGAAGTTTATCTGTAAACCCACAGGAAACGGCAATCCTGGGCTCCTGAACCAAATAGGCTTTAGTCTCCATATCCACCACCTTCTGTCTCCTCGCCTTGCTCCTCCTGACGGCTACCTCCTCCCCAGGATCCTACTATCATCAACAGGATATACTGAGAACTTACTTTGTGCAAGGCACCACGATATGTTCCAGAACAATACACAGAAAGACTCAAATGAACCCCTTCCCTTGAGGATCTAACAATCTAATGCATGAAATTCAAAGCTAGTCAGAATAGTAGCAGTAATATTTATTGCACACACACTGTACTAGGCATTTGGGAAACCCAGAATCAGATGACACTCTCTGTCCGTGGAGCGGGTAGACTGCATTGTACTAAACACTGGGAAGTCCAAAAAGTAGACAGCTCAGCTGCTAAGAGATTTGGCCAATACTATCTCTTTGAAATCTTTTTTTTTAAAAACCCTAGTTAGGAAGGAAGGGGGCCATGAAAAGTAAATTGTGACTCATCCGAATCACTGCTCCACACGCCCAGGAGAAAAGCCAGGCAGTGGCGGTGGAGAAACCAGGCAGTACCATCGGAAAATAGGTTGGGATGAATGCACTCAAATCACAGTTCCTCTTTCAACAAAGATAATTAACATTCCACTGTTCTGCATCCAATTCTTTCATTAATCCAAATGTAATTCAGAAATGAAGTGGTTTTTATAGCCGGTGTTTTGACGTCAGGACAATCACTCTTTTCCCCGGGGTAGAAAATAAATATCACATTTGTAAGTTAGAGGAAGCATTTTTCCACAGTTACCTGAATATTCATTTTCTTCAGGGAACGATTAACCTCCGAGCAGGAGCAGCGGCGTCACGACTTCGTGGCTGTTCGTGTTTCAGATCCAGTCATTTCCCTGTGTGGAGTAATTCACACATCTGGGTAGAAATAAAAACACGGATACATCTGAAGACGAGGGGAGCCCCAGAGTGAAGAAACTATCCTTTCCCCAGCTCGGTGCGGAGGTTAATAATGTCACAATCCAAGAGGGATGGATGCAATGACCTCAGCACCCTTCGGCTGGAATTTATGAATAATCAAGGGGTTTGGCTCCTTTTTTTGAAATTAACTAACTAGAGGTTCAGCTCTTTCTTCAACTCTGACCGCTGCTAGAAAATCGATTACTTTCAAGGATGAACTTTGGTAGCCCAGGCACAGCCAGGCTTCGGAGACCGTGGTCCTCCCTCTTTCAAATGTCCACAGGGAGAGAGGCGTCTGGCCTATGTGGGGTGGAGATGGGGGTGGGAGCTTTATCATCCCCTCACCCCTCCTAGATCAGATGGGGGAAGATGGCATGTTGTCTACAAGTTCTGCTTTAAGGAAAACTGGTGTTCCGGTCCCCAATCCGCTGTTATCGCCCACCCATTTTGCAGACACCATACTAGCGTTCTATCCAGACACACGTGCATTGTCCGCCTGACGCACCGAAGCCCCAACGGCGATCTTGCCGAATTGTATCGTGAAAGCCCTCGCTATGGGAGAACTGAGTGTCTTCCTCTCTGGTGCCTCATATTCCTCTAAGTCTATTAAACTGCTGGTTGAATGCTTTGGGGGTCCAAGTCCTTCGGACTCCAGGACACCCTCCTTCTCAAAAGTTCCCACCAGATGCAAGAGGGAGGAAGGGGGTAGGGGGTGGAGAAGAAGGGCATACAACCCAGAGAAAATTAATAAAAAGATAAAATTACCACAGTGTGGCAGCATGGCCTAGTGCATAGAGCTCTGGGAGTCAGAAGGACCTGGGTTCTAATTCCGGCTCTGCTACTTACCTGCTGCATGACCTTGGACAAGTCATTTAACAACTCTGTGCCACAGTTACCTCATCTGTAAAATGGGGATTAAGTCCCATGTGGGACGAGAACTGTGTCCAACCTGATTAGCTTGTACTTACCAGCGCTTACTACAGTGTCTAGTAAGAGCTTAACAAATAGCATTAAAAAAAAAAACAACACCCACACATTATATTAGGATTTACCGAAGCACCAAAATTTCAAAGCAGATACAAAGATGTGCTCTAGAGTCAGCAGCAAACCAATCATTCAGGCAATAGTATTGGGTACCTACTATGGGCAGAGCACTGTAGTAAGCATTTGGGAGAGCACGATAGATTTAGGACGCAAGAGCCCGGCCCTCAAGGAACTTATGGTGTTGCAGGGGAGACAGACGCTCAAATAACACAGGAAGAAGGAAAAGCAGAACGACCCATATGGCCAAAGCAAGAGCATCTTTTAATGATCTAATATCAGGCTTGTTCACTGATGAGGCTTTAAAAGACAAACTAAAAAAAATCTGAGGCAAAATACAGTAGCGGTAAAAATTCCTCTTAAAACTGGCATGAATTCCACTCTTCTGAAAACATCAAAGATTTAAAAATATGAACAAAACCATCTGTGTCGCAATAAAATACGTAACAGCACAAAAAGAGCTTTCCAGTAACTGGGGGTGTAGACAGTGATCAACTTGAAGTAGCGCAAGAGGCTTTGCCCGCTCCCACGCTAGTGGCTAGCATTCCCAAACCCTCAGAGGAATGAGGGAAGGATCCAGCCTTCCAGACTTCAGAACCAGTTCTGCCTTCTTTCCCCTCTCCAATGTTGTCTACGCCACAAGAGCACACTTCGCACCCCTGAATTTTCCAGTGAATCCAGTGAATGCTGAATACGCTTGCGTCACAAACCAACCCACGACCTCCACTAAGAGGCCTCCTTCCCCACAGGAGGCAATCTTGGGGGAGGCCCACACTATGAGCTGGATTTCAGTAGGACTAAGTGACTGGCCTGTCTCGAGGCAGATTAATTTAAGCTCCATCAGCGCAGCAGCTCCCTGCGAGCCGAGAACGTATCCTGTGCTCCGTTCTGCTTTCCCCAAACGCTTAGTACAGGGCATTGAACCCAGTAGCTGCTCGATAAATATCGTCACTGACGGCGGATGGGGTGCGGTTACCCTAGGTTGGCTCTGGCCGAGCCTACTTAGGATGAGGACGCCTTGGCAGGCTCCAAAAGGCTCTAATGGCAATTGGAGCTTGTCTGAGAATAACCCCAGGCCCTTTCTGATCAGTGCTCCCAGAGCCATTGGGGGGCACCTTGTCACTCCGTGGCCTTCTGGTTCACAGACCAGAGTTCTGGGTACCAGCTTTGAAAATTCAGGGGGTGAGGGGGAGAGAAGAGGGGACTATTAGCCCAGGGGGCCACTGCCCTCTACCAAGAAGACCGACCCCCGATGACGGCAGGCTAAAGGATGCTTGATAATTTGCCTGTTGTTGCAAATAATGAGCTTGGCATCTTGCCTACTTGCAAATAACTCGACCAAAGGGAGTTGGCGGGGGAGGAAAACAATTCAGCCTGACCACAACGAATGACAATCGGAGCTGGGAACATCAAGAGGAGAAGCATGAAAAGCCCTGGGAGAGGCAGAAACAGATCAGGGCAGTATCCCGCTCAGGCGTTTGTCTTTCCCTCCACCCCCCGGGGGGTTCAGTTTCTGGGGTGTCGGTGTGGCCCTGGAGTAGTAAATGATCAGAGAAATGGTAACGATACAAGCAAAAAGGAGGAATGAGGTGAAGGCCAGCAGGGACTTTCGGGTCTGGAAGAAGCTGCATTCGGTGCACAGATCTGGCTCTTCCGGGCAGAACCTTCCCAGAGTCCCGGGGCCTGGAAAGCCGTTGCTGTCAATAATTTTACGATAGTGTCTCATGGATGGCTTCGCCTCATATTGATTAGCGGCGTAACGGTAGAGTCCGTACGAGGGAGAGGTTCGGTCATTAAACGAATAAAAAAAGTAGCCACAGAGGTTGATATCATCCAATATGTAGGCTGTACAAAGAAAAACAGAAAGGACAGGGAAGAGGGAGGGGGAAAAATAGTTAAAATAATGTGTTCTACCATCCTTTCACATTATGTGAAAAGGAGCCTGTGGGGCTTGAAAGGTGGGAGATGCCAATTATACATTTTTAAAAAAAACCCCTAAAGAGCGTAACAACTTAAATAAAGACTAACCAAAGACAAGGCATAGAAATGAAGTTAAACCTTCCAGTCAGGCCAATGGCACTGACATGTTCAATCAATCAATCTCTACTATTTACTGAGCACCTAGGAGTGCAGAGCACTGTACTAACTGCTTGGGAGAGAACAACAGAGTTAGTAGACATAGTAGAGTAGTAGAGAAGCAGCGTGGCTCAGTGGAAAGAGCACGGGCCCTGGAATCAGGGCTCATGAGTTCGAATCCCAGCTCTGCCACTTGTCGGCTGTGTGACTGTGGGCAAGTCACTTAACTTCTCTGGGCCTCAGTTCCCTCATCTGTAAAATGGGGATTAAGACTGTGAGCCCCACGTGGGACAACCTGCTTCCCCTATGTCTACCCAGCGCTTAGAACAGTGCTCGGCACATAGTAAGCGCTTAACAAATACCAACATTATTATTATTATTATTAGACATGATCCCTGCCCTCAAGGAGCTTACAGTCTATGAGTGGGGAAGACGGACACTAAAATAAATTTCTCGTAGGAGGAAATAACAGAGGATAAAATATATGTATGTGTGTATATGTGCTCCAGGAATGGAGGAATATATATAAGTGCTTAGGCGATATCCCCTTTCCATTATTTAGAAAAATAACCTCCTCTCCCAAAAATTGATTGGCACTGGATCCGATCCTGTCTGTTCACTGAAGAAGGCCCTCCTCTCCGGTCTTCTTTTAATCCAATGATATCCCCTTTGCACCCTGATTTCAAGCACCAGATCATTTTCCTTTTCACTTGCACGATTTTTAAATTTCTCTCACGAGTAGCCAGGCCAGCCTAGATTAGGGTTAAAGCCCAAGGGGTGCTCAATAAATACTAGTGATCGATCAATCGATTGAATGAAGTGGCAGAAATGGGCAAAGACCTTGAGCAGCCCTGGAGACAGCTAAAAAGCAAAACCTGATTATTCAAGAGGAGGAAGAAAGAACAGGGAGATGGATTGGAGAGGAGACTTTGTGCCAAGGAGGGGAAACAAACTATCATTTCTATGGGTATTTTTCCAGATCCAAGCATGAGAATAAATTAGAGTTAAGCAGGTGGACACTTGAGAATACCAAGAGGAAGAAAATAATAGTCAGGAGCAATGGAAGGAATAAATGAATAGTGCCTTTGGCCATGTGAACAGGCAAGGAGGCAATGATTTATACTTTTGGTTACGTTTACTGTGAATAATGTTTTGGCTCCAGCAGGATTTCAGGAAGGGGGGAAAAAATATGAGGAAAGGAATTTTAGTGCCCAGCACTGCTTGAAACTCACTCACTCTTCCTGATTCTCCTCTCACCTACCCCCAAGCCCCTTGCACACACATTTCCCACTGCTCCTTTGCTTTCATTTTTCTAAAATGGTATTCATTAAGCACTTACTAATGTGTCAAGGACTGTTCTAAGCGGTAGGGTAGACACAAATTTATTAGGTTGGACGCAGTTCCTGGTCACGGTCTAAGTTCATACTTGGGAAACTTCAGCTCTTCCCATGTTCAAAACTCTTCTAAAATTCTACCTCTTCGAGGAGGGGCTTCCCTGATTAATTTTTCTTCTCCCCAGGGCATATTCTACCAACTGTCAACTCCTCACTTTGGTGCTCACAGCCTCCCACTATGCTTTTGCTCATGTTGATTAATATCCTCTATTACTGGAGCACTTCCTTCTTTGTAAATTATTGTGTCTGTCTCTGTTACACTGTAGCCGCCTTGAGGGCAGGGACTGAGTCCGCCACTGAATCAATCAATGGCATTTACTGAGCACTCACTGTGTGCAGAGCACTCTATTAAGAGTTTGGGAAAGGACAATACAGAGTCGGGAGACAATGCTCCTTGCCCTCAAGGGGTTTACCGTACAGAGGATTCACCTGTTTTGTGACTTTGGGCAAGTCACTCAACTTCTCTGTGCCTCAGTTACCTCAACTGCAAAACGGAGATTAATACCTGCTCTCCCTCTCCCTTAGACTGTGAGCCCCAGATGGAACAGGGACTGTATCCTACCTGCTTATCTTGTAACTCCCCAGTGCTTAGCAAGCCCTTAATACCAAAATCACAGCATTGGGCAGGCAGTAGATGCTCAACATGTACTAATGACTGAAAGAAGGCCACAGTGAAATGGGTCATAGAAGGAAGAGGTTTGTATGTTTGTCTACAAAATGAGCAGATGCCTTGGAAGTGAATTTCCCCACTCTCCCCTCCTTCCTCTTCTCAGCTGTGCCTCCCACCATTTTTTTTTTCCTACTCACACCTCTTCTGGTCCTCCCCTCTGAGGCAATATGCATTTTGCTACCCCTCCCAGACTTAGTCTCTGTTGACGGCACTCTCTTGGTCACTGTCGAGGTGTGTGTGTGCGTATGTGCGTCTTAATTGGTGTGACAATGGTGTGAGAAGTAGCACAATGTAGTGGATTGAGCACGAGGCTGGAGTCAGAAGGTCCCAGCTCTGCCACTTGTCTGCTGTGTGACCTCGCGCAAGTCACATAACTTCTCTGGGCCTCAGTTTCCTCATTTGTAAACTGGGGATTACGACTGAGCCCCATGTGGGACAGGGACTGAGTCCACCCTGATTACCTGGTATCTATCCCAGTACTCAGAACTGTGCTTGACACATAGTAAGCGCATAACAAATACCATCATCATTACGATTTATTATCTTTGTGGCCAGGCACGTGTATGGTTTGGTACATTACGTGTCTCACCTCTTTGAGACCCTAGTACCTCCTTAAAGTGTCGCATATTCCCATCTTCCCTTCAACTCCTCCCCTTCAGCAACCCCTTACTTCAAGGTCTGCAGACGCCAGACAACTCACCACCAGCAACTGCACCCCTCCTCCTCCCTCCCGGGAGACCCCTGGAAAGTCAGTTGGGTTTTTTGAGTTTGGTGGTCTGTCTGCAATAGGGATTCCCTGCTGACTTGATCTCAAGTTGGTGGAAGCTCCTTGAGGGCAGGAAATGTAGCTTGAGCTGTGGCTCTCTCTCAAGCTTTTAGTAGACTGTATTACACTCAGGTTGTGGACAATAAATGCCAATACTATTACTAAACAGGCACAATAGTTAAAAATGATTTTACTATTGTGCCTGTTTAGTAATAGTAATGGTAGGCCACGGGATGTACCTTCAAAATATGTCTATCGATAAGTAATATTTACTGAACACTTTGGGCGGAGAACTGTATTAAGTGTCTGACATTGAGCATGAGATCACGGTACCATCAACTCTAGAGAGAAGCCTAGGAAAACATGAACAGTGTTGGCAGCGGGTCTCCAGAAGTTTAATCCCAGACTTAATGACCAGTTCTCCCTCATGCATAGGGAACTGTAAATTACTGCAAATCCAGTATGTTCTCTCACACCCTCTTTACAAGAGGAGAAACATTTTTTTTTTAAAAAAAGGATAAGAGCATCAGGAGCCTCTGAGCCAGAAAATGGTTCCTGGAGGGAGCCAGCTGACTCTTGCCCTTACCTGGAACTAAGCCGAGGAGTGATTCTGGATGGGGACTTGGAAACCTCTTCCTTCTTTGCATCCCCATTTGGGAAGCAGAGAATTGGATTAATATTTTTTTTTAATTTTTGTCTTCCATGACACCATGAAGCAATCTCTCAGAGCAATCATGTACCTCTCATGGAAAGAGCCTGTCTAGTGGATTGCTTATATTTACAAGGAACTGGGAAGTCCTGTTACCACAGAGAAGAAACATCCTCTCAAGTCTTAAAATCCCACCTTCTCAGGGAGCTCCATTCCTGAAGGTACGCCCAAAACCAGATAGCCAGAGGCACGGAGCAAGGGGGACCCTCTGAAGGCTCCCTATAAATACCGTCCATCACACAGTTCACTGATCCTCCCCACCCCCCAGACCACCTGGACTTTTAGACTCAAGAGGTGGGAACTGACATCTTTCAGACTTGAAAGTTTGTCAGCTCTTTAAGGGCAGAGATCCGATCTACTAATCTGTATCGTGTTCTCCCAGAGAAGACACATTCGATAAATACCACCGACTAAATGACATTGAAAATAGGGAAAAACAAGAGGCTTGAGAGCTAAGGGGTTTACCAAAAGGGACCCTTACCTTTTAAGGCTTCATTGATGTAATTCTGCATATAATACCCCCTCAGCTTATCCTGCATCAGATGAGGATCATCATCAATGCCATTGGAAGTGATGTAGATGGGGATGTCGCCGTATTTGCCTTTAATCCAGTTAAGGACCTTGCGCAGCCCCCAGGGCACCACGGCCACCATTTTGGGGGAGTTTATCCAGGTGATGTCTTTCATGGGCTGCACTTCTAGGTAAGCATCGTACTTGGCCGGATTCTCTTTTTCCCAGTTCATCAGGACGGTCGTGTAGTGGCTCAAGGCGAAGAAGTCGTAAGATCCCCGGATCAGCTTCTTCTCATCTTCCGTGAAGTAAGGCAAGAGAAAGTCGTTTTGCCGGTGCAGCCACCTCCTCATCGCCTGGGGGTAGTCACCGCTGCCGAAGATGGGTTCGGCGAGCCAACCGATGCCAAATTCCAGGACGCGGTCTGTCACCTCTCTGTCTTTCTGGGAGAAAGGGCAAGCCGGCTCCACCCAGTTGGCTTCCAGGGCTATGGAGATCTGGCCCTTCTGGGAACTTCTAAATGATCTGTCGTACGCGTGCCAGGCCAACGCGTGGGCTTTCAACAGGTTATGCCCGGCGGGGTAGGTCAGATTCTGCAGGAAAGGTTCCTTCATCGTGAGCCACAATTTGACGTAGGGGCCGAGGTCTCTAAAACAGAGCCGGGCGTAGTCCACGAAGGCCTGGATGGTCTGGGGGTTCTCCCAGGCCCCCTGCTTGGCTAAGGGGAGGGGGAGTCCTTGGTGATCCGGGGTGTACTGCCACAGAGCAACCACCGGCGTGATGTTGACCCGAGCCAGTTCGCTAACAAAACACCGGTAATAGTGCAACATCGTATGGTTGACTTGAGACTGGTTGCCCAAGGGGAGAATCAGGTCCCACTTCAACGAGAAGAGAAAATGAGTTATGTGCATTTCCTGAAGTAAGGAGATCTGGAGTCGGATGGTAGCAAAGTCCACACAGTGCGGCTCCCGCTTCGGGGTAACAACCCCGGCCACTTTAATAAGTTTCTGGCTCTCGCGGACATCCCACAGGTATACGTTTGGGTCAGTAAACTGGGAAAGAGTCGTGTCCACCTAAGAAGGATAAAGGAAAAATTAGCTTCAGCTGGACAGGCAGGAGAACCTAAGAAATTCAATAAGCAGCAACAAGAACTGCTGTAGGATGAACTCAGCCCAAACCAGCATTTACTGAGCACCTATTCCATGCCCAGAACTGTGCTGGGTGCTTGGAAAACCCAAGGTTCCTGTCAAGAGATAAGGCTGCCCAAAGGCTGGCTTCGAAAATATTTCCAAATAGAGTAAATAGAAAGAATTAACTGAATATATAGTTGACTATACACAAGTGATGAGGATGGGTGTAAAAGGTTGTAGAGTCGCACAAAGAGTCCCTCATAGCCACATTTCAAAATTAAAAATAAATGAATCTTCCTTCCCAGTACGATCATTTTCGTACTCAAATGCCTGTCCTAAATGTGGTAAAACGCATATCTGAATGAAACAGATATGAAACAAATTAAATACGGGACAGCTAATGCTTCTAATTGCATATACAAGCCAATGGAAAGAAGAATGGGTAGATAGACCTGGAACATTTTAATGTAGGTGAAAGATAAAACCAGAAAGGAATAATCTTATTTCAGTGCCATATTGAGATATGATAATCAATAAGAAAAGCATTCAAATTAAAGGCTAATTTTTCTAAATCATTTTCCTCTAATCATCTGCAAATTATCCACTAGAATTATGTCCCATGGAAAGCATTATTTTTCATACTACAACTACTAGCCACTTTTCACTGTAGACAGCAAAAGATACATGTCTTGGGAAAAATTGGCAGGGTTCAAAAATAAAATCAAGCCAAGCTCCTTGAGGGTAGGGACACTGACTCCTACCTCTTCTGGATTCTCTCCAGTGCTTAGTACAGTGCTCTGCACGGCACAGACAGTCGATCCTGTTGATTTATATCTGCCTGGCCCTAGAAAGGTACAAACTGCATAATGGTCATTTGGCCTATGTCATGGCTGTAGGCCACTTTTCTAAATCCCTTTCAGGGAGCTCTTCATCTGACCCTGTTTCAAGCCTAGTGATTAGCCTACTTCAGGTAAGCACCCCCACTTCCTCTTCTCCCACTCCCTTCTGCGTCACCTTGACTTGCTCCCACTGTTCTTTCCCCCTCCCAGCCCCACAGCACTTATGTACAAACCTGTAATTTATTTTTTTACATTAATGTTTGTCTCCCTGCCTTTAGATGGTAAGCTCGTTGTTGGCAGGGAATTTTATTGTTGCATTGTACTCTCCCGAGCGCTTAGTACAGGGCTCTGCTCACAGTAAGTGCTCAATAAATACAATTGAATGAATGAATGAAAGAGTCTGGAGGGATTTTACCGGGCCGCTGCACATCAAGCTGCTACTTTCTCTGGAGGGGCCGTGCAGGGCTTATGAAGCAAAGTAATAAAAAACAGCATGTCAGAGGGAAATTGTTTTTCTGGAGAATTGTCCCTTGTAGATTTCCAACGCCTACATTTCCACCAGTACTGTGGGAAAGCTGTCAGGGACATTTTTCCACTGTGATGGGCCCACAAATCATGCTTCCTTCAGCTTCGTTGTAGAAAACATTTGAATGCCCTTTGGAGGTGAAAGTGTTCAGAGCTTGTAGGGTTGGTGGTTTCTGCAGAGCTCTGGGTTGACCGAATCGAAGCTTTAGACAATTATTGAGCCCACAGGCTACCGTTTCATCGCAACCACCAGCCTGTTAGATAACAAATAACGGCCGATACTGTCGAGTCGGTTTGAAAACAAGAGGGTCACAGATGGGGTTAGTAGTACTTATCCAGAGGACCGGGGACACATTTCCCAGCCTTTTATAAAATAAAAAAGTCCCTTGAGTTTTTATTTTGAGGAAAACATATGGGGAAATTTGGGGTTTCCAGTAACAGTAAGGTGGATTTCAACTTTGAAAGGTTTTTTTTCCCCTACGCATGTAGAACTCTCAGGCATGATAGTCTGAAAAGAGCAGGAAAAATAAATACAACTGCCCATGTTTTAAAGTAGTTTTTCTCACATTAACTCTCTTCTCTCTCCACCCCTGATTTTGTGGGGGCAGGAGTGCTTTGTTGGTTGTTTTTAAGAGCACAGATTTGAGAGTCAAACAGCTTGGATTCTAATCCAGGCTCTGCCACTTGTCTGCTGTGTAATTTAGGGGAAGTTACATGACTGCTCTTTGCCTCAGTTTTCTCATCTGTAAAATGGAGATTCAATACCTGTTCTCCCCTCTTCTCTAGACTGTGAGCCCCTATGGAACAGGGACTATAACCGGATTAATTTGTGTCTACCCCGGCTCCACCCCGGGTGGGAGGGCTGATGACAGCCAGCAGACTCACTTGAATGTAGTTGTCAACAGTCCCCCAGGCAAAGCCGCAGGGAAACGTCCCCTCGATGGGCTGATTTTCAGGTAAGGGGGGGAAGCCATTTTTCTCGATCAACTTCTGGTAGAACAAGGCTGAAGACTTGGGCAGCAACTTCTTCTCGCGGCTCAGGAAATCGACGTAGAACAGTCCACGCCTAATGCTGTATCCTCTGTGCCATTCGAAGCCATCCACGAGGGACCACGCAGTGTACCCAATGACATTGACCGCGTCATATCTGATGGCTGTGGAAACAAGGAAAGAGGAAAAAACAAACCACCTTAGTTAAAGGGAGTGCAGCTTTCCGGTGTCTCCACAATTCCCTGGTGTTTGCCGACTGGGCCGCCCCAGGGTGGGGAAAAGCGTGACAGGATCCAACCCCGAGATAAACCCAATCAGATTCAGGCAGACCACCCCCTCCCCCGGGGCTGTGGGGGCTGCAGGATGAAGGCAGGAGAATTCCCAGGGGAATTCCAGGAGAATTCCAGGTCCTCGTGGGAATACCCTGGGGCTGCTGGGATTGAGTACAGATCCACTTCCAGGTTGGCCCAGGGCCCACTGACCATCTGGCTTGGCCTTGGGATGAACCTGGGGAAGGGGGAAGAGGGAAGGACCTGGATTCCCAACACATGCCCTTCACGGAGCGAGTGGGTGGGAAGGTTTTGAGAGGTTCAAAGGAAGTTTCAGCATCATGACACTGATAAAAAGCACAACTTTTTTAAAAACAAAAGTTTGTTAAAACAGATATTTAGATTCAGCTGGACAACAATTTGGTACAAATGTATTTGGTAAGTTTGGGTTTTTTCTCTGACTACATGTCAACTTGATCACTTCTAAAATTTCACAAATGACAGAAACTCAAAAGCAAGTTCACCATTAATATGATATGCAACTACTGGGCCTGGTTTCTTGTTTTGTTTTTTGTATTTCACTCAAAGGTGAATTTGTTTTAAAGCACAAGAATCCTGACTGTTACAGAAGGTAAAAACATTTCTTCTGAAAGTTTCATTTCTTTTCCCCCTCAAAGGACCATCTTCAGTGAATGCTTACTAGGTGTTCGATGGATTGAAACCAGCTAATAGCACAGAATTGAGAATCAGGTATTGAAAGCCCAACAAGAAGGTGAAGTCATTTCACTTCTACGACCTCATTTTCCAGGCTACACAGTGAGTTAGTAATGCTAATAAAAGTGTGAAGTGCTTAGAGAACTGAAATTTCAAAATTACTCTTCAAGTGCAAAGAGCAACTGTTACTGTTATAATAATGGACTTGGGTGTCTGTCCTCCCTGTAAGCCTTTTGAGGGCAGGGACAGTGCCTTCTAACTTTATAGTATTCTAAGTGTTCAGGACAGTGCTCTGCACTCAGTAAATGTTCGATAAATATGATTGGCTACTCAACCTGATTAGGTTGTATGTTCCCCGGTGCTTAGAAAAGTGCTTGATACATAGTAAGCGCTTAACAAATACCATCTTTTTGAAAAGCAGTGTGACTTAGTGGATAGAGCATGGGCCTGAGAGTCAGAAAGACCTGGGTTCAAATCCCGGTCCCTCCAAGTGTCTGCTGTGTGACCTTAGGCAAGTCACTTCACTTGTCTGGGCCCCAGTTACCTCACCTGTAAAATGGGGATTAAGAGTGTGAACCCCCATGTGGTACAGGGACTGTGTCTAATCTGATTAACTTGTACCTACCCCAGTGCTTAGAATAGTACTTGGCACACAGTAAGCGTTTAACAAGTTCCATAATTTTAATATCTAAACTGTAAGCTCATTGAGGGCAGGGAATGTGTCTACCACCTCTGTTGTACTGTACTCTCCCAAGTGCTTAGTACAGTGCTTGGCATATAATAAGTGCTCAATAAATACCATTGATGATGATGAGGATGACCAGGCTTCTTTAAAATGGAAACTAAATGGAAACTGACGCATAAGCTACCTAACCTTATATAGGATTTTTTTCCCCCCTAAAGGGCCTCGGTAGGAAAACAGCATTTGATCCAGAGCCATACCTTTTAAGGTTTCCATAATGAAATTTTTGAGATAATACAAATACTTGGCATCATCTCTCTGGGAACTGCCAGAGACGAACCAGCCATTCTCCACAATGAATATCTGGGGGTGGTTATATTCAAGGTCTATCCAGGTAAGGAGCTGCCTCAGGCTTGGGGATTCCAACTGCTGGAACTTCATTTGAGAGTCCAAGAGGTGAAAACTCAGAGTTGGTCCAAAGGAAAGAGCAAAAAAGTCAGCCGTGCCCTTGATGAACCTTTTCTCGGATTCAGTGAAATCAGGCAGAAGAGATGAGAGGTTATCCTTCATGCTTTGGGGGTAGTCGCCATCTAGAAATATGGGCTTAGCAAACCAGCCCAGCACAAAGTCAAGGGACTTTTGACACTCTCTGATGTCACTCTCGGTCATGTTTTGAGGATTTATCCAATGGGAGCCAAGTGCAATGGACACTTGGCCTCCTTGAGTAGGACGAAATGAAGTATTGTAGAGGTGCCAGACTTTGGCATGAGCCTGGTAAGAAGAAAGACCACAGTGATTTGCCTTCAGTTGAGTCCTGATAAACGACAGCAATCACAAATCCCAGCTTTGATCACGACCAACCCGATTCCCAACGCTTCAGATTAATGCCACTCAGGAGGGAGGATTAAGTAATGCCATTGTTCAACATAACGTGCTGGAGTTCAGATTTGGGTGGATAGGGGGAGGGCTGAAAACTCTGCAGAAAGTAACAGTGTGGTGTCATCTAAATGGGCTTTTTGATTAATGTGAGGAATATTTTTTTCCAACACCAAACCCAAGCTGGTTCAAAATAGGGATTTCTAAACAAGACTGTTTGTTTTGGGCTGGATGGGATTCCAAAACTGTGGCACTGGTCAGAGAAATTTCCTGTAGAAAGGGCAGGTTTGGGCTCAGATTTGCACAGGGCTAATCTCACATTATGCCCTGGCCTACCATCAGCGGGTACTGCGTCACCCAGACAGAACCAGTGTTTAAGGAGCCTTATTCTCCTAGTCTCACCTCCAGAGCAATACTGTAAGGAAGCTCATCTTTTTCATTCGGACGGTAAACGATTTTCCTCTCAAGTCTATAAATTGTCCTTTTCCACATTATATATGCTGTTTCTCTTTTTTAACAGCATCAGGCTGAAACACCAGCAATCCTTTTATTCTGAATGTTCCTCCAATACGTTGAATGTGATTAGAGAGTGGCCAATCTATTTCATAAATTGTGAATCCAACGTATCACGGTTAAATTAGTACCGACAGATGACAGTGCTCTATATCCAGTTGGCCAACGGTGGAGCTCTCAGCAAAATACTCTTTGCATGCGTGCATAACTCTTATTGAAATCAATGGAAGTAACCGATTAAGGGAAGTTAGTAAACTATAGGAGGCATGTGCAAACAAAATTTCTCAGGAACTGAACCCAATTTAACAAAACTGCAGCTCTTAGGGAAGAAACAATTTGGATCAGTAGGACTACCCCGACACATTCTAACAGTACTATTTCTACAGTTACATGAAGCTCAATCAGAGTAATGAATCAATGAATGGCATCGAATCCACAATCACTCTGCATTGCATCAGACGCTTTTCAATTTCCGCTTGTATAAAATCCCCAGTAAATTGCACTTGAAATTATTGAAAACTCTCCAAAATACACTAAAAAAGTTTACTAGCTGCCTCGGGATAATGCTGCCCTCATTTCAAAGGATGATTCATTCATCCAAACGTTAGATTACTCAAAGGAAAAAAAAATGAAAGTCTAGCAGATAAAGAGTTACAGGCAAAGTCGACGTGACTGTGTCTGACCTGATTATCTTGTATCTTCTCCAGCGCTTAGAACAGTTTTTGACACACAGTAAGCACTTGACAAATACCACAATTACTTTATCATTATTATCAGTATCATTAAAACATCAATTTGGGCGGACTTTCATCTGAGCGCATTAAGGGCTATATACGGAAAGTAACATTTATCAATTTCCGTTGAGTTCCTCTAATGAACAGTTAAAATAAATGACTTACCTAGAAAAATCACACTGAATAGGCTTTTGGATTACATCAGTTTTAAAATTTCCTTCCAAGATGTTAACCGAAGGCGCATTTGATGATTTTTCATTAAATACCCGCTACCTCCCACCACCACCCCCAGCCCATGTGTTTGGCTGCATTTGCCTGGCTTTGTTGCCTAATATTCAGGCTAGCAGAGAGCAGACCTGGAAGAACAGAAGCCACATTTACCTCTCTCCCAGCCCTGTTTCTAGGCAGGGAGGTGTTGGTTCACTCCACAACAATACACCCGAGATATTCCCAGGAGGTGACTTTACACTTCCCCTTGGAATAGTATTCCAGTGCCTCATAATTCCATTAGAAACATTCTCATTTCTGACCCATCTCCACCTTGCTAACATTTAAACCCATTTCTTTTGGTTTAATCCTCAGCAGAAATGAAAATGAAGGGATCACCCTCCTCTATTCTGAGTTCATTAAAGAAGCCTCTCCCTGCAAGATGCAGTAAAGAACTGGGGAGTCAAAATGATATGCATAACAATAATAATAATGGTGTTTGTAAAGCGCTTACTATGTGTCAAGCACTGTTCTAAATGCTGGAGGAGATACAAGGTAATTAGGTTGTCCCACGTGAGGCTCAGTCTTAATCCTCATTTTACAGATGAGGTCACTAAGGCACAGAGAAGTTACGTGCCTTGCCCAAAGTCACACAGCTAACAAGTGACAGAACCGGGATTAGAACCCACGAACTCTGACTCCCCAGCCCGTGCTCTTTCCACTGTGCCACGCTGATTCTCTAATAAAAGTGATGGTATTTATTAAGTGCTCACCAATGTACCAAGCACCGTGCTAAGTGCTGAGACACATAAAAGATCATCAGATTAGGCACAGACTTTGTCTCACATAAGGGTCACAGTGTCAGAGGAAGGAAGAGCAGGGATCTTATCTCCATTTTACAGATGAGGAAACTGAGGCATAGAGAAGTGAAGTAAGCGCTTAGTATAGTGCTCTGCTCACAGTAAGCTCTCAATAAGTATGATTGAATAAAAGTGAAGTGACTTGCGCAAGGTCACATGGCATTATCTTATTATTATTATACTTAGCATTACTATTTTCATTGAAGGTGAAAAGCAGTGTGATCTAAAGGAAAGAGCACGAACCTGGGAGTCAGAGGACCTGGATTCTAATCCCAGCCTGGACACTTACCTGGGCAGTCACGACTTCTCTGTGCCTCAGTTTCCTCATCTGTAAAAAGGAGGTTCAATACCTGCAACCTCACCCCTCTGGACTGTTTGCCTCAGGTGGGTCAGGGGTTCTGATTGTTTCGTATCTGCCCCAGCATTCAGGGAAGTGCTCAGCACATTGTAAGCACTTAAACGCTGCGCTTATTATTGTTGTTGTTGTCATAAATAGCTATATAATAAAATCCTGGAAGTCAGTATTTTAGCATTGAAATCATGCTGAACATAACCCAGCTTCAACGCGTGGGACATATTAGGAGAACAGAAGACCGTATGTATATTACTTAAAAAATAGCCAGTAAGCTTACTGTACCTGCCAACTGAAACTGCGCGATCCAAAACGAGGGAGAACAAAGAAAGGATTTTAAGGATACATTTAAAAAAAAACCCCAACAACGCCCGATCCCGGCTGATAACCAGGAGACTATCCAGTGAGATCAACAGACCAACAAATTCCACCCCCATTTTTCAAAGGCTATTCTATGTTATACAGTTCTTTTTGACTGAATGAATTGCTCTGGAAACGACCGTAAAGTTATGCCTACTGCAGATGTAATGGCGCGGAACCCTCTGCAGGCTTACTTTAGCATCTGTTTCTTAAGTTCCTTGGGCCTTTGAGACCAATTCTGACACACCACATATATTGTAAAGATTCTAAAACTCCATCATGATTATAAAGAGCTTTCAGAGTTATTGAAAGTAACATATCTAACCATGTGTTGACTTTATCTCACGACCCAAAAATATTACAGCTTTGCTCTATTCAGCACTCCAACCACCCCCGCTCTATTCACTATTTCCTGAATTTCTTCCAGGAATGACAATGTTTCTTTGGAGCATCCAGCAAATTCTAAAAGAGCTACAGGAATTAAAGCAGGGCGTGATATTTCCCACTTTGGAGAAATCTAACCATTTCAGCGCCTTCAGGATAGTGTTATCTGAAGTGCCAGTCATTCAGAGGAGGGTGTGATGATGTCGATAAAGCACTATATGGGATCTCAACAACTGCTTACCAAGTGGGTGAGGGGATAGTAGCAGCAACCCATCCACACCTGCTTCCCCAACTAGCTGCCTCATAATGTGTGCTGTTGGCCACACGTGGAGCAGGAAGCAGTGTGTACATGGCCCAGAGCAGTCCAGATCCACCCCCTGGAAAAACCACCACAGAGGAAGCAGGAAGGGGAAGTGCAATCCTCCACCATTACTGGAAAAATCAATTCCACCATACGTGCTGGTGGTGGTAGAACTCCTCTTCCCTGATCCCAAACCCTAAAACTGCAATCTTTTGTGAGCAAACAGCCCATTACTGATTTCCTGGTTGTGGGAGGGCCACCAGCAGCTTTCTGAAATACCCTAAGAAGCTTAGCAACCCTTTCAGGAAAGCACTGTTACCCCTTGAATTAGCAACGAGCTAAATTACCTTCATGTGTTCACAGTGTGGAAGAGACTATCTTTTTGGACGCATTCACACAAGAATCTTGCTACTGGTGCCTAGCAAAAGCTTAACAAATACCACAATTATTATTATCTGTAATTTATTTATGTGTATGTCTGCTCCCCCTCTAGACTGTAAGCTCGTTGTGTCTGTTACATTGTACTCTTACAAGTGCTTAGTACAGTGCTCTGCACATAGTAAGTGCTCAGTAAATACAATTGATTCATTGAATGATCAGGTTCGATGCTGCCTTAAGGAGAGGGAGGCCACTACAGGCCCAGGATCCGCTGCAAACAGCAGGACTCCAGAATTCTGGATTCCCACAAGACAGTTTTCAAGGACAAGGATTCTCCAAACCTGTGAAACTTGTGGACACCTGGCCGTTCCTGCAGGGAGTTCCAAGAACAACTCCTGGCCCAGGACCTAATAGCAACAGCATGGGTTTGGGATTCAGAGGATGTGGGTTCTAATCCCAGCTCTGCCACCTGTCTGCTGTGTGACCTTGGGCAAGTCACCTCACTTCTCTGTGCCTCAGTTCCCTCTCCTGCAAAATGGCGCTTAAGACTGTGAGCCCCATGGGGGACAGGGATTGGGTCCAATCTGATTAACTGGAATCTATACCAGTGTTTAGAACCATGCTTGGTACATAGTAAATGCTTAACAAATACCATAATTATTACTATTGTTATTACTACCATGGAGATAAAACCATAGCATTTCCAGAAAAGATAGGGATCTGTTCTTCCTGGACAGACTTGTGGGGGGGGTCCCTGAAGAACTGAGCTGTTCTTTGTTTTTTGAAAACCATCTGCTCTGGGATGTCATCTGGGGTTTGTCTAGTGATCCTGGTTTAATCCCATATAAGTCATACTTAATAATAACTATTATCATATTTGTTAAGTGCTTAGTATGTGTAAGCACTGAGGTAGATAGAAGCAAATTGGGTGGGACACAGTCCCTGTCCCACGTGGGATTCACAGTCTCAATCCCCATTTTACAGATGAGGTAACTGAGGCACAGAGAAGCAAAGTGATTTGCCCGAGGCCACACTGCAGAAAAATGACAGAACCAGGATTAGAACCCATGTTCCTCTGACTCCCAGGCCCATGCTCTATCGACTAGGCCACACTGCTCACATTTCCTGCCCATAATAAGATTACAGTGTAGATGGGGAGACAAACATTAACAAAACTAAATACATGATGGCTATGTACATAAGTGCTTTTCTCAACAGAAAAGTCACTAGCTCAAAAGCACAGAGGAGGCAAGTGGCAGAGCAGAAACTTCAATCTGTTTTCTTGACCCAGGCTCTCTCCACCTGGCCACACTGCCTCTGGTGGAATTGATGACAAGAAGATAATAATAATGTTGGTATTTGTTAAGCGCTATGTGCAGAGCACTGTTCTAAGCGCTGGGGTAGACACAGGGTCATCAGGTTGTCCCACATGGGGCTCACAGTCTTAATCCCCATTTTACAGATGAGGTAACTGAGGCAGAGAGAAGTGAAGTGACTTGCCCACAGTCACACAGCTGAAGATGGAGGTTAAAGGTACCAGATGGGTAGAGGAGCCCGCAAAAGGTCAGAGAAGAATTAGCAGTGATCTCAACTTGTCCATTCAGTTTCACTTAAATCATTCCACCCCTTGAGAAAACTCCTCATTGCTGAAGTTCACTTTTTTACTCACTGTTTTCCCATTTTCCTTTTTGAACATTTCATTTTACATCCTCTATTTGAGTATCACTTCCTCCCAGTGGTCAATTAGTTTATGTCCGTCTCCCTTGCTAGGCTGTAATTCCTTGTGGGCAGGGATTGCGTGTTCTATTTTACTCTCCCAAATATTTAGTACAGTGCTCTCCACAGAGTAGGCGCTCAAATAAATATTACCGATTGATTCTACAGAAAGCAGTCAGTAGGCTTAATATTTCCACTCTGTAATTTCCGATTCTATCACCTCTAATTTAAGCTATTAATCAATCATATTTGAGTGCTTACTGTGTGCAGAGCACTGTACTAAGCACTTGAGAGAGTATAACACAACAATATAACAGATACGTTTCCTGCCCACTGATAAAAACTGTTGGCTTCAGCAACTACATATGAAGGGACTAAAAGTATAATTTTCAATCTACAATGTCTTAAATGGGATGAAAATTAAGCTCTGTTGGATTGCTTAGGGCTGTCGGTGAGACAAGAATTGGTTTTTAAATATGGGGGGCCAGTAAAGTAATCCCTCCCCTGCCCCTACACACACACCCCTCCCCCCACCATGGGGCTTCAGTGGTAAAAAGAGATGGTGCAGTCTCCTTTTGCCAACAGCAGTTAAGATAACTGCTGGTTCTCATAAAAAAAAAGGGCATAAAAATCAAAGATCCCATGAGCTCTTACCCAAAATTAGCCCTGATATTGGGAGTCAGGTAAGGTGACCCTTTAAACCCTGAAGAGTCTTCCTTTAGTGGTGTCTCTACCACAGACTGAGCCACAAGCAAGCTGTATTTGTTTGCATTTTGGAACCTCACATCTTTCTGAGGAGCTGAAAGTGATTTTCATAACTCACTTTAAGGAGCAGCATTAAATAAATCAGATTAAGTCACTTGCCTTATAGCACCATCTCTCTACTGGGTAAATTCATCTCAATAAAATCAATGCTGCTTCCTCCAACTTAATGACGTTTGGACACCCCAGGGAGGACCTGCTGCAGGGACCTGGGAATGAGTGGGTCAGCTGAGGCAATAGCCATCTGATGAAGGGATATATCTGGGGTGGGAAGGTGGGAAGGGGTAGTTAGTTGCCTGCAGTGCTGCTAAGGGAGACCCCATTCAGGGGATCTGCCCCCTCAGATATTTGATAATCACATACTATGTCCCGGGCACTGGGTAGATACAAGCTAATCAGGCTGGACCCAATCCAAGTCCCACATGGGGCTCACGGTCTTAATTCCCATTTTACAGATGAGGTAACTGAGGCCCAGAGAATTGAAGTAACTTGCCCAAGGTCACACAGCAGACAAGTGGTGGAGCCAGGATTAGAATCCAGGTCCTTCTCACTCCCAGGCCCGTGGTCTCTCCACTAGGCCACACTGCTTCTTGTGGATCTTGGGGACCTGCTCCTACAGACAAGGGGCTGGACTCACCTGAGGTGGTGTCCCTGAGATGTCAGAGAGGAGTGCTGACGGCATCTTCGGGAGGCCGGCAACAGCCACTGGGCTCGGCTCAGCCTCCAGTGGGTCCCAACCTCAGAAATCCCTACAAACTTGTGTGGACTCTGCTCAAAAGCCAGTTCCCAGGCACAGGCAAAAGTAGCACTGCAGATGCCCAGAGAGAACTTGCCCGGTGGCCCCTTTCCCAACCCTCAGATGATCTCCCAGGAGGAGGTCTCTGTGGAAGCCCCTTTCAGGCTGGCACAGCCTCTCTCACACCTGGCTCAGGAGTCCTGGATAGACTGCAAAGAGTCCTACCGTGTTTCCGTCCTCTCAACATCATCATTCAGGTAATCCTCAAGTGTCCCATGGGGAGGATGGCGGGGGAGGGTGCTTGCAGGTAGCCCTGGGTGTCAAACACCACTTCTCCAATCTGATTAGGAACCTGGGTTCCCAAACAAGCCAGCAAATAGTGCCCAAGTACCCACAGTGAAGGACTAGAGTTTCTACAATCCCTCTAGGGCATGTGCAGTAGGATCCTTGGACCTGCCCAGGAAACAGTATGGCTTAAAGGTAAGACCTTGGGCCTGCGAGTCAAAGGATGCAAGTTCTAATCCTGACTGTCAATTGGCTGCTGTGTGACTTCTGACAAGTCACCACCTCTCTGTGCCTTAGTTTCCTCATTTGGCAAAATGGTGATTATCTGTTTTCTCCTTCTAGACTGGGGACCCCATGTGGGACAAAGACTGAGCCTGCCCTATTATCTTGTATTTATCCCAGTGCTTAGTATAGGGCTTGGCACATAGTGTCTAAATACCAAAAGTATTATTATTAACAATAACCACCACCACCAGGGATAGTGGAGTCTTATAAGCCCTTAGTACAGTGCTTTACACACAGTAAGCACTCAAATATAATTGAATGAATTAATGCCAGTGCTGCACACACTGCAGATGCCTAAATACTCCCAGTCTAGGAATGACCTCAGGGAGAGCTCAGAGAATGGAGGAAGCAGTGGGGTCTTACATCACACCAGAACAGTGAAAATACCAATAACTAAATCAGGTGAATGGGCGATTCAGCCCAAGAGCCTGTCTTCAATAGTAGCCATACAGAAGGCATTAAAAAAAAACCACAGTGGCAGCTGCCAGCTTTGTCCACCCGGCGGGCACTAAAGATGGCAGATTCCCCCTGGCATCATCTGTTATTGGTTCCAACTGCCAGTTAAGGCTCTGAATGACTCCAACAGATTCAGGCTCACTTCTGGGGTGCCTTGGGCTGGGCAAATGCATTAACAAATGAAACCAATACAAGTCAGCAAGGGGGAAATACCCATTCTTTTCTCAGTCATTTCAAGGACTATCATTTTACTGAATCATGTTCAGCTGTTCACAAGTGGTTGCTTTTTTTCCTGCTCATTGGATTCCCCTGACCCCTTGACATATTTATGCCTTAGTCCTTCATTTTACAGTAATCACAACTGTCAGCTACCACAGCAATCAATTAACTGCTACACCTGAATTCCACAGAGTACCCTCTAAGCCCACTTCACTCTAAGCTCCTCAAAACAGGGATCATGCTTATTAACTATTGTACTCTCCCTAATGCTTAGTAGAGTGCTCTGCCCACACAGTAAATAACTCAAAAAATACTATGGATTGAATTGATTGGATGATATTAAAAAATATGAAGTCACACTGTCCAGACTAGGTTTCAGACTGATCTTAAAAACTGAACAAATGGCTAAATATAGCAGGGAAATTGACTAGAGAAAAAATTGAGGTTTTGTGGTTAGAAGTTCAGTGTGGTCTAGAGGAAAGAGTACAGGTCTGGAATTCAGAGGACCTGGGTTCTAGTTATGATTCTGCCACATGTCTGCTGTGTGACCATGGGCAAGTCATTTAATTTATCTGTGCCTCAAATAAGATTAAGACTGTGAAATGGGGGTTAATGGCGATGGGGATTAAGCCTGTGAGCCCTGTGTGGGATGGTCTGTCTCCACCTAATTATCTTGAGTTTACCCCAGTGCTTAGTACAGTGCCTGAAGCACAGTAAGTGCTCAACAAATACCATTAAAATAAAAATAATTTTAAAAGCTTCAAAAATCAATGGGGAAACTGACCACTAATAGAAGAAAATATCTGCGTGTCAAAAGGGATGGCAAACAGAATATTAATTTAAAAAGCCTAGCATGTATTGGCCAAAAAAGGTTAAAACTTTTGGAGTACTCCAAACATTACTTGAGTAGCACCCACTCTAGAGCAGTGCCTAGGCATTTGGGTCTGTGCTCCTTAAACAATTTGATACTCCATACCCACAGCATTTATGGGCTGATCAATTTATTTTCAAGTCTGTCTCTCCAGTGAGACTGTAAGATACTTAAGGGCAGGGATCAGCTCTATTCCATTTCCCTAGCACTTAGTACAGTGCTCTGCACACAGGAAGTGCTCAGGAAGTGCCATTGTTTGTATGATTGTGAGGAGAGGATTCATATAATAATAGTAATGGTATTTGTTAAGTGCTTACTATGTGCCAAGCACTGTTCTTATAATACACTGGGTCAGGTTTGGGGCCTCACACTTTGAGAAGAATGAGCATGCCCTCAGAGAAGGTTTACAAAAGAGCTGAAGAATGACTGGAAGTCTAGAAAATATGCCCTACGAGAAGAGACGGAAAAACCTTACCTTATTTTAGCCTAAGGAACTAGAGAAACTAACCTTCACACTAAAAGCAGCACAGGCCTGGGAGTCAGGAGATCATGGGTTCTCATTTAGGCTCCGGCACCTGTCTGGTCTGTGACCTTGGCCGAGTCACTTCACCGTGCCTCAGTTTACCTCATGTGTAAAATGGGGATTGAGATTGTGAGCCCCACATGGGACAGAGTCCAACCCAATTTGTTTGCATCCAATCCAGGGCTTAGTACAGTGCCTGGCACACAGGAAGTGCTTAATAGATACCACAATTATTATTATTATTGTTGAAAGATGTGAATGGCTGATAGGGGGCCAGTAGAAGGATAATTACTTCTTCATGGACAAGGAATAGGTCTTTGGTTTCTGCTGAATCTCCCAAGAACCATTACAGTGTACCACACTCAACAGACAATAAATACTATTAATAATAGTAATTGTGGTATTGTTTAGGCTCTCACTGAGTGCCAAGCATCACACTGGGTTAGATACAAGATAATCTCAGGCCAGACACAGATCCAGTCCCACATGGGGATCACAGTCTAAGTAGGAGGTAGACCATGCAGTGAATCTCCATTTTGCAGGTAAGGAAACAGAAGCACAATGACTTGCCTAAAGCCAGGCAAAAGGCAGGTGGTAGAGTCAGCATTAGAACCCAGGTCCTCTGACTCCCAGACCTAAGCTCTTTCCACTACACCAAGCTGTTTCTATTACCACCGCTGGGTAGGAAAAACAAGGTAAAGGAGACAGTTCATTTTACAATCTGCAGGGTTGAGATGGGCACAAGATTCGAAAACAAAATGCTAAAAGGTCAAATCCTAGGGAGGGTGTAGCCTCCCCTTCATCGAATATTTTAAAAAACTAAGTTAATATCTGAAGCGATAGGATAAAAATTGGGCATGATGGTTTAATAAACAGTTAAAATGACACACAGAGCTTAGCAGAGTCCTAGAGAAATCAGGGCACTTCAAAAAGATGGGATAAACTTGGGTTCCGTTCATCATTTTACTTGGTCAAAACTTTGTGGGAATGTGGGCTTTTGGGGGGATATTAACACTAGTTCAGGGAATTGAACTAAGTTAAACCACTCCAGTCAATCAGTAGAAAGCCTGGGTGCAGAGCAGTATGCTAAACACTTGGGAGAGTTCAACAGTATTAGCAGACATGCTCCCTGCCCTGGGGAAACCTACGCTGAATCAAGAAATGTGAGTTTCGCGGCTCAACTGACTTGCCAGCACAGCCCCAAGTCAGTAGTTAAGCACAGAACTCACCAGGACCCAGGACCAGATTAAGCCCGATGCCAAAGGGAAAATCAACCCAGAACTCAAGGTGGCCATGAGGGCTACTGAAATCCCAGTGTGCTGGTGTGAGGCACGCGGGGTCAGGAAGCTCCCAAAAGTTCTCTTCCGGCTGCCAGTCTCCTTCCTGGCTCCAAGCCATTTCTCCACTCAAAGCTTTGGTGGGGTGTAAATGAACTCCCGCCCCTCAAAACCATGCCCCGGCTCCAAGCAATATTTATGGAGCGCCTACTCTATGCAGAGCACTATACTGAGCGCTTGGGAGAGTACAATGCGAGAGCAGACCAGGTCCCTGCCTTCGAGGAGCTTCTAACCTAACGGGAAAGACAGGCACTGAGTAAGTCCCCCAAAGCAGCCCTGTTTCGGGCCACAAACACCCACTCTGACAATGCAAACACATACAGCCTGAAGAGACGACCCTGCGGCCTTTCAAACATTCATTCAATAGTATTTATTGAGCACTCACTATGTGCAGAGCACTGTATTAAGCGCTTGGAATGTACAAATCGGCAAATTGATTGGGAGATCTAGAGAGGTGACCCATTCAATGCTTTTGCTCTCACTGGTGCTCAATTCATTATTTTAATAAACTGTTAAAATGACAAGCAGAGCTTATCGAAGTCCTAGAGAACTCGGGGCACTGACTAAGTGGTTAAAAAAAATCAACTAGTTAAAAAAAAAAGCAAACGGGTAGGGCACCAGCTACAAGGTGACTGTGTCCTGTTACTGTACCTTTGTAATGCGCAAAACTTTTAAGATGGGAAGGTTGTGGTTGGCTGACACACAGATAGCTGGATGGGTTCAAAGAAAAGTTTGCAAATGGATGGAAATTTCTGAGTCAACAAGGCTTTAGGCGGAGTTAGAGGGTTTCAACTTGTTCTGCCTCTGAAGGGGGTTTGAACTTCATGACCCTGAAGTCTCTACTAAACTGGTGTTTCTATTGTTGTTATCGTGAATATCCACTGGTTAATATTTTACAGAAATTAACATTTTGTTTGCAGCACGAGCTTACCAACCATTTTATTTTTTGTTTCGAAGTCCACTGCGTATTTCAGAGAAGAAAAATCTCAAGTGGTTGTTTAGTCACTACTACGTTAAAAGGCTCCTTGGGTGGGTTAATGATCAGGAAGGTTAATGAGGACACCAAAGAACTAAACTTTTTGGATATTGGAAACTTGGAAAGGACAACTGAATATCTCATTACATGGGCATACTAATTCCCCAGTTTGCAACTGGAATAAGCACTCAAATTGTTATGAAAATATTGCCATCTGTCCTACGTTAAAAACTGAGGCTGTACTATAACTTCGAAAACCCATAGTCTCCTCCACTCTAAAACTGATCATCTCTAATGATACTGATGTGGAATACATAAATTATTCAGCCCACAGTCTGCTAGACTACTCAAAACAAGCTTGACACCCTTTCTTCACATTTCTAAAATCAGTCAGCCTTCTTTTTAAAAAAAATTTTGGAATGTAGCGCTTTTACATTTTCAAAGCTTCTCAGAGATCACATCCCGAATTCATCTTTAAACTTCCCCAGTGAATCAGATATGTTTTATTTTGAAACGACTATTCCTAGAAAATGCACAGCCATCTAATTGGTCTATGAATTATACACTCTTCCCACAAACCTACAAGCTTCAAAATGGGTCAATACATCTGGAGAAAAACACAGAAAATTGCATTAAGCTCTTCGCCAGAGCCAATTTACCCAAACTCAAGCAGAGTGACCTGCAAGTGCATATATTTATGCAGGATCACTCGTAACGAAAACAAAACATATACTACACATGTCCGCATCTTGTGCCTATTTTGCTCAAACTGACCAAAAAAAAACCTCCAAAAGTGTTTTAATGGAAAAGACAAAAATCCTGTTTCCTCTCAGAAAACAAAAAAAACCCATTTAACCACTCTGAGCCCTGAAAATTGCAAGTTGGCTTTGAGTCCGTGATGTCTATTTATAGATTTGATATTGGGCACATACGTAAGCCAGATTCCGAAAGTTTTCATCATTGAACATACGCATCCGGACGAGCATTTTAATAGGTTCATCCTCCATGGCCTACATCAACCCAAGCCGGGGAAAATAACGACCCCCAGCAAAGCCTGGGGGCCCAGATCACCTGTTAGCCTCTACAATCTCTTCTCAGCTGCTCCCAAAGGAATCACTTACAGCACCAGAATGCTCCTCTCAAACTCTTTTCTCTGAGGATGCTGTTTCCAAAAGAAAAAAAGCCCAGGCCTTTATTCCCTGGATCCAGCCTCTTCCCTCCACGTATTCCACTGGGGCCCGGGCTTCATCTCGCTCCCCCCGCCCCCCGTGCTGTGTTCCAGAGGCCCACGCTGGAGTCGGCTGCAATCAATCAATGGTATTTCTACTAGGTCCAGAGCCCTGTACTAAACGCTTGGGTGAGTACAATCCGGCAGGATTAGTGGCCGTGCCCCCTCCCCGTTTTTCCTGTGATTGACACCATCGACCTGGATCCCCTTGGGGCACCCCCCCCCCCAGCGTTTCAATTCATGGATTGTGTTTTTAGGGAGCGCTTCCCCCGTGCAGGAGACTGTGCTAAGCGCCCGGGTGAGGACGAGCCGGTGGAATTAGGGGAGCCGTCCTTTGCCCACAAGAGGGGGTGCCCTTTTTCTCCTTTCCCACGACTGACCCCCTAGACCCCAGTGCCCCCGAGGGGGTCTCCTGTCTTCTCAGCCCCATCTAAGCAGCAGCATGGCTTAGTGGAAGGAGCACGGGCTTGTGAGTCAAAGGGCACTGGTTCTAATCCCGCCTCCGCTACTTGTCTGCTGTGTGACCTCGGGCAAGCCACGTAACGTCTCTGTGCCTCAGTTACCTCATCTGTAAAATGGGGTTAAAACAGTGGGCCCCACGTGGGACAACCTGATTACTCTGCATCTACCCCAGCGCTTACAGCTGTGCTTGGCACATAGTAGGTGCCTTGCGTAGAAGCAGTGTGGCTCAGTGGAAAGAGCCCGGACTTGGGAGTCAGAAGTCATGGGTTCGAATCCCGGCTCTGCCCCTTGTCAGCTGCGGTACTATGGGCAAGTCGCTTCTCTGTGCCTCAGTTATCTCATCTGCAAAATGGGGATGAAGACTGTGAGCCTCAGGGGGGACAACCTAATGACCCTGTGTCTACCCCAGCGCTTAGAACAGTGCTCTGCACATAGTAGGCGCTTAACCAATACCAACATTATTCTTATTATCTAGACTGAGAGCCCCTGGGCACTGTGGCCGAATTGACCTTTCCAAACGCTCAGTCCAGTGCTCTGGCACAAAGTAAGTGCTTAACCAATACCAACATTATTATTATCATTATTATCTAGACTGGGGGCCTGTCATTGGGCACTGTGGCCGAATTGTCCATTCCAAGTGCTCGGTCCAGTGCTCTGCACATAGTAAGCGCTCAATAAATACTATTAAATGAATGTGGGTGCCCACCTTTAAGCGGGAGTGGGCTGTCTTCCTGCCGCCCCCACCCCGCGGGCAGGAATTGTCTCTATCTGTTCCCGAATTGTCCATTCCAAACGCTTAGTACAGTGCTCTGCACATTGTAAGCGCTCAGTAAGTACTACTGAATGAATGTGGGTGCCACCTTTTAAGCGGGAGTGGGCTGGCTCCTTGCCGGCCCCCCATCCCCACCCCTCGGGCAGGGATTGTCTCTATCTCTTACTGAATTGTCCATTCCAAGCGCTTAGTACAGTGCTCTGCACATAGTAAGCGCTTAACAAATACCAACATTATTGTTATTATTATTATCTAGACTGGGAGCCCGTCCCTGGGCGCTGTGGCCGAATTGTCCATTCCAAGCGTTCGGTCCAGTGCTGTGCACATAGTAAGCGCTCCCTAAATACTATCGAATAAATGTGGGGTGCCACTTTTAAGGGGGAGTGGACTGGCTCCCTGCCGGTCCCCCACCCCGAGGGCAGGGATTGTCTCTTAGCGAATTGTCCATTCCCAGCGCTTCGTCCAGTGCTGTGCACATAGTAAGCGCTCCCTAAATACTACCGAATAAATGTGGGTGCCACCACCTTGAAGGGGGAGTGGGCTGGCTCCCTGCCGGCCCCCACCCCGCGGGCAAGGACTGTCTCTGTTCCCCAATTGTCCAGTGCTGTGCACATAGTAAGAGCTCCCTAAATACTATCAAATGAGTGTGGGTGCCACCTTGAAGGGGGAGTGGGCTGTCTCCCTGCCGACCCCCCACCCCACGGGCAGGGACTGTCTCTGTTCCCCAATTGTCCAGTGCTGTGCACATAGTAAGCGCTTAATCAATACCAACATTATTCTTATTATCTAGACTGGGAGCCCTGGCCACTGTGGCCAAACTGTCCATTCCAAGCGCTCGGTCCAGTGCCGTGCACATAGTAAGCGCTCCCTAAATACTACCGAATGAATGTGGGTGCCACCTTAAAGGGGGAGTGGGCTGTCTCCTTGCCGGCCCCCCACCCCACGGGCAGGGACTGGCTCTGTTCCCCAATTGTCCAGTGCTGTGCACATAGCAAGCGCTCCCTAAATACTATCAAATGAGTGTGGGTGCCACCTTGGAGGGGGAGTGGGCTGGCTCCCTGCCGGCCCCCCACCCCACGGGCAGGGACTGGCTCTGTTCCCCAACTGTCCAGTGCTGTGCACATAGTAAGAGCTCCCTAAATACTATCAAATGAGTGCGGGTGCCACCTTGGAGGAGGGGTGGGCTGTCTCCCTGCCGGCCCCCCACCCCTCCCTTCGTCCCGGCGCCCTTGGCTTACCAGCAGCAGGTTGTGGGCCACCTGGTAGCCGAGCCGGCGACCTCCTCGGACCCCGGGGGCCAGCCGTCCGGTGGCGTAGCCGTGCCAGGCCACCACGTAGGGGTTGTCCAGCGTGATCCAGTACTTGACCCGGGCCCCGAAGTGTCGGAAGCAGAGCTCGGCGTAGTCGCGGAACCTGTCCCCCACGGCCCGGCTGGCCCAGCCTCCGTAGGCGTCCTGCAGGTCGGCGGGCAGGTCCCAGTGGTTGAGGGTGACCACCGGCTCCACGCCCAGCTCGCCCAGCCTCCGCAGCAGGCGCCGGTAATAACGCAGGCCCCGGCGGTTGGGTTTCCCGCCCAAACCCCGGGGCAGGACGCGGGCCCAGGAGATGGAGAAGCGGTAGTGGCTGACCCCCAGGGCCCGCAGGGCCTCGGCGTCCCGCCCCACGTGGTGGTAGCCGTCCCCGGACACGTCCCCCGTGGGGGTGCCCTGGGCCCGGTGGGTGAAGGCGTCCCACACCGAGGGGGTCTTGCCGTGCCGCCTCCAGCCGCCCTCCGTCTGGTAGGCGGCACTGCCCACCGCCCAGAGGAAGCCGTCGGGGAAGGTACCCTGCGCTCCACGCTGCTCCTCCAGGCCCCGAGGCCGCGAGAAACGCCCCCACGTCCAGGCGCCGTCCCCGGGGGCCCCCCGAGGCTGCTGGGGCCCCCCCAGGCTCAGCAGCACCAAGAGAGGGGCGAGAGGCGAAGCCCCGGGGGCCATGGCCGCCCGACGGGACCGGACCGGACCGGACCGGACCGGACCGGCCGGGGAAGGGGGCCGACACCTCCCGCCGCCTCCCGCTCCTCCGCACTTCTTTATCCCCGCGCTCGGCCCTCCCCACCCTCGCCCAATTCGTCAGCTATTACCTGGGCGCCCCCCACCCCACCCCAGAGGGGAGGTGCGAAGCCGGGGGGGGGGGGGGAGGAGGAAGAAAGGGAGACCCTCCCCACTCCCCCCACCCCGTTCCCCTCCCGGCCATTTGGGAAAGCAGCCGTCGGGTCGGTCCCGGATCACCTGGTCATTCCTCCGCCGCAGTCTTGGGGGGCTCCGGGGTCTTCCTCCCTCGCCCCCAAAGTGTCCCCCCCCCCCAGAAGAGGGACACGCGGCCTTTCTCGACGCCCCCCTGCTCCTGCTGGAACGGGGAGTCTCTCCGCCCAGGTTGACCCCTCCCCAAAGTGACACACTCCCCCCTTCCACACACACACACCCCCAAAGTGAGACCCCCCCCTCCACACGCTCCCAAAGTGAGAACCCCCCCTCCACATACACACACACCCCCGGTGAGGACCCCCCCACACACAAAGTGAGACCCCCTCCTTCACTCACACCCCCCCAAAGTGAGACCTCCCTGCACACACACACCCCCAAAGGGAGACCCCCCTTCACACACACCCAAAGTGAGACCCCCCTCCACATACAACCCCCAAAAGTGAGACCCCCCCTTCACGCACACACACACCCCCAGTGAGACCCCCCCTCCACGCCCCCCTCCAAAGTGAGACCCCCCTTCACACACACACCCAAAGTGAGACCCCCCATTCCACATACACCCCCCCCAAAAGTGAGACCCTCCCTTCACGCACACACACCCCCAAAGTGAGACCCCCAAACACACACACTCAAAGTGAGACCCCCCCTTCACGCACACACACACACACAAAGTGAGACCCCCACACACACGTACACACACACAAAGACCCCCCTTCACACATACAACCCCCAAAGTGAGACCCCCCCACACACACATATACACACACACAAAGACCCCCCTTCACACACACCCACAGTGAGACCCCCCCTCACACACACACACAAGCACCCCCCAAAGTGAGACCCCCCCACACACATACATACACACACAAAGACCCCCCTTCACACACACCCACAGTGAGACCCCCCATTCACACCCCCCCCCAAAGTGAGACCCCCCCAAAGTGAACCCTAACCCCTTCCCCTGTTGGGGGGGGGGCGTCCTCAGTTTCCCGCTCCCCTCCTCCGGCTTTCACCCCCCCCCACCTCCGGGGTCCCGGCCCCTTTCTGAGTGAGGGTCGGGATGCGTGGGTTTCCTTGCTTTCTAATCATAATCACAATAATTAATAATAATAATAATAATAATAATCATGGTGGTGCCGGTGAAGCGCTCACCGGGCGGCAGGCACCGCCTGGGGCGGATACCAGCAGATCGAGTTGGCCCCAATCAGTCCCACGTGGGGCTCAAGGGTCGCAATCCCCGTTTTACAGACGGGGAAACTGAGGCCCACGGAAGCGAAGGAATCCCCAGCAGACAAGGGGCGGAGGCGGGATTAGAACCCATGACTTTCTGACTCCCGGGCCCGGGCTCTAACCACTAGGCCACGCTGCTGCTTTCTGTCGTCCTCTCAATACGGGCCCCTGTGCGACATGCGCCCCTTCCACGTGCCTTTTTGTGGCCGAATTGCACTTTCCAAGCGCTTAGTACAGTCCTCTGGACCCAATCTGCGCTCCATACAGAAGACTGAATGAATGAATGAATGCATAATGTTGGTATTTGTTAAGCGCTTACTATGTGCAGAGCACTGTTCTAAACGCTGGGGCAGCTATCGTGGGTTCAAATCCCGGCTCTGCCCCTTGTCAGCTGTGTGACTGTGGGCAAGTCACTTAACCTCTCGGTGCCTCAGTGACCTCATCTGTAAAATGGGGATTAAGACTGTGAGCCCCACGTGGGACAACTTGATTCCCCTGTGTCTCCCCCGGCGCTTAGAACAGTGCTCGGCACATAGTAAGCGCTTAACCAATACCAACGTTATTATTACAGGGTCATCAGGTTGTCCCACATGAGGCTCACAGTCTTAATCCCCATTTTCCAGATGAGGTCACTGAGGCCCAGAGAAGTGCAGTGACTTGCCCACAGTCCCCCAGCTGACAGGGGGCAGGGCCGGGATGCCCCTTTCCACGCGCCCCTTACCGTGGAGTAATAATAATGCAGGAATTTAAGTGCTTACTCTGTGCAGAGCGCCGTTCTAAGCGCTGGGGGAGAGACGGGGTCATCAGGTCGTCCCACGCGAGGCTCCCAGTCTTCATCCCCATTCTCGGATGAGGGAACTGAGGCCGGAGAAGTCAAGCGACTTGCCCCCCCCCCCCCCCGTCTCAAGCGGCAGAGATGGGATTCGAACCCGTGACCTCTGACTCCCCAGCTCGGGGCTCTTTCCGCTGAGCCGCGCTGCTTCTCTGCGTTGGGCCCCTCGCCACGCGCCCCCCTCCTCGTGCCTCTCTCCACCTGCCCCTCTCCTCGCGCCCCTTCGCCACGCGCCCCCCTCCTCCTGCCTCTTTCCTCGCGCCCCTCACCACGAGCCGCTCACCACGCGCCCCCCTCCTCGTGCCTCTCTCCACGTGCCCCTTTCCTTGCGCCCCTCACCAGGCGCCCTCTCGCCTCGCGCCCCTTACTCTAAGCCCCCCCCTTCCTCGTGCCTGTCTCCTCGCGCCCCCTCGCCTCGCGCCCCTCTCCTCGTGCCTCTCTCCTCGCGCCCCTCTCCTCGTGCCCCCCCCCCTCGCTCCCCTCACCACGCGCCCCCTCTTCCCTCGCGCCCCCTCTTTCCTCGCGTCCCTTACCATATGCCCCCCCCCGCCTCGCGCCCCTCTCCTCGCGCCCCCTCCTCGTGGCCCTCTCCTCGTGCCCCTCACCACGCGCCCCTCCCCTCGTGCCTCTCTCCTCGCGCCTCTTTCCTCGCGCCCCTCGCCACGCCCCCCCCTTCGCCTCGCGCCCCTTACCCTATGGCCCCTCTCCTCGTGCCTCTTTCCTCGCGCCCCTCGCCACGCGCCCCTTACCATATGGGCCCCCCCCCCGGTCCTCTTGCCCCCCGCCTCGCGCCCCTCACCACGCGCGCCCTCTCCTCGCGCCTCTTTCCTCGCGCCCCTCACCACGCGCGCCCTCTCCTCGTGCCTCTTTCCTCGCGCCCCTCGCCACGCGCGCCGCCCCGCCCCCCCGCCTCGTGGCCCCCTCCTCGCGCCTCTTTCCTCGCGCCCCTCGCCACGTCCCCCCCCCCCTCCTTCGCCTCGCGCCCCTTACCCTATGGCCCCTCTCCTCGCGCCCCTCGCCACGCGCCCCCTTACCATATGGGCCCCCCCCCGTCCTCTTGCCCCCCGCCTCGCGCCCCTCACCACGCGCGCCCTCTCCTCGCGCCTCTTTCCTCGCGCCCCTCGCCACGCGCGCCCTCTCCTCGCGCCTCTTTCCTCGCGCCCCTCGCCACGCGCGCCGCCCCGCCCCCCCGCCTCGTGGCCCCCTCCTCGCGCCTCTTTCCTCGCGCCCCTCGCCACGCCCCCCCCCCTTCGCCTCGCGCCCCTTACCCTATGGCCCCTCTCCTCGTGCCTCTTTCCTCGCGCCCCTCGCCACTCGCCCCTTACCATATGGGCCCCCCCCCGTCCTCGCGCCCCCCGCCTCGCGCCCCTCACCACGCGCGCCCTCTCCTCGCGCCCCTCGCCACGCGCGCCGCCCCGCCCCCCCGCCTCGTGGCCCCCTCCTCGCGCCTCTTTCCTCGCGCCCCTCGCCACGTCCCCCCCCCCTCCTTCGCCTCGCGCCCCTTACCCTATGGCCCCTCTCCTCGTGCCTCTTTCCTCGCGCCCCTCGCCACGCGCCCCTTACCATATGGGCCCCCCCCGTCCTCTTGCCCCCCGCCTCGCGCCCCTCACCACGCGCGCCCTCTCCTCGCGCCTCTTTCCTCGCGCCCCTCGCCACGCGCGCCCTCTCCTCGTGCCTCTTTCCTCGCGCCCCTCGCCACGCGCGCCGCCCCGCCCCCCCGCCTCGTGGCCCCCTCCTCGCGCCTCTTTCCTCGCGCCCCTCGCCACGTCCCCCCCCCTCCTTCGCCTCGCGCCCCTTACCCTATGGCCCCTCTCCTCGCGCCCCTCGCCACGCGCCCCTTACCATATGGGCCCCCCCCCGTCCTCTTGCCCCCCGCCTCGCGCCCCTCACCACGCGCGCCCTCTCCTCGCGCCTCTTTCCTCGCGCCCCTCGCCACGCGCGCCCTCTCCTCGCGCCTCTTTCCTCGCGCCCCTCGCCACGCGCGCCCTCTCCTCGCGCCTCTTTCCTCGCGCCCCTCGCCACGCGCGCCGCCCCGCCCCCCCGCCTCGTGGCCCCCTCCTCGCGCCTCTTTCCTCGCGCCGCCTCGCCGCGCCCCCCCCCCTTCGCCTCGCGCCCCTTACCCTATGGCCCCTCTCCTCGTGCCTCTTTCCTCGCGCCCCTCGCCACGCGCCCCTTACCATATGGGCCCCCCCCCCCCGTCCTCGCGCCCCCCGTCCTCGCGCCCCTCTCCTCGCGCCCCTCGCCACGCGCCCCCTCGCCTCGCGCGCCCTCGCCTCGCGCCCCCCGACGGTCCCGGAAGGTCCAGGTGCAGCATCAGGGCGCCGGGGCAGAAGGACCCCGACCCCCCCCGGGAGCCCCCCGGGTTACGGGGGCCGGAGGAGGACCCCGACCCCCCACCTCCAGGGGACCGACACGCCAGGTGGGAAGCCTCCCCCCCCCCCCATCCACCCCTCCCATCCAGCCATGGCTCCCATCCAAAATACTGCCCGGGCTTGAAGCCCCCCCCCCCCCCCCCCCCCCCCCAATAATAATAATGATATTGATATTGGTTAAGCGCTGACTAGGTGCAGAGCACTGTTCTAAGCGCTGCGGAGAGACAGGGTCATCGGGTTGTCCCACGGGAGGCTCACGGTCTTCATCCCCATTTGACAGATCAGATAACTGAGGCCCAGAGAAGAAGAAGAAGAATGTTGGTATTGGTTAAGCGCTGACTATGGGCAGGGCTCTGTTCTAAGCGCTGGGGAGATACCGGGTCATCGGGCTGGCCCACGTGAGGCTCACAGTCTTCATCCCCATTTTGCAGATGAGGGAACTGAGGCCCAGAGAATAATAATAGTAATTTTGGTATTGGTGAAGCGCTTACTATGTGCAGAGCACTGTGCTAAATGCTGGGGGAGATATAGGGTCATCGAGTTGTCCCACGTGAGGCTCACAGTCTTCATCCCCGTTTTGCAGATGAGGGAACTGAGGCCCAGGAGAAGCAGCGTGGCTCAGTGGAAAGAGCACGGGCTTTGGAGTCAGGGCTCATGAGTTCGAATCCCAGCTCTGCCACTTGTCGGCTGTGTGACTGTGGGCAAGTCACTTCACTTCTCTGCGCCTCAGTTCCCTCATCTGTAAAATGGGGATGAAAACTGTGAGCCCCACGTGGGACAACCTGATTCCCCTATGTCTACCCCAGTGCTTAGAACAGTGCTCGGCACATAGTAAGCGCTAAACAAATACCAACATTATTATTATTATTATTATTATAATGATAATGTTGGTATTGGTTAAGTGCTTACTATGTGCAGAGCACTCTTCTAAGTGCTGCGGGAGATACAGGATAATCAGGTTGTCCCCATGTGGGGCTCACAGTCTTCATCCCCATTTGACAGATGAGGGACCTGAGGCCCAGAGAAGTGAAGTGACTTGCCCAAGGTCACACAGCTGACAAGGGGCAGAGGCGGGATTCAAACCCATGACCTCTGACTCCCAAGCCCAGGCTCTTTCCACTGAGCCACGCTGCTTCTCTATCCCTCACCTGTGACACAAATGTTACATTTTCCTCCCCCAGATGGGCGATCCGGCCCTTAGCACAGTGTCTGGCACATATTAAGCGCTTAACAAATACCATCATCATTATGATTATTATTATCATTAATTAAAAGAACCTGAAAACTCCACTTGGAAACGCCTCCCCGGCCCTCCCCGAGGCGACAGAGAAAAACAGGCTAAATAAATGATTGGCTTTTAGGTGGATTTAGAAATAGGGCAGATTGCAATCGCGCTCCTTTTCTCTTTTAAAGAGCATATTCGACTCCAAACCGAGTCTTAGACTCATTAAAATTCAAATGATTTGGGCTCAGTAAGTATCTCCTTTTGGGGCTTGATAGAGCTGGGCTCCTCAGGTTGATCTTCCCAGGAGATAAAAGTTATTTTTTAACCAAAGAATGAGATGCTATGATCGTTTAACTTTTATTTTTGGAAATACTTGTTGATAGAGGTGCAGTTTTGCTGATACTGTGCCGTGTGGAATTTCGGAAAGGCCGTCTACCGGGTCGCTGCTGGTTAATGCTGATCTGGAGAGTCTGATGATGATTCTTATATTTCACAACCGACATAAACAATTTAATCGGGATTTTCATTCAGTTCTCCACCCCAGAAAAACATTTTGTGGGGATCCGGGATCATTTATCAAGATGTGTGAATCTTTTGAAATACTCCGCTGCTGCTGAGCCGCTATCGAAGAGTCACCATTTTGAAAAGTGAAGTGTTCCTCCATTGAGAAAATTCAATTCAGGGGCCTCTAGGTTGCACTTAATAATAATGTAATAATGTTGGTATTTGTTAAAGCGCTTACTATGTGCCAAGCACTGTTCTAAGTGCTGGGGGAGATGCAAGGTCATCAGATTGTAGAAGCAGCGTGGCTCAGTGGAAAGAGCACAGGCTTTGGAGTCAGAGGTCATGGGTTCGAATCCCAGCTCGGCCACTTTATCAGCTGTGTGACTTTGGGCAAGTCACTTAACTTCTCGGTGCCTCAGTTACCTCATCTGTAAAATGGGGATTAAGACTGTGAGCCCCACGTGGGACAACCTGATTCCCTTGTGTCTACCCCAGCGCTTAGAACAGTGCTCGGCACATAGTAAGCGCTTAACAAATACCACCATTATTATTATTATTAGATTGTCCCAGGTGGGGCTCACAGTCTTAATCCCTATTTTACAGATGAGGTAACTGAGGCACACAGCAGTTGAGTGGCTTGCAGATCACACAGCTGACAAGTGGTGGAGCTGGGATTAGAACCCAGGACCTCTGACTCTCAAGCCTGTGCTCTTACCACTGGGCCACGCCGCTGCCATGTGCAGAACGCTGCGGTAAGTGCTTGGGAGAGGACAGTACAACAGAGTTTGGAGACATGGTCCCTGCCCCCAGGAATTTGCAGTTTAGTAGGCGTCTCGCCGGACCTTGCAGTCTAGTAAATTCATAAAATTTTATTATGATTTACTTAATGGTATTAGTTAAGTGCTTATTACGTACCAGGCCCTGTACCACACGCTGGGGTAGGTACGAGACACTCAGGTCGGATGCAGTCCGTGTCCCACTTGGATGTCACAGTCTTAATTCCCATTTTACAGATGAGGTAACTGAGGCCCAGACAAGTTGTGACTTGCCCAAAGTCACACAGTAGAAAAGCGGTGGAGTCAGGATTAGAACCCAGGACCTCTGCCCCCCAGGGCGGTGATTTTTCCCATTAGGGCATGGTTTTTCCACTGCTTCTCAGCACTCTTCAGCACTTTTATTGTGAGTTAAATTCTAGGAGATTTCAAGGAACATTTCTCACACTCTAACTTCAGAGGAAGGGAATGGAAGAAATGTTTTTAACTGTCGGGGGGGGGGGGGGGGGGAGACTGAAAAGGGAGAAGGCGCAGTAGAGGACCGTGAGCTTGAGTAAACTTAAATACCAATATATTGAGCCATGTACCCGGTCCAGGTCTGTGCCTTTCTAAAGTCGAGGTATTTGTGCAGGAAAGAGGGAAGCAAGAAAGCACCTTAGTGGACAAGCAATTTGAAAATCACAACTGTGTTCTAGTCTCAACTCTTATCTGTAGCTGGCTTACGTGCCTCATCGCTGCCTGCCTACCTACCCAGTCATTGCACTTTGTGTCCCAGCGAGAACATGGCTAGCAGGGGCTAGAGAGTGTTCCTGGCAATGCATAAATTATCAATAAAATCAACTTCTTCCCACAGGGGACAGGTTCCTAAGAGGAGACTCATCATTACCCCATCCCTTCTTAACAAAGACATAATGGCAAATGTATAAAGTTCAAACATGTATAAAACCATCTTTAGAATTCACACCCACAAAACTTCTGATGTATTACTGGAACTAATAGAACCTGGTTCTGGTCTTTATTTGGCCTCGCTTGACTCTCCTTTCACCCATTCTCTTCTCATCTGCTGTCGTATTTAAATCAATCGGGTTTAGTGAGTGCTTCCTGTGATCAGAGCACAGAGCAGAGTACTTGGGAGAGTGCAGTACAAAAGCATTGATAGATACATTCTATTTATATACCTACATACAGATAGAGAAGCATCGTGGCTCAGTGGAAAGAGCATGGGCTTGGGAGTCAGAGGTCATGGGTTCTAATCCCCGCCCCGCCGCTTGTCAGCTGTGTGACTGTGGGCAAGTCACTTCACTTCTCCGTGCCTGAGTTACCTCATCTGTAAAATGGGGATGAAGACTGTGAGCCCCACGTGGGACCTCCTGATCACTTTGTATCCCCCCAGTGCTTAGAACAGTGCTTTGCACATAGTAAGCGCTTAACAAATGCCATCATTATTATTATTATTACATTCCTGGCCCACAACGAGCTCAGTCTAGAGCTTCACCGTCTTCTTCCCTCATCCTGTTTTCCTTCCCCCTGCCCTTTCCTCTTCATCTCTATCTCCCTTTGCTCTCTCTAGTTCCACTCCTTTTGATCCCACCTTTCTTCCCCCAATCTCTTACCTTCATCATCTACCAGAAATCCGTGTCATGTGCCCAACACCAAACCCATGGCCAAGCTATCGCTTCCTTCCGCTGCCATTTTTCTCAGTCTCCCCATTGCCTTACTGCTAGCACGAGATATCCTGCCCTCCTTCCTCCTCCCCCACCCAACTAACCCCAAATACTGCCCCTGGGGCAGTGATAGGACAGCATGAATAGCCGGCAAACTTCTTGAGAACTGAGAAGATAGACCTCGTTTCTGTTAAATTTTCCTCAGTGCACAGTACAGTGCTTAGGGCTCAGTAGGCATTCTATAAGTACCACTGATGGACTGAGTTCCCCTTTTCTTCTCCATAGCTAGGCCAAACTCAACTCAAGACTACCGGAGAGGAATTGAGGAATTCTTCTGCCGAGTATCATCCCAAAGCAGTGCCTTGATTCACCATTCAGGAGAGCAGTGTTCACGTGTTCTATTCATCACAGAAGAGAAAAGCCCCCTTCAGTCTCCAGAAAGTGATGAATGAAAAGGACTTTCAAAGCCGAGTCGTTTATTTCAGGTACGTTTTATAGACGTATTTTAAGATGTAGCCTCAATTCTTTGATCTTTAAAATAGTCTAAGCATTTGGGGGGTTACCTCTCTCCCCCACATGCCGTGACTGTTTTGAAATTAGAATTCAATGATCTTGAAAGAACCACCAAATTTACACTGGGTCAGAAAGACTTGCTTAAGAAACAGCTGGTCCTTTCGCCTATCTCATAGTGACCTTTTCCATTTAAATACAATTTTATTTAAACGGAAGCAAAACCAGGCCGTTCAGACTGATGTTTGGAAGACATTTTCCTCTCGTTCTTCTGTTTCAAGATGTGGGTACCACACCTCATCCGGTAAAGGGGAGAACTCAGTGATTAAAACCAGTGTGTTTAGGATGTCAGTTTTGTTTACAACTCAGAGTTCCTCTCAGGGACGTGACCGATGTGATAGTCCATCCCAGAAAGTCTGTCAGTTGATTGTATTTATTGAGGTTTTACAGTGTGCAGAGCACTGTACTTAGCACTTTGAAGAGTACAATATAACAATAAACGGACATATTCCTTGCCCATAACGAGCTTATTATAGAGTTTGTCCCCTCAGACTCACTCTGGCTCACACCGAAGACAAATTGAGCCAATTATACTTGCTGCAGTCAGCCAAGAGAACAAGTAACCACTATCAAAATCCATATTTCCAAGTAATGATATCTTAGATGCTCATTTCCAGGGTGTGTGTACGTGTGTAGGGGCTGGGGGTGGTAAGAGCTTGTGCTAATATGACTTCTTTTTATCAAAAGGTGGCACTTGGATTCAGGACAAATGATTGTGGTTTATATCCTTCATTTCAGTTGCAGCAAAATGCTATTGAGTTAAGCTCCTGCGGCAATCCTTAAATCAGGGATATCTTACTGTAGCTGAGATAATGAGACCAATATGGTACTTTTTGTTCTTATCATTTAAAACTCAGCCAATAAGCATTTCATTATATTTGATACTCCTGCTTTTAGCCGATGACACCATTTGAAATTAAAGTCAAGTTTGTGAAACACTCCTGACAACTAAAGCAATTTTTTGTCAGACCCCCACACATGGAGTGCCCTCTAAATGGAGCCCTCAATGTTAACATTGGTCATCTCATCGGACCTTACGTTTCTGTGAATTTTATCCAGTCAAACAATAATAATAATTGAGCATCTACTGTGTGCAGAGCAATCCGCATTTGGGAGAAAGCAAGGGAAGACACAGTCCCTGCCTACTAGGTGAATCTAGTCCTTGATCTGGATCTAGATTAGCCCCATTTTACATATTGGAAAACCAATGAGGCTCAAAGGGGATGAACCTGCCTCCCCTCCCACCACCACCACTCCTATACCCGTAAACTCATCATTACGGGCAGGGAACGAGTTTGCTCATTCCCTTGCATTGTACTTTCCCAAGCACTTAGAACAGTGCTCTGCCCATAGTAAGTGCTCGATAAATACCAATGATTGATCGACTGATTAACCCCCATATCCCCAGCTATACTTGCTGCTGAGGGAAAAAAAAGGCTTTTGTAAGTGCTTAAACATATAAAATACTTACCATGGGGCTTTGCAAGAGATTATAAACTCCCTGAGGGCAGGGCAGAGATCATGTCTGACAATCTGGTGATACACTCCCAAGTCCTTAGTTCTCTGTCACAGTGGGTGCTCAATAAATGCTGCTGATTGATTGGATTGGGAAAGACAGCACAGAATGACTCTTCTTGCAAAGTCTGTGATCCTGTCTCTTTCCTGCCTCCCTCTCCTTCAGCGTGCACACACTGAAGGTGCAGATGTTATATCGTTATATCGTACTCACTCAAGCACTTAATATAACACTCTGCATTCGGTAGGTGCTCAATAAATACTACTGATTCATGCAGAGGTAAATTTCCCTTGGGGAGGGAACATTTTCCTCCCAATCTGTTGTATTATTCTTTCCCAAGTGTGTAGTACAGTGCTCTTCACACAGTAAGCACTCAATAAATATGATTGATTTATCGGGTCAGACACAGAGGTTAAGGGGACTTTGATAAGCACCCAGAGAGAGATTAAATCCCTTCAGGGAAGCAAATGGACTCGGAGTGAACGAACGCAATGAGAAAAATGGCTTTGCTACTGATGAAAGAATTGCAGTGGGCCGGCCCAAGAGTCGGGATCGGTGAAAGGTTGCTTAATGTGTTTATTACAGACCTGGGCTCTAGGGTTAATCTTGGGGTGGCGGAACCTGCCAAGGACATAAGCGATTTAGGTTCGTTAAGGCCGAAATACATGATGAGCAGTTCCTGAGGGACCTTAGCCAAATTGAGTTATTGGGCTTCATGATGTCCAAGGAAATTCAGTACAGACATAAGCAAGGTAAGGGACATTAAAAGGAACAGTTTAAATTACTCATGCACACTAATGGGTTTTGAATTAATTGTAACCTCAGGGGGAGAAGATGGAAGAGTCGTCTTGTGCAGTTTAATGAAGACATCTGCTGACAGTGCAAGGGGGTCCAAAAATTTAATAAGTTTATCAGGCTACATTAAAAGGAGGCTAGAGAGTATGGATACTGAAAAAAATTGAAACAACAGTATATGAATTAATAAATGATTCATTCTCCCCTGGAACACTGTGTTCAGTCTGATCACTCTACCTCAAAAATGATAGTCCAGAAATGGGAATGGTCCAGAAAAAAAAAAGATCGGAAAAAGCAAACCAAAAAATACACTGTAATAATAATGTACTTGTTAAGCACTTACTATGTGCCAAACACTGTTCTAAGTGCTGGGGTTAATGCAAGTTAATGAGATCGGACACAGTCCCTGTCTCTCATGGGGCTCAGTCTGGTAACACAGTCATCATCATAATTTGTTTTACAGTCATGTTGTGCGCACACACACACATTCAGGCCAGGCTTTTTTGGGTTTTTTTTTCTTTTAGAACCTGGGGATTCTATGTACCCAGGTTTCCTAAAACTCAAACTGGGCATTCTTGCAGAATTCCCTCATTCAAGAAAACTTGCACTGTGGTACTCACCACATTCAGTGCATGCACATCAGTCATTTCTTCTGACACCAATACTAATATCCAAATTGGTTTAAGTTGTTGTATCGTCCTTCCTTAAACGCCTTAGCAGCATTCTAGCCAAACACGTCTGCAAATCACACCGTCTGGCAGCGACGGTGATCGAGATGGTAGAATTCATTGGGCACATCCTGGGTGCGGTGTACGTGGGAAGAACAAAACAAGCTGCTAACAAGGAGCTTATTCTCTAATGGGACAGATAGAAAAGTATGTACAAAGTAATCAACATAAATGCTTGAAGGTATAGTTGATTAACTATGTAGGCAATAATAATTGTGGTTTTTGTTAATCTCTATGTGCCAGACATGTACTAAGTAATTGCTGAGGATGAGTCTAAGTGGGTATGTAAGTGCTAGCGATGACTGTTGGATTTATGTGGCTTGAGATGTTAGGAATTAATCTAGACCTTAAGCCTCCCCCTTTAGACGGTAAACTCCCCCTCTAGACTGTAAGCTCCTTGTGGGCAGGGACCGTGTCTACTAGCTCTATTATATTGTTATTGTTACTTTCCCAAATACTTCATATAGTGTTCTACGTGCAATAAGAGCTCAATAAATACTGTTGATTGAGGGAAGGTATGTGGGAGAGGTGGGCTATCAGGAGAGCTGTCAGGGATGGCTGGCTGAGCTCTGATGGATTTGCAGGCAGTGAAGGGGTTCAAAGACCAGTCTGAGCCAAGGAGATGAAGAAGGAGAGTCGAGATTATGGTGCAATTAGAAGGTTGGCTTGGGAGGGATGAAGCGAGCAGGTTGGGTGGCAGCAGGTGAAAAGAGCAGATGAGTAAGGTGGGATGAATCAGTGTAAAGCCTTGATGCCAACTGTGAGGAGGTTTTGCTTGTATACTAGGCTGGCATGTCCGCTTCCCAGGGTTTCGCGGCAGTTTTGCGGTTTAATTTATGTTTCTGTCCGATAGAGCATCTTGATTGTGTCTGTATTGCGTACTTTAAATGTATCTCAGAGCCGAGCTCAGTGCCTAGCACGAAGTAAGCACTTAACACTATCGGAGGACCTGGATTCTAATCAGATAATGTGCTCTGGCATTCTCTAAGCAGGTTCTAGAACAAAGGGGGCAAATCCAAGTGCAAAGCACTGCTTGAAACACTGTGCCAAACACTGGAGAAAAAAATGGGTGAGAATTAGACAGAAGTCCCGACCTCCAAGGGGCCCACAGTCTAAGAATATAAGGGGGGGAAAGTTTGGTGACAGACACAGTCGGAAAAATGAAACTATAAAAACATAAAAGACAACAAGACGTACTGTGATGAATAAAATAAGAGTAGTTGGGTGCTGTAGCTATGGGAATCGAGTTTCGGGATCCTCTCAGCTCAGAATCCCTTGGGTAATCTGCTGAGGCCATGGAATTGGGGCCTTCCAGCAGAATGAAAACCCAAAGTGCTGGCTTTAGAATTGCCATAGGCCTATTTACAATTTGCACCGCGGTAATGACGACAACCAATTTATCAGCCTTTAATGCCACACTTAGGACGCTGATTCCTAAATAAGCCCATCCTTGTAGGGCAGAAGCTTCTTTTTTATGAAGGGAATGTAAATAATGTCTATGCTTTACTAAGTCTATTTTGTATTTATTACTCTAGCTTCTGAATAATGTTCCTTAGGTTTTAAAAGCCTTCAGTACCAGATAGGAAGAAATATATTTTTAAAGTGTAATCTCATTTTCTGGGCAGTCAATGTCTTCTCTTCTAAGAGCACAGTAAATATGAATCTGAGCTTTCATTCAAAATTAAATATTTAATTTTGTTTTCCTCTATTTTTATAACACATAAATTTTTCAGTTCTGTTCATAAGGACATGACCAATATTCTCTCTCTGTCTCTAAAATGATATTTTACGAGTATAAAGTATATTTAGTCTCCTAGGCAATCAATAAAAACAAAGCCAAAGGTTTTTAGGGAAAATAGAAAGGTTTTAAATCTTACCTCTTGATATCCCAAAATAATTATTTTTTTAAAAAAAGTCTTTTGAGGACAATTACAGCGGGCCTTTCCTGAGCATTCTGAATAGTGTATTTCTAGTTCCTGGTCTTCAAGTCAAATGTATCTGAGATATGCCATCTTGAAATGCAATTGCAGGTGCCCTCATATGGCACAGCAGGTTGATGGTAGGCCAGAATTGGCTGTGAGGCTGAATCACAATAGTCTCCACCTGAACAGAGCCTCCTTAAAGCCCCCTAATAACATTAGAATAGGAGCATAAATGAGAAAAGCTCAGGCCTATAACCTTGATATTTATGTGGCTCCTGCTGAGATTTGAGTTACAGTGCCATAAAGACAATGGTCCCTTTATACAGAGAATGAAAAAGAATGCACAGGCATCTCTGGGTAGAGTGAACGGACGCCACACATTCAGTTGGATGCTCGTGTTTTTGGAAATCAGTCCCGCCACTCCAAAACCCTAAAGTGGACACTTTATAGGGGCTTGCTTTTTACCTGGAATGGGCAAAGAGAACTCTTCTGCTGCAAGGGAGATGATTGTGGTTTAGTGGATTAGAAGCAGCCTGGCTTAGTGGATAGAACACGGGGCTGGGAGTCAGAAGGACCTGGGTTCTAATCCCGGTTCTGTCTCTTGTCTGCTGTGTGACCTTGGGCAAGTCACTTAACTTCTTTCTGCCGCAGTTTCCTCATCTGGAAAATGGGGATTAAGACTGACCAACCCAATTATTTTGTATCTGCCCCAGTGCTCAATATAGTTCCTGGCACATTAGTAAGCACTTGAAAAATACCACCCCTATTATTAGTATTATTGTGGTGGTGGCGGGGCAGAGGAGAGGAACAGGAAGAGAAGGACGTCCAGTTTCCTCTTTCAACTTTTCTTCCTCCTCCTCCTTTCTCTCTTCCTCCTCCCTTTCTTCAGCAACAGCAAATATACCTGCCACTACAGCCAAACTGGCTCTTGTAGGCCACTGGAAACACAGCCTCCAGCTGTTCCGGAAGCTCCCATCCGTGGTCCAGAAAGGCCAGTTCGGATCCAGCGGGGTGATCGTGGTTGCCGAAGGCAAAACTGTGGAGGGCAAGACAGAGAAGCTTCGTCATACTCAGTTTTGATTGTTTTTCTTGCTTATAATCAGCTGGAGCTACGGCAGTAAACACCATGGATTTGGAGTTCTTTGCAGGGAATTTTCTATCCAGAGCGTATGTCTCTGACTACGAAATCAGAGAGATAGATCTCATGATAATAGTAATGATGAAAATAACAATAATTGTATCTTTTAAGCACCATGTGCCAAGCACCGTACTAAGTAGTAGGATACCTTTTATTGATGAAGAAACTGAGGCACCGAGAAGATAAGTGACATGCTCAAGGTCACACCATAGGCAAGTGGCAGGGCAGGGGTTAGAACCCAAGTCCTCTGACTCCCGGACCCGTGCTTTTTCCACTAAGCCATGCTGCTTGCTCCTTTTTAAAAAAAATATTTGTTCAGCACTTACTACGTGCCAGGCACTGTACTAAGCACTGGGGTAGAGATAGGACAGTCAGGTTGGACACAGTCCATGTCCCTTGGGGTTCACAGTCTTAATCCCCATTTTACAGATGAGGTAACTGAGGTGCAGAGAAGTTAACTGAGTTGTCCAGGGTCACACAGCAGACAAGTGGCGGAGCCCAGGTCCTTCTAATTCCCTGGACCATCACTATTCATTGGGCCACACTGTTTTTTCCTTAAGAATTTGACATGATAATGTAATGTCAATTATCTAGCTTTTCTGAATTCAGTCAACTTTTCCTCATTATCTGGAGACTGTGATCACTAAAGATCCTCTGAAGTCTGAGCCCTTTGCTTTCCCATGTATTTGAAAGACTTATTTGATCTATTGTTTCTTCCAAGCTCTTCTCCAGACTTTACTTTAGCTATTAAGCACAACACTGCCTTGCAAGTTTTTTAAAAAATATATAAGATTGTGAAGAGGCTAATTTCTGATTCCAAATGCACGAAGCTAATTTGTTTCAACAGTTCTCTCTCCCTCTTCAAGGCCATCACATATTACTGTTCCCTTCACAAACCCATTATTTGTAATTGAAAGGAGGAATTTCTCAGAACAGCCAAACTGGGCTCTCAGTCCTTTTCTAAGTGTTTTTTTCCGTATTTTTCCTATTACGAACTCCATTACGAAAGGGACCGAGGCGGGAAACGCAAGTAAAGTGCGGCTAACAGAATTAGAGTTTGTGGATAACTCTGTTGTAATGCAATTAGTATGTTTTATCAGTGGCTTGGTAAACTTCACCCATCTGTTTTTGAAGCATATATTCCTTGGTGCAAAAAGAAGTATTAATTGTAAGTGCTGGAGTTAACAGCAGTAATAATTGTGGTATTTGTTAAGCATTTACTATGTGCCAAGTACTGTTCTAAGTGCAGGAGTAGATTCAGGGTAATCAGATTTTCCCCACGTGGGGCTTACAGCCTTAATCCCCATTGTACAGATGAAGTAACTGAGGCACAGAGAAGTTAAGCGGCTTGCCCAAGGTCACTCAGCAGACGAGTGGCGGAGCTGGGATTAGAACCCATGACTTCTGACTCTCAAGTCCGTGCTGTTTCCACCAAGCCACAGTTAGTTATGCCATTGAGCGTTTACCAAGAGCCTATTGCAGTGTGAAGAGCTGGGGTAGATACAAGAAAATGGGATTGGATACTGACTCTATGGACAGAGGATGGGTCTGTTTGTTGTTATATTGTACTCTCCCAAATGCTTAATACACTGCTCTGCCAAACAGTAAGTGTTCTATAAATATATTTGGCTGACTGACCGACTATAAACAACCCACAATCTAAGAGGCAGTACAAAACAGACCATTAATGAGGAGAAAAATATGCCAAATGGAGGAAACATGTTGGTAAAATATAAGAAATATAAGCAAGTCAAACGGAATTTTAATATGAAAGATTTTTAGGTAACCCTCGTATCTTCCCCTTCTTCAGCAAGGAGAGCCAGGCCCACTTTCCTAGGAATCTCTCTTTACAAAAGGCTTGAGCTGTTCCCCCAAGCCCTTAGGATACTGAGTGATACTTAAGGTCAGTCAAGTCCACCTGAAAGCAAGGAGATAAAAGCTAGGTTATTAGATCTTGCTTGATTCAGTCTTTGGGGTGCAAATCCCAGTTTTCCAGACAATAACCCCACTAGATTGTAAGCTCCTTGAGGGTAGGGATTGCATCTAATCAGCTCCTTTGAATTGTACTCTTCCAGGCACTTAGGACAGTGTTCCGCATGAGGTGGATGTTCGATTAATACCATTGATTGATTGATTGATAGCTAAGAAGAGAGGGAGGTCCCGAGGACTGGTCAGGAGGGGAATTGGGTCATAAAACTACAAGCATCACTTTACCACCCAGCCCCCATCCCATCAGGACTTCTGGTCTGCCCTGCAGCTCCAGGTGGGGATGGGTGAGGAAAAATTGGCAGCCTGAGTTCTTCTCAATTTTGAAAACGCTTAGAAGAAAATCCAACCCCGGGCCCAGATCTTTCTGGGGCGTCCTCGGGCTCTGTCGGCTCAGCTGTAACTATCCAGCCCTGAGTTGGCCTTCTCTTGCTGCTTGTTTGAATTTAAAATAAGTACTACACTCAGGCAGGGATTACGATTGCAAACCCAGGACCAAATATGTATGCCAGCACTAGAGATCTGGGCAAGGACGTGATGCAGCAGGTAGCAGTCACGTCCTCAGGCATGCGATTGCATTTTCCACATAATTGTGTACTTAATAGAACACCGAGTCTTAGTTTTCTTGCGCGGGGGAGTAAATATCCGTTATTTAAACATCTATTTATATTAACACTTCTCTCTCCATTGCCTAAAAACCTAACAACTGTGGAATTTTAAATGGGGAGGCAGTCTCCAGCCAAAAGTCAATAAATGCTCCTGATTGATTGGTAGCCAGGACAAGACATTTCCTCTCAGAGGAACATCCAAAGCAGTGACCTTGCCTCTATTTGAAGACTCCCGTGGTCTCTCCCAACCTCCTCCTCCTCTCACGTGAAATAGTCCCGATTTCTTGAAACTCCCTCCACCAGAGCCGCATCTTCATAGCCCAGAACTGAATATTTCTGTTGAGCTTCTAGATTCGCTTCCAGAAGGAACATCAGCATCCCAGGAAGCAGTAGACCTCAACAGACCACATGTCCCATGTGCTCGGGCTAGTGACTAGTTCATCTGAGTTGGGCTGTAGCCACCTCATCATTAGGTAGGTCGGGTTTTCTGTCAGTCTCAGGCTGATGCTCCAGGATCTCTGGTGTCTTTTTCTTGATTTTCTTTTGAACATATATTTTATTAAGCACTTACTTGAGGCCAAGCAATGTGTTAGGTACAAGGTAATCAGATCGTGCACAGTCCTTATCCCACAGGGAGCTCACAGTTTAAGAGGGAAGGCCAGAGAGGTCTCTTACCCCCCATATTCCAGGTGGGGAAACTAAGGCCCAGGGAGGTTAAATGAAGTCACCAAGGTCACTCAGCAAATCCGTGGCAGAGCCAGTATTAGAATTTGGGTCTCTTGCTTGATTTCTCTGGGGTTGTATTTCACCAGAGGAAAGGTCAGCATGTTAACAGAAAGGAAAGAACAATGAAAGTTTCTATATTTCTTGTTACTCCAAGTATTCTGGAGGAATTCCCCAGTGGATATCTAATCTCCCAACCTCTCATCCCCCTACTGCAACATCAGTAATTCTGTGTTTACCTAAGCCCTTAAATATTCACAACCTCCCTCCCCCCAACAGCACTTATTTAGCCACCTTTATATTCTGTTACTTCTTTCTACCTTTAATTTATTTTGACTGTCTTCCCCATGAAACTTTAAGCTCCTTGAGGGCAGGAATTGTCTAACAATTTTATTGCACTCTCTTAGGGGCTTAGAACTGTGCTCTACTCAAGAGTAAGCTCTCAGAGAATTTTATCAATCGATCCTCCTTAGTGATGATGAAAAGCCTAATCCTCAACTTCTTCCTCTCAGGTTGACCTAGGAACTCTGGTGCCAGAGACCCAAAACTAGGAAGGCTATTGATGCACTAAAGAATTCTGGACACCATATTATTATTATTATTATTATTATTATTATTATGGCATTTGTTAAGGGCTTATTATGTGGCTGGCACTGTAGTAAGCGCCGGGTTGGATACAAGTGAATCAGATTGGACACAGTTCCTATCCCAGATGGGGAACCCTGTCTCAATCCTCATTTTAGAGATGAGGGAACTGAGGCACAGAGAAGTTAAGTGACTTGCCCAAGGTCACAAAGCAGACAAGTGGCAGAGCTGGGATTAGAACCCATCACTTTCCGACTCCCAGGCCTATGTTCTACACACTACACCATGCTGCTTTGGGTGTCCTATCCATCCCAGGGACAGACCAGCTAAAAACCGGGCAACTGGCCATCATCCCCAGATCTCCTTTCCTTTGAGTCATTGCCAGAGTTTTGTTTTCATCTCCGTAGAGTTTCACCTGGACACTTCTTACTGCACAAGACCCTTGAGTCACATTTCTATCTTCTCTGAAGTTCAAGACACCTTCTACACCACTGTCAGTCCTAAATTTAATTACGTTCTATTAGTGTCTGCCCCCTTCTCCTAGATTATCAATGAGGCCATTAAATAAAATCCAATATGGACCCCCTGAAGCAGCCCACTAGATGTTACGATTTATTCTTGTGTATTGCCCTTGGGACTGTTGGCAGTGCTTTGTGGTCATGCACAGGCCCATTTGGATGAACTTCAAATCTAGTTTCATGAAACAGCGCGTGAAATGTGTTAGAAAGAATTATTCCTAACACGAGCCTGCTTTTAGTTCTTCCCCCCCTGCAAGCAGCCAACGCATTTACTGGGTTCTGCCCCAAGTTTTTTACCTGTCTCCTCCATCTGATTGAAAGCTCCAAGAGGGTAGGGATCGCATCTTTTATCTTTCCCAAGTACTTAGTATAGCACACAGTAAGAGCTCATTAGATTAGATTGATTGATTGACTGATTTCCTGAAATGACGCTCCTACCAGTGAAGGTGTTAAAATGATTCCTCCTCCCCTTTCCATATAACCTGTTATATGGAAATTATTATATTTCACTGCTTAATAGAATGTGCCCTGTGTTGCAAATGTCTTCACCCTCCACGGAGTTGATATCTCACTGTGAAATCTTAAATTTGGTTGTCAGTAGGAAGCCCTAGCAAAGGATGAAGATGCCTAAAGGAATGGAAGTGACAATAATTTCAGTTTCTCAGGCAGTCGACCGCATTTTGTAGAACAGACCATATTGTCAGTTGTGGCTCAGACTCCCTTAGTGCCTGGAAGAGGAGAGGCATGACCCAAGGGGAGGAAGTTTGAAGATTTGAGCAACAAATACCTAGCGTAAAAGAGGGTGAGACCTACTCCGCATCAGGGGTGCTCACATGCATCTAAAATTTCCGCAGGTTTCCTAAGAACTGGAGGAAAACACCCAAAGGATGCAGCTGACAGATTGCATCTGGTTGCCTAGCACTGGCTTGTGTGACCTCATGCATTGCTAGGCAACATGGCATCATGCACTGGGTAACTCAGCAAACACAGAACAGATGCTTTCCCTTTTCTTCCCCGCTACCCGGCACAGTTTTCTCATCTGTAAGAATCGCAGCCGACCGCTGCGCTTGTTTGCGGGAACTGTTCCATTGGCCCGAGTTTCCCAGATGGGAATGAGGGCTGGGGACAACAGAGAGCTCAAAAATCCATCCACCGAAAGTTTGACTATTGAAAAAGCTTATGGAAAATGAAAGCGCATTGAAGCATAAAGTTTCCTTGACTCTATTTTGTCATTCTCAGAGTAATTTTTTCTTTTTTTTTTGGTGAGAGCGAAGTTTTCGTATTAATGTTGGCATCTCCTTTTGGGAATAATGAATAAGCCTCAGTCCTCTTATTGATATATTGCACAAATCTTAACTAAGTTGCCAGACTAAAGTAGACGAGGACCCTTCAAACAGGTCTAAGACATTTCCTTTAATGTTTTAAAAATGTAACTAGTTTTACAGTCTGCAAGTCAGGGACTATTAATGTTCAGGTATATTCTGGGTCTCCCAGTCAGCTTTAACGCCATGAATGGATTTCCTCATACCTTAATTTCTCTACTGTGGCTTAATTAGAATACAACCATGGAAAATGGCAGTTTAGGGCTGGGCAGGGATATACCTAGGAATTCCAAACCCTGTGGAAATACTGTACTTCTTGCTGCCCTCCACTCTCTCCATTCCTAGTCTCTTTCACCACCACACCATCATCGATCGTCATCATCCTCAGTAGTACTTATCGAGCACCTACTGTGTGTAAAGCACTGTTCTGAGAGCTTGGGAGAATACAACCGAAATTAACATACATCATCATCCTTTCCATCAAGGAGCTTCAGTCTGGAGGGAGAGACAGACACTTAAAAAAATTCCAGGTCGGGAGGAGTAATAAAATATAGAGAAAGGCACATTAAGTACCTGTTGTGACTACTAAAATGCTTAGGTAGTGCAGAAGAACCTAAGTGGTACGTCATGACTTCTAAAATGCTTGGGCAGTTCAGAAGAACCTAAGTGGCATTAGGGGATCTAAGAGGAGTAGAAGTAATAAAAGCTGTATTTAATGAGGAACCACTTGGCCTGATGCACTCTACTGGGCACTTGGGAAGTTCTGAATAATGAAGTGAAAAGCTCCTGCCCACAAGGATCTTACACCCCAAGGTAAATAGAATATTATAAATATTTAAAGTATTATCAAAAATAAATTGAAAGGATGAATATATACGTATCTGTCTTCTCAGTAGACGCATTTAAATATATGTAAGTAAATTATTTGTGGGGGTATGTGTATAAATATGTGCTAAAGAGGTTGCAAATAAGTGCATAAAGTGCTAAGGGCAGTGTGCAAAGTCCCGAGGCGAAAGCTGCTGACTCCACAACACTCCGGCCCCCAGAGCCAGTGGAGCAAGAGGATGGGTCCGAAACTCCAATCCGGCAAAAACAAAACCACCACAAGGAATTTTGTGCTGACAGAATGCCCAGCAACTGCCCAGGTCTAGTCCTGGCAGAGCCCACTCCCTGCTAAACTGCCAGGCCAGGCCAGACCAGACCAGATAGTTCTGACAATGGGTGATGTCTTCTGAGCTCGGAGCTCAAGCCGCGAGGCAAGATTAGAGCATCACTGAGCAGATCGTAGTCCTCATAGCACATCTTCCAAAGAGCCTGTCTCTGAAATCCTGGCCAGCACCCCGACACCCAAAGGGGTGCTACGCCCCACTCGGAATCTCTAGATTGCCGATTTGACTGTCCATGGGAAACCCACCTACCTCCCTCGAAAAGGTTCAGAGCATTTTCACATTTATCTCCATTTATTTCCCCCCCATACTGTTTCTCTACAAAGACGGAAGCTAAATTTCAATTTCAGTTTTCGGGTTTCAAGTCATGCATTTCTGAAGTGAATTTAGAGGGATGATTAATGAAAAAGCATAATTGAAGTAAAATTTGAAGAAATGATAACAATGATGATAATAATAATAATAGCATTAAGCTAATAGGCACAAGGTAATCAGGTCAGACACGGGCCTTGTCCCATATGGGGCTTACAGTCTGAGTAGGAGGGGAGAACAGGAATAATAATAATATTAATATTTGTTAATAATAAGCACTTACTGTGTGTCAAGTACTGTTCTAAATGCTGGGGTAGATACAGGTTAATCAGATCAGACAAAGTCCCTGTCCCACATAGGGCTCACAGTCTTACATAAGAAGGACGACAGGTATTTAATCACTACTTTACAGTTGAACAAAGAGAGACTCAGAGAAGCTGTGACTTACCCAAGGTCAAACAGCCAGCAAGTGGCAGAGCAGGGATTAGAACCCAGGTCCTCTGACTCACAGCCCCTTGCTCCTTCCACTAGGACACACTCCTATATTTCCATATCCCCATTTTCCAGTTGAGGGATCTGAACACCATAACCCAAGCAGGCATTGCCTTGGTGGCTGCTGAGATAAGTGCCACCTACATTAGCCATGTTTTTCGAGATTTTTGCTCAACCTGTTCATATTGCTGAGTGCCCTAGGTGGGTCTTTGGTCAGAGACTTATATAGCGAGACTGCATAGTTCCACATGGCATTCCCTTACTTGCAGAGCCAGAACTAGAACCCAATTCTTAGAACTGTACCCTTTCCATAGAACCAGAAGCAGGGCCGCATAAATGCATAACTGCTAAGGGGGCTGCTTCCTTGGTGTGACTTATGCTGGTGGGAATTAATCAAGAAAGCCTTCCTGGAGGGAGTGAGCTTTCAAGGAGGGCTTTGAAGATAGGGTGATTTGTGGTCTGGTGGATTTGAAGGGGAAGGGCTTTCCGGAGGAGGATGTTGGGAGCAAATGTGTCAAACCCCAGGAATGAAACCACTTGTTTGATCAAGTAGAAGGTCCTTGAGGGCAGGGATCATGTCTACCCATTCAATTTTACTGTCTCAAATGCTTAGTACAGTGTTCTGCACACAGTAAACTGTAAATTAGGTGAGGGCAGGGATTATGTTAACCCTATTGTGCTCTCCCAAGAGCTTAGCCCTGCACATAATAAGTACTCAATAAGCACCACTGATTGATTGATAAGTTCCCACAGGAGAGGCTTCAGTCGGCTTATGCACTAGCCACCCTGGTCAATCAGTAGTATTTATTGAGCTTCCACTTGTGCTGAACAGTGAACTAAGTGTTTGGGATGATAGAAGTTAATAACATGATCCCTGCCCTCAATTTACTATTTTGTCAGGGAGACAGAAGGAGTAAGGGAAAGGGGATATGCATGTATATATATATGAGTTAGTGCTTAAGAGGCTACGTAAGATGTGTGCAGAAGTGCTACAGGTAGTTGTGAGTACAGGTAGTTGTGTGTAGTTGGCACAGAGGTACTGAAATGTTAGGGGATATATAATCCAGGAATGATAGTAATCATCGTAATAATCATCACAGTATTTGTTAAGCGCTGCCAAGCACTGCATTAAGCATTGGCATAGATACAAGTTAATTAGGCCCCACATGGGGCTTACAGAGAAAGTAGGAGGGAAAAAGGTTTTGAATTCCCATTTTGCAAATAAGGGAACTGAGGTCCAGAGAAGTGAAGCGACTTTCCCAAGGTCACACAGCAGGCAAAGTAGCGGAACTGGGATTAGAACCCAGGTCCTTTGACTCCCAGGCCTGGGGTTCTTTCCACTAGGTCCCTCTGCTTCTCTTGGGGTATAACTTTCCAAACCAACTCCTTTATATGGGATATTATTTTTCACCTTGACAGTGTAAAAAGATTATGTGCTCTTAATCCTCCATTAACTTGCTTTCGAAACTCTTCAGCCTGCATAACATCTGTCTCAGAGAAGAAAAATAATGCGAGTGTCGGGAAATATCACCGAATTCCCGGTGGGGGAATCAGTCTCCCCCGTGTCCAAATGGCTGGTTGACTTCAGTGGAGTGACAGTATCAAGTGAAGCAGCATGGCTCAGTGGAAAGAGCCCGGGCTTGGGAATCAGAGGTCATGGGTTTGAATCCCGGCTCTGCCACTTGTCAGCTGTGTGACCGTGGGCAAATCATTTCTCTGGGCCTCAGTTACCTCATCTGTAAAATGGGGATTAAGACTGTGAGCCTCACGTGGGACAACCTGATTACCTTGTATCTCCCCCAGTGCTTAGAACAGTGCTCTGCACATAGTAAGCGCTTAACCAATACCAACATTATTATTAAGTGGAAACAAAAAGGGAGATTCAGCATTGTTTGGTCTGCCAACCCCTCGCTTCCCTGGGCCCCCCGTGGACCCCGTCGCCCCTAGGGCAAGTACTCTATGAACTACCCTCAAAGGGTTGGTTTGGGGTTTATTTTTTTCCCATGTAGGACCCATTGCTGGCCAAAGTGACCACAGCACAGTGTGGATGCTCAATTGATTGATTGAATGCCTTGAGGTTGGCTGGCTTGTCTCAATGGAGGAGTGAGGGAGCAAGGAGAAGCAGCATAGTGTAGGGGATAGAGCATGGGCCTGGGAGTTAGGAGGTCATGGGTTCTAATTCTGGCTCTGCCACTTGGATGCTATATGGCCTTGGAAAGTCACTTCACTTCCCTGTGCCTCAGGTATCTCATCTATAAAATGAGGATTGAGACTGTGAGTCCCACATGGGAAAGGGACTGTGTCCCACCAGATTTGCTGGTATCCACCCCAGTGCCTGGCATATAGTAAGTCTTAACAAATACCATTATTATTATTATTATTATTAATAAGGACAGCCAAACAGCCCCAGCCCTCTGCTCAGAAACATCTCTCCCAGAGCACAGTGGCCAGCATTCATATTGCCCCTGCTAGACTATAAGCTCTATGAGGGCAGGAATTGTGTCTGCTAACTCTACTGGACTCTCCCAAGCACTTAGTACGATGGTCAATCAATTACATAGATTGATTGAAAGAGCCTTCAGGCCAATACTGCATTAGCAGAGTTGCCCTTCAGTTCGAAGACGAAGCTACCGACAGTGAAAATGTATCCATGAGTAAGTGTCCCGCACAGTTGCCACTGTGTCCGTGACATTACATCTGGTTGTGTTGCTCGCTTTGCTGCCACGAGCATCATTTGGGAAAAATATAGCCAGGAACTAACTTCATGCTCATCGGTCCTGCCTGCTCAAAGTCGGCAACCACCTCGCTTTCCCCATTGAGGTCCCAAGCAGCAGAGGGATGGATACACAGTAAGCGCACAATAAATGATCGATTGATTGATTGAGAGTAAGTAGGTCATAGGTGTCAAGTTCCCAGGGGTGATGGAGACAAGCGAACCCCCAGGCTGTGCAAGCTGGATTCCCAGCCTCACTCATCCCAACTCTCTCCCGAGACCTGAGCATTTCCATTCTTTCATTCATTCATTCAATAGTATTTATTGAGCGCTTACTATGTGCAGAGCACTGTACTAAGCGCTTGGGATGAACAAGTCGGCAACAGATAGAGACGGTCCCTGCCGTTTGACGGGCTTACAGTCTAATCGGGGGAGACGGACAGACGAGAACAATGGCATTAAACAGAGTCAAGGGGAAGAACATCTCGTAAAAACAATGGCAACTAAATAGAATCAAGGTGATGTACAATTCATTAACAAAATAAATAGGGTAACGAAAATATATACAGTTGAGTGGACGAGTACAGTGCTGTGGGGATGGGAAGGGAGAGGTGGAGGAGCAGAAGGAAAAAGGGGAAAATGAGGCTTTAGCTGCGGAGAGGTAAAGGGGGGATGGCAGAGGGAGTAGAGGGGGAAGAGGAGCTCAGTCTGGGAATGCCTCTTGGAGGAGGTGATTTTTAAGTAGGGTTTTGAAGAGGGAAAGAGAATCAGTTTGGCGGAGGTGAGGAGGGAGGGCGTTCCAGGACCGCGGGAGGACGTGACCCAGGGGTCGACGGCGGGATAGGGAGACCGAGGGACGGCGAGGAGGTGGGCGGCAGAGGAGCGGAGCGTGCGGGGTGGGCGGTAGAAAGAGAGAAGGGAGGAGAGGTAGGAAGGGGCAAGGTGATGGAGAGCCTTGAAGCCTAGAGTGAGGAGTTTTTGTTTGGAGCGGAGGTCGATAGGCAACCACTGGAGTTGTTTAAGAAGGGGAGTGACATGCCCAGATCGTTTCTGCAGGAAGATGAGCCGGGCAGCTCCTCCTTCTTCAGGAGGAAGAGCACCAAAATGGTGGTGGTCTGGCCTGTCCCCTGCCACTCCTTGATCCACTAAAATCTCTGTTCTCTCCCTGCCAGATTCCCCGTGAAAAGTTGCTCTTGGGAAACAGATAGGAGCAGTCTTCAGCCATCTTAACCCAACCCTGGAAATGGCAAATGAATTCACAACCTCAGATCATTACCAAAATACCAGTAAGTGGAACTCTAGTCCCTATTACAACCGGAGTAAATAACAGAGGGCATAAATCCAGATAGAACCAAGAAACAAAGGCCGTGCTTCAGAAGTAAATAGTACTTATATATTTATAAACTCCCTCACTCGTCGGAGGAGGTGCTGATTTGAGACTGCCTGAGAACAGTAATAATTTATGCACTTACCTTTTTACTAACATGCATTTAAATGCACTAAGTTTGTGAATCAGAGTAGCACAGTGCTGGATTTCTCTGGAATCTTTGCTTTTGCTTATGAGTTTGTGTTAATATGGTCTAGCTTCTTAGGTAGAGGAGTTTCAAAACAACCACCACTGGCTAATTTCAGTCTGTTTTACTGATGGATGCAATTGTGGTTCAGAAATCTGGGATTCATTAAGCATCTTTGGTGACTCATTATGCTGGAATATCTAGCACCTAATCTCAAAACACATAACATTTTAATTGTTTAGTATTAGTTTATTCATAAGAGCAACCCTCCAAGGTAAGCATTATTCATATTTTCGATTGAAGAAACGTCCTCGGAGATAAGACTGTAGAAGACAGGGCTCCAAAATCGCATTTTATTAAATGCCAAAATGTTTCCACCCTCATTTTGCATTAGATCTTAAGGATTATGGTACATATAGCAGGGGCTTCTTTAGTGACGCAGGGTTTGTATTCATAAAGACCCTTGTGTGATAGGAAATTGTAATAACCTTCGGTTCATTGGTAATGAATGGGTGAGGGGGTAGATAATTCAAAGATCTCAGCGTGACTGGACTGTTTTTGAAACAAATTCGTATATTACTGTTATGTCCACCATTAGCAGAATGCTTTACAGCCTTTTCACTCAATTTTTCAATCAGTAGTATTCGTCGATCACCTACGCTGGGCAGAGCACTGTACTGAGCAGGTGGGAGAGTACAATGAAGAGAGTAGACATGACCCTTCTCTTCAAAGAATATTCATTGTGACTTTACTGGGTTTAATACTGTATTGTCTCCCCCGATTAGACTGTAAGCCCGTCAAAGGGCAGAGACTGTCTCTATCTGTTACCGATTTGTATATTCCAAGCGCTGAGGACAGTGCTCTGCACATAGTAAGTGCTCAATAAATACTATTGAATGAATGAATTGTTGCAAACACAGAAACACAAAAGGACTGTAGGATGTATTATATATATATATTATATATATTTATATTAATGTCCATCTCCCCCGTCCTCATTATGGACAGGGATCATGTCTGCTTCTTCAGGTGTACTCTCCCAAATGCTTAGTACAGTGCTCTTCACACAGAGAGCATTCAATAAATACAATTGGTTGAGCGATACAGTGTTTGTAATAGAGTTGCCTTTCAGTTCAAAGGCAACGCTTTTGAAGGCAAAACTGACTCTAAACCTTTAAGGGAGGAAAGGTACACAACTACTAGCACAGCATGGGTTAGAGTTGATTTTGCAGTAGCGGTGATGTTTTGCCCTGAGCCTTCCTTCACCTCTCTCCCAGACTTCGCTATTCCCAGCAGCAAGCACGGAAAGGCACCCGGTAGGGAGAATGGGCTATGGAACAGAAAGTCTCAGACCTCAGCAGCAGAACTCAAATTGGCTTAGTGAATCAATCAATGGTGTACATCGACCTTGTACTGTGTGCAGAGCACTCTTCTAAGCCCTTGGCAGAGTACAGTATAACAGAGATGGTACGCAAGTCCCCTGACCACGTTGGTGGGTAGAGCTTGCCTCTATCTGTTGCCAAATTGTACTTTCCAAGCGTTTAGAAGAGTGTTCATTCATTCATTCATTCAATAGTATTTATTGAGCGCTTACTATGTGCAGAGCACTGTACTAAGCGCTTGGGATGAACAAGTCGGCAACAGATAGAGACAGTCCCTGCCGTTTGACGGGCTTACAGTCTAATCGGGGGAGACGGACAGACAAGAACAATGGCACTAAACAGCGTCAAGGGGAAGAACATCTCGTAAAAACAATGGCAACTAAATAGAATCAAGGCGATGTACAAAGAATCAAGGCGATGTACAAGAGTGCTCTGCACACAGTAACCGCTTAACAAATACGAGTGAACGAAGGAACGAGCTTACCATCTGGTGAAAGCTTGAGGGATGACTGACCCGTTACTAAGGAAAGGCTGGTGAGAGTTTGTGGGTTCAAGGTGAATCTTTCCCTTTAGTTGTGGAGGCAACAGAGCTGGACTTGATGAAACCATGGACTCTGAAATCGGCAGACCTTCGCACCACCACATACGATGGTCCAAAAATTTAATCTTCTGGAAAATCTTATTAAAAAAAAGCTTCGCCTCTGCAGCTGGCCTAGAAAGGACCTTGAGCAACAAGAGCCAGGAAAGCTGCAAGATTTATCTGAACAATAATGTGAATTTTTTTTCCTGTTCCTTTGGGTTTCTGGTGCCCTCAAGAGCAGATCGGAGGGGTGAAAGAGAAGGAACGAATGGAAATGTCATAAGAAAAGCCACAAGAAAACTAGCCATAAAAATGGTACAAAAAGACTAGGGCTGCCTGCTAAAGAAAATGAAAACGGATGGGGGAAAGACTTCTCCCAAACCAACCAGTGGAAAATGTTTGGGACAATAAAAACTTTTATTAAAGGTGGCTTTGCACAGGCCATTGCTGGTAGCTGGAACCTTCCCACCATGCCCGGGGGCACAGGACGTGAACCAGTTTCATAACCACCTTCGTATACGTCTGACCACGAGACTAAAAACGTTCACACTTAATATGTGAGCAAAGATCCTTTAGTTATGAATCATTTGTGTCCCCAAGCCACAGTGGAGTTGAAACCAGAGAGCTGTCTACTAATTCTGCTGAATTCTCCAAGAGGGTAGTTCAGTGCTCTGCATGGTGCTTGGTGAATACAACCGACGGTTGAATTGAAGTGGCAGAATTGAAAATTACCTGGAGCTGCTGCTCACAACCAGTTTTTGCTGTTTGGAAGAATTTGTGGGGAGTGTATGTGGATCTGGGCAGGACTCTTCCTTTTGAAGGGTGATATCGATTAAGCATTTTCTATGTGCCAAGCCCTGCTAGATAGTCAAATCAGAACCAGTCCCTGCCCCACCCGGAGTTCACAGTGTTAAAAAAGGGAAAACAGGTCTCTCATTCCATTTAACAGATCGATCAATCGATTGTATTTACTGAGAGCTTACTGCGTGCAGAGCACGGCGCTATGTTCTTGGGAAAACAGGCCCAGAGAGGTTGAGTGACGTGTTACAGTCACACAGCAGGCCAGGGACAGAGCTGGAATTATCAGCAGATCTCCCAGATGGCTTTGAGGGCAGTTAATTTTTAGATTTAACCTTGGACTTTCAGCGAAGGGTCATTACCAGCAGTACCTACACAAGCGAGAGTGTTTGGAACCTCTGTTTCAGGACATCTGAATCTAACTACAGAAGCTATCTTCCCTACATGACACATACAAGAAAACACATAAAGGCGGCAGTGTGGTCTAGTGGAAAGAGCAGAAGACCCGGACCTTAATCTCAGTTCTGCCACTGGCCTGCTGGGTGCCCTTAGGCTCATCACTTCACCTCCCTGGCCCTAATAATATCTGTCTCCTGCCTCACGGTGATGTTGTGAGGACAGATGAGATCAGTAATTTGTGAGTTACATCTGCTGCCGCTGCTTCTGCAGGACAGTGAGCTGTAGAAGGGAGACTCTGCCTCACCATTTTCTGGGCTTCTGGGGCTGCTTCGGATTGTCTCCTCAGAACCCAGAAAACTTACCAGGAGTTTTCTGGGTTTCCTGTTCGGTCATGGATTCGAATCCTGGATCTGCCACTTGTCAGCTCTGTGACTGTGGGCAAGTCACAACTTCTCTGTGCCTCAGTTCCCTCATCTGTAAAATGGGGATTAAGACTGTGAGCCTCATGTGGGACAACCTGATTACCCTGTATCTACCCCAGCACTTAGAACAGTGCTCTGCACATAGTAAGTGTTTAATAAATACCAACATTATTGTTATTATTATTAATACCAGGGAAACCTGGGGCCTGAGGGCTTGAGAGCACTGGAGGGGAAGGGTGAGGGAGAGGCTTGGGGAGAGGAAGCTCTCTACATCCAAATTTCAAGCTCCTTACAGTTCACCGAGCTGTCCAAGGGAGACAGCTCCCTGCCTCTCATCCCCGTGATGTTGTCCCATTTCTCTCCCAGTGAATCCATCAACAGTATTCACTGAGCACCTACTAGGTGCAGAGCATTGTTCTAAGCATGGGAGAGTACAGTGAAAGCATAAGATCTACATCCACAATTGGAGAAAATAGTGTTTTTCGGCTTGAGGAATAATGATTATCACATTTATTAAGCCTTTACTGTGTGTTAAATGCTGGGGTCGGCATAAGGTTATGAGGTCAGACCCAATCCCTGTCCCATAAATGGCATGCAAATGTGTTTTGTCCCCATTGTGCTGATGAGAAAACTGAGGCCCAGAGACATTAAGTGACTTTGCCTTAGGTCACATGGTAAGGCAGTGGTGAAGCTGGGATTTGAACCGAAGTCTTCTGACCCCTTGCTCATTTCACTAGGCTGTGCGGAATGAATTCCATAATGTTTTCAATACATTCGGTTCTGAATTTTGAGCTATGAAGGTAAAATGACCATTGGAGAAGATGACTGCCCAAATCTGCTGGAGATTAAAGTTATGGGGAAAGGCTGGATAGCTCTTAATATGAACGATTCACAGCCTCTTTATGCTCCTAAGGCTTTTGTTCTTTGAACTCCTGAAGAAGTTCTTTATGAATTGCTGTCATAAAGGATGTAGCGAAAGAAAACTAATTTAACAATAGATCTGTGAGCTTTTCTGCTCAAAGACGAAGAGCGCGATTGCCAATAAACTCTAAGAAGCTGAAGAGAACACTCAAAAGGAATTAAAAAGTCATCAAATATCACTCTTGTTAAAAAATAACATTCTTCGTTAGTGCACAGGGTGTTTAATAAATAACCCTATTGGCTGTGGCATTCATGACCAGGGCAGATATCTGGATTGAAGCCAAGGCTGTGATGGCATTGTCCACTTCAGCTAAACAAGTAGTTAAAAATTGCTTAGTTCTGAGAAGAGTTTGAGGGAACACCCCCCCCCCCCCCCCAAACTCCTTCAGTCCTGCCTGGGCAGCGATTTTGGATGGGATTACTGTTGGATTACAAAACTGCTAGCTAGGTGCTGTATATATCGCACGTTGTCAGAACATGTATCCTGTTGCCTTTAGGAAGCTTATGTTCTCAGGTCCTTTGCACACACTGCAATGACTGACTGTATGGACACTGCCTAGATTCTAAACGTTCACGGGCAAATTAGTGTATGGATTTTTCTTTTGTTTCTTCCTCAGTTTTTCCTCTTCTTTCGGACATATTTTGGCAGAACACGGCTGGGGGACTAGTTGCCTGGCAGAGGGGTTTACAGGAAGCCCTGTAGCCTCCTGGAAAGAGGAGGGCACAGTCAGGAGTCACATTGGCCTGCTGTGTCTTCTTGGGCAAATCACTTAACCTCTGGAGGCATTGGTTTCCTTGCTGTAAGGCAGGGTGTGTCAATCCTGTACTTGCCATTTCAGATACAGTAGCACTCCGGGATGGGATGCTACTGGGGTGGGATGGGAGCTCCTCGCCATTAGCACCATCTTTGATTTTGAAGAATGGTTCTCTCTGTCTCTCTGTATCTCTCTCTATATATACATATGTATAATAATAATATTTGTTAAGCGCTTACTACGTGCCAAGCACTGTTCTAAGCGCTGGTTATATATCTGTATACATAGATATTCATTCAATAGTATTTATTGAACGCTTACTATGTGCAGAGCACTGTACTAAGCGCTTGGATTGTACAATTTGGCAACAGAGACAATCCCTGCCCAATGACGGGCTTATATGTATATATATATATGTATATTTTCACATGTGTCATACCCTCCCAGCACTCAATCACTCACAGCACTCATAACTGTTTTTTACCTATCAGTTTAGCAACTCAACTATTTAAGCCCTTATTTATTCACCTATCCATCTTTTGATGATCTTTTTCCTCCTATCTGTAAATAATTTTGTATCTGTCTCCCAGGCTGGATTGCAAACCCCTCCAGAGCAGGGATTGTGAATTTTGCCTCAGTCGCTACCCTCCCAAGCGCTGAGTTTAGAACAATCAATGGTATTTATTGAGCATTTATTGTGTGCAGAGCACTGTACTGAGCGCTTGGGAGAATACACTTTAACAGAGTTGGTGGATATGATCCCTGCCCACAACAAGCTTACAGTCTAGAGGGCCCAGCACACTGAGTGGGCATTCAGTAAAAACCACGGATGGATTAAGGTCCTCAGACTCTGGGGGACAGTTTAGGTGAGCACAGATGTGGGGTGAAGGAAGAAGTGGGGCTACCAGGAATGGCAGGCATGAATAATAATAATAATAATGGTATTTGTTAAGCACTTACTATGTGCCAAGCACTGTTCTAAGCACTGGGGTAGATACAAGGTAATAAGGGTGTCCCTCGTGGGGCTCACAGTCATAATCCCCATTTTACAGATGAGGTAGCTGAGGCACAGAGAAGTTAAGTGACTTGCCCAAGTCACACAGCTGATAAGTGATGGAGCCAGGAGTAGAACCCATGACCTCTGACTCCCAAGCCCAGGTTCTTTCCACTAAGCCACGCTGCTTCTCTGATGGACAGCCCACGTTGACCAGATCGCAGTGCAGGCTGCAGAGTTGAGAGGGGTGAGGAAGGGGCAAGAGATAGACCTACACTCTCCACCAAGTCTGTCAAGTGGCCGGCAAATGGCCGGCAAATGTCTGAAGGAGCCATTTCGCCACTTAGAGGACAGATAGAACCACCTCGTTGATTTCTGCCGGCCCCAATTAGAGTGAAAGCTCCCTGTGGGCAGAGGACATGTCCCTTTTTCATTTTGTACTTTCCCAAACACATAAGTACAGTGTATTGCACGGAACGGGTGCTCAACAAATACCCTAACTAATAAGAGCAGATAAAATTTCCCAGGAGAACACAGAAAAAGGTAACTTAGCAACTAGCGCATTGCCAAGCTTTTAAATACTAAAACGAGGAAAAGAAAAAAATGCACTTTTCTCATATTGAGGAAAAACAGTGTGGTGGAGAGAGCCAGAAAATTATTATAATCAATAACCTAATGGCAGCAGCAATAATTTGAGTATATTATTTGTACATTTTGTGGTTTCAAAGCATTTTGCAATCCCTGGTGAGTAAATCCCCCTATTATCCGGCAGAGCAGGTAAACACCTCAGAGGTCCCCTGCAATCTAGCAGTCTTTTGTCTGCGGGAGCCTGGGGCAGGGGATGGAGAGCCAGCCAGTAGCCCCGCCACATGGAGGTGGGAGAGCCCAGGAATGGAGTCCCAGGCTAGGCACCATCACCCGCCTTTCTGCTTCCAATCAGTCTGGATCGATGCCCCCCTGAGCCCAGCTGTGGGTCCGGCGGAAAGAGCTTGGTTCTGGGAATCGGGACACATGGGTCCCAGTCCTAGCTCTGCACATAGGAGAATATCCGCTGGGGCTGTGCCATCAGTGGCAAAATTTCTGAGCGAAGAATCACCCGGGGCATTCCACGGGGTTGAAAGGCCCAGTGGGAATCCTGAAAACAGGGAGCTCACGTGGGCGGGAAAGATTGCGACCGAGAACGGCTACCGAGATGCCCTCTTGCCGGTAAGCTTCGCGTAGACTTCGCCCTGTTCTTGTGGTCGCCTTGGCTGACGATAGGCTTTGCTGTCAATCAATCAATCATATTTACTGAGCATTTACTGTGAGCAGAGCATACAACGAAACACTTTGGAGAGGGGAGAATAACAGAGTTGGTAGACTTGTTCCCTGCCAGGACGAATTTATATTATACAGGGGGAGGCAGACACTAATATAAATAAATAAATTGCAGATAAGTACATAAGTGCTGTAGGGCTGAGGGAGGGGGTGAATAAAGGGTGTAAATCTAAGTGCAAAGGTGAAGCAGAAGGGAATGGGAGAATAATAATAATAATAATGTTGGTATTTGTTAAGCGCTTACTTCGTGCAGAGCACTGTTCTAAGCGCTGGGGTAGATACAGGGGAATGAGGTTGTCCCACGTGAGGCTCACATTCTTCATCCCCATTTTACAGATGAGGGAACTGAGGCACAGAGAAGTGAGAAGAGGAAATGAGGGCTTTGGTCAGAGAAGGGATCCTGGAGGCGATGTGTTTTTAATAAGGTTTTGAAGGGGGTCGGGGGAGTTACTCTCTGTCAGATGTGAAGAGACAGAGTGTTCCAGGCCAGAGGCAAGGGTTTGGTGGTGAGATAGACGAGATCAAGGTACAGTGAGTAGGTTGGCATTAGAGGAGGTGTGCTATGAAATCCAATTTTTTTTTTATCAGCAATAACAGGACGGTGAATTCCTGTCCACATCATCATCGCTGTTATCAAACAATAGTTATTGAGCATACTCTGGTCCGGAGCCTAAATAAGGTGACTCCTAAGCTGTCAGCTAAACCTCCAGGAGAACCTTTTCAGGGAGAAATCTAAAAGAGCACTTCCGCACTTAAGCCCCTTGATTGGGTTTAAACTTGGTATGATTAACACGGCTTTATGGGACCAACAGAAAGCCAACGTGCCTCTCCTGTTTGTTGATTCATTCAATAGTATCTATTGAGCACTTACTATGTGCAGAGCACTGTACTAAGTGCTTGGAATGTACAAATCGGCAACAGATAAAGACAGTCCCTGCCCCCGCCTCAAAGGGCAGCTCCATCGCAATTAACGGGGAGACCAAGAACACCACCCCCTCCTAGCATTCATTCAATAGTATTTATTGAGCACTTACTGGGTACAGAGCACTGTACTAAGCGCTTGGAATATACAATTCGGCAACAGATAGAGACAATCCCTGCCCAATGGTGGGCTCACAGTTTAAACAGCCTCCAGCAGCCCCACCCAGATGGTCTCTAAAATAGCCATTGCTTCGCTCAGCTGATGGTCATCAGCCACCTCTTTCCAAAGAAATCCTGCCCTGAGTTGTTACGGGAAGAAGAGACCTACTGCAGAACTCGCCATTTGTCTCTAATTGTTTCTGATCCTTCCAGGTGGTGTTGACCACACATGCCCATGACCCAAGGGCAGGAGCAGGGAGGGTCATTCTGTGTTTGGATTCTGTTCTGAGAAACGATGCCCAGATCCTGCAATTCGAACAAGGGGAAGCAAACTCTTAGTAGCTCTTATAGGTGACCTTTCCCTCTCTCCCTAGCAGATACTCAGGATACACCTCAACCAGAGTACACTGCCAAAGTAAGCACTTAACAAATACCATATTATTTGGATAACTCCAGGGATAGTCTCTGCTCCTCCTTGAAACTTAGCTAGGTGGCACCTTGCAAGCTATGGAAGGGACGGGCTAGTAGTTGACTGTATAATTTAATCTCCCAGTGTTTATTTGCAGCCAGAGAATAGAGCTTTTGGCACAAGTCAAGTGAAAATCCCATGCTAGTAAGTCTTTTCCTCTCATTTCCTCTATGTAGCATAGCATCTTCCTGTCAGAAAGGTGAGGCAGATACTTCGGGGGTGTGCGCTTTATGGAGGAAACAGAGGAAGCCAATACAATATATTTATTACCCACTTCAGCAGCCTGAGCCTGTGGAAGTTCTATGGGAGAAGGAGTCAGGGAACCTGGATTCTAGTCCCAGCTCTGCCACTGGCCTGCTTGGGACCTTGGGCAAGTTGCTGTGCTGCGGTTTCCTCATCTGTAAAATGGAGATAAGGGCCCCGCTCTCCCTCCTGCTTAGATTGTGAGCCCCATTTGGGACAGGGACTGTGTCTGATCTAATCATCCTATGCTTGGCACAGAGTAAGCATTTTCAATTTGGCAGTCTGCAGTTTCATATCTCCTACTGCCTTCAAGACATCTCCTTTTGGTTGTCCACACCTCAAACTTAACATATCCAAAATAGAACTCATCTTGCCACCTAATCCCTGTCTTCCCATTACTGTCCCATTTCTCTAGACAGCACCACCGTCCTCCTGGGCACTGTCCTCGACTCATCTCTCTCATTCATCCCACACATTCGGTCTGTCACCAAATCCTATCGGTTGAACCTTCACGACCTTGCTAAAATCCACCTTTCCCTCTCCATCCAAGCCGCTACCATATTAATCCAAGCACTTAGCCTATCCTTCCTCGATTACTGTCATCGGTCCTCCTGCTGATCCCCCTGCCTCCTGTCTCTTCCCACTCCATTCATACTTCACTCTACTACCGGGATCATATTTCTACAAAACCATTCCCTCCACGGTTCCCCACTCCTGAAGAACCTCCACTAGTTGCCCATCCATCTCCACATCAAATAGAAACTCCATAGCATAGGCTTTAAAGCACTCAATCGTCTCGTGTGTTTTGCCACCGACCCCTTGCCCACGTCCTGCCTGTGGCCACTCTAGCCTCTAAGCTCATTTTAGGCAGGGAATGTGTCTGTTGTTATATTGTACTCTCCTAAATGCTTAGTACAGTGCTCTGCACACAGTAAGCGCTCAATAAATATGATTGACTTAGCTCACTGTGGGCAAGGAATGTGTCTACCAACTCTGTTATGTTGTACTCTTCCAAGCGCTTAGTACGGGGCTCTAAACGAAGTTCTCAATCCTCCACCATTAACACCAAGTCTAAGAACTTCCAACACATCTGGCCTCTTCACATCCAACAGATCACTCTCCCCCCCTCCAAAGCCTTATTAAAACCACATCTCCTCTAATAGCCCTTCCCCAGCGAAGCCCTCGTTTCCTCTTCTCCCACTCCCTTCTGCATCACTCTTGCACTCGGATTTGCACCCTTTATTCACTCCAGCAGCCCCACAGCACTTACCTACATATCCTTATTTTTATTTACTTATATCAATCTGTCTCTCCTTCTAGATTGTAAGCTCGTTGTGAGCAGGGAACCTACCAACTGTTATATTGCGTTGTCCCAAGTACAGTGCAACGCACCCAGTAAGTACTCAATAAATATGATTGATTGATTGGTTAATAAACCTACCTCTTGTTGTTGCTGCTTCTCACAACTCTGGCAGCAAATGCAATTTTCTTCACCTGTCAAACCATCCAAGTCAAGCCATTGTTTAATTAGCATCTCCTTCTGCTTTGTCCACATGGCAAAATGAGATCCAAAGGGGCCCGATCATAATCTGCTTTTGTGACTGCATCTTCCGAATGTCCTTTGAAATTATTCATAGGATAATTCATTTTAAAAATCCACCATTTTGTTCCTGCTTCCAGGAATAGCTATTGGCTAATTTCTAAAGCAAATCATTTTCCTTGGGGTTTGGAAAAATATCATTGTGTGATTAAGAGGCAATTCGGACCCTAAAAATAGTCTTCGCAGCTGATATAAACAAGTCATGCTTTCCTGCATCTCGGTAAAATCTGTCAGGTTGACCTGTGGTGCCCAACTTGACCTTCACCACTAATTCGAAGGTGGTTTCTGTAACCAACACAGTCAGCCTTTCCTAGGAAAACAGGACACTTGTTTACAAGCAGAAAGGAAGTACCCAGATGGGGAAAACAGAACAAGAAGGCAAGAGGCATGTAACCTAAGGACATGAAAATAGACAGCCTCAATTTGAGTTCTCAGGAGGCGTCATGACTTAGTGGAAAGAGCATGGCCTGGAAGTTAGGAGACCTGGATTCCACCACTTGCCTTCTGTGTGACCTTGGGTAAATTACGTATTATTATTATTATTGTTATGGTATTTAAGTGCTTACTTTAGGCACTGTATGAAGTGCTGGGGTAGATACAAGATAATCACATGGATAAAATCCCTGAACATGAGGCTTACGGTCTAAGAGGAAGGGAAAGAAGGGATCCTATCCATCAGCCAAACAATCATTTATTTATTGAGGGCTTATTGTGTGCAGAGCACTGTACTGGGTGCTTGGGAGAGCTTGATATAACAGAGTTGGTAGACATGTTCCCCGCCCACAGTGAGCTTACAGTCTAGAGGGGGAGACAAACTTCAATATAAGTAAATAAATCCCGGATCTGTACATAACTGCTGTGGGGCTGGAAGTTGGGGTTGGGGGTGAATAAAGGGAGCAAATCAGGAGTAACCTAGGGGCAAATTAACCACTCTGAGCTTCAGTTAGATGAGAACCCAGACCTTCTGACTCCAGGCTCATGCTCTATCCACTAAGCCATGCTGCTTAATACAGTGCCTGGCACATAGTAAGTGCCTAACAAATACCATTTAAAAAACTGTCAAATGCATTATGCCAGCACGCAGTATTGGGTGATGACATTTTGCAGAAGCATGCGGATTTCACGTGACCCCCCTAGACCTCTGCACCCTCTAGTTCCTCTAGTTGGAGCCTTGGCGCTTCCCCTCTAAGTCAGCATTTGCCATGACTGAGTCTCCAAAGTCAACAGCAGGAGCCCTGGTGGAACAAGTCTCAATGCTTGAAAAAAGGGCACGAAAGCATCTGGTCCCCCAGACGGGGGACAGCTCAGCTGAAAACTGGACCATCTGGTGTAAACCTGGATGTCTGACCTCCCTACTCGTATTGCATCCTTGGTGACCGATCTCAACAGGCCCTGACCGCAGACAGTGTAGTTCTGTCCACTCCCCAATTGAGGAAACTGCTCATACCCCAGGCTCCCACACAGAGGGCAAGCTATTCTACTTACAGAAGGTGTCAATCACTAACCCAGTGGATACGGGGAGTACTTCAGCCCAAGTTCTGCGAGACCCTCCCCCCAGCACCCCAACTGTTTCGGGAGGGCTGGGGACGTCTCCTAACCTCGCTGTGAAGTGTATTTAGTGGCAATACGCATTGTCCGTCAATTAAGGCAGGCCACCGGGCTGAACATATTAATGAGCCATTTCCTATTACGCCCAGAGCCGCGCCGTGCAAGGATGCAGAGCCGAAGGTTTAACAGAAATCGGCAAGGCTGGGCATCTCTCATCTCATTAATAATTTCCCTGGGTTCCGAAGGCATTTGTTTAACTCCAGAGAGACCAAGGCCGAGCAAAGACCATCCCCGAGCTCTCGAGAGTCCCCTCAAATTATTTCCCTCCTTCCCAGCTCGGTCACAACTGAGAGTCTGAAGATTTTAGTGACTGTTTGCAGCTGTCCCCATTTAAAGACAAGGGGGCCCGTGGCCTGGTAGAAAGATCACGGGCCTGGGAGTCAGAGGATCTGGGTTCCAATCCTAATCTGTACCTTGATGTCAACCGTCTCTCTGCCAACCGCATGGAATACCCTTCCTCTGCATAGCCCACAGAAAATTACTCTCCCCACCTCAAGAGGCCCTGACCAAGCCCATTTCCTCTTCTGCATCACCCTGATTTGCTCCCTTTCTTCACCAGTCCTTCAGCCCCACAGCACTTATGTACGTATCTGTAATTTCTTTATATTAATGCCTGTCTCCCACTCTAGCCTCTAAGCTCATTTTAGGCAGGGAATGTGTCTGTTATATTGTACTCTCCTAAATGCTTAGTACAGTGCTCTGCACACAGTAAGCGCTCAATAAATATGATTGACTTAGCTCACTGTGGGCAAGGAATGTGTCTACCAACTCTGTTATGTTGTACTCTTCCAAGCGCTTAAGTTCTCAGTCCTCCACCATTAACACCAAGTCTAAGAACTCGGGAATCCAACTGAATAAGAGACATCAGTATAGTGGATAGAGTATGGGCTGGGACTCAGAAGGTCGTGGGTTCTAATCCCCACTCCACTTGTCTGCTGTGTGACCCTGGGCAAGTCAATTCACTTCTCTGTGCCTCAGTTCCCTCTTCTGTAAAATAGGGATCGAGACGGAGCCCCGCGTACGACAGGGAGTGTATCCAGCCCAGTTTGCTTGTATCCACCCCAGCGTTTAGTAGTGTCTGGCACATAGTAAGCGCTTAAATACCGTCATTGTTATTATCGTCCGGAAAATTGAGTCTTCTCGGAAAGGAGATTTAAGTCCCGCATAAATATAAAAACCTAGGAAGACTGGAAAAGCCTACAGTCACCCAGTCGCCCAGCCCTGGAGGCATAAGGAACTCAATCCGTGGAATTTGAGCACATCCTTAGCGTGTGACAGATGAAGCAGAAGGCTCTGCTCATAATGCTTACTGATGGTGTGTGGAGGCACCTAATCTAGTCAGAGCTTGGATGGATTCATCCATTCCTCTAAGAGCAAGGCATCTTAGACACGCATCTACATCTTAAGTCAGATATAATTTTATTAAACCTTAGCCACAGGAAAAGTAATAAAGCCAGGAAGCCTAGCTTGGCAGGAGGATGCAGCTGGGCCGGCGTTTATATGACCGCTCAGTAGACGGGGATAAATTGTCCGTTTGCTCCGGGTGACGGGTAAAGCTGAAGAAGGCCATTCCACTATCACCTCGCCCAATCAGAGAATATACACTACTGACACAGAAACAAGACGCAGCCTCAACAACCCCCTGCTTCTGGTTTCTCCAAAGGAGCTGAAACTTGGTTGTCATTTCACTTACAGGTATCACTTTGGTCCAGAGACGGATCAGTCACTAGCAGGTCACGGATTAGTTCCAGTCACCAAGGAGGCTTGGGGCAGGTGAGGAGGTGCCATACCTGGGGGGGTTGAGGGGAGAAGGTCTTACCCCCCTTTGGGGCCAGAAATTTATCAAATCAACCAAAAGGTACTTACGTAAATACTTACGGTATTTGTTAAGCACTTAGAATGTATGTGCAAGTACCGTATCGAGGATTGGGGTAGATTCAGATATTATAGATCAGATAGTCCCTGTGCCAGGTTGACTTTACTGAGCGCCTCCTTTATACAGTTCTCTGGGAAGGAACACTTGAGAAGCAGCACGGCCCGGCGGATAGAACACGGGCCTTGGAGTCAGAAGGACCTGGGTTCTAATCCCAGCTCCGCCGCTTCTCTATGTGACCTTAAGCAAGTCACTTCACTGGGCCTCAGTTACCTCATCTGTAAAATGGGGATTAAGATTGTGAGCGTCATGTAGGACAAGGAGTGTGTCCAACCTGATTAGCTTGTATCTTCCCCAGGGCTTGGTATAATGCTCGGCGCACAGGTACCAGTTAGAACAAAAAACAACAATCCCTATCATCAGAGAGCTGAGTATCTGGCAGGGGATGCAGACGTCAAATAATTACAGGTAAAGGGAAGAGAAGAATAGAAAGGTGGACATGTCGATGAACACGTGCTTGAGTAGTTCAGTAAATCTAAGTACAGAAGTGCTATGGTAATTTGTGAGGGCAGAAACATGGAAGTGGTGCAGAACTGCTGAGCCAGTCTTTAGAAAGATGATAATCAGGGAACGGTATTTGATTTAGCACTTTGGGCAGAGCAGAGCACCGTGTTAGACCCTTGGGAGAGTACAACGGTCAGTAGGCACATTCCCTGCTCAGAAAAGCCACATTCTCTCCCTGCCTGTCCCCAGGCACGACACCTTTGACAGGAAGCAGCCCCCAGAGACCAGCAGAACGAGATTTTGGACTGAACTAGGAAAATGGACCAGTGGGAAAGAGGGAGTAGGTGAGCCAGAGAAAGGAGCAGTAGGGAGTGGAGAGGTGAGAGCTGGTGGGGCTGTAGATGGGAGACTCTGGGAGAGTAAGAAGCGGAGCACAGCTTGGTGAAGGTGGCTGAGTGGAAAGAGGATATGGATGGATAAATTGTTAACAGCCACGAGGCATCTCATTTTAGTTGAGGAGCCCTTTTCCCTGTCTGAGATGAAGGGCCGGGTGACTAATCCATAACACCGGAGATTTACGCTCCCTGTGATCACCCCAACCCCATTTCCATAATGTTGTTCTAATTTTCACAACCATTCGTTCGGTCTCATAGTTCCTTTCTACTCCGAAGGCCTGCCCAGCCCTCTCTATCCCCCTCAGTCCCCAGTGTGACCTTGTCTCTTGAAAATCACTCCAGCTAGGTAGCCAACCCAAAGGTCAGAAGGGATGTTCCGGGCACAGTCTGGACAGCTCCTACTATAGCAACCACAAGCCCAGTTGCCTTCCGGGAAACCCGGTGCTCTCAGGAAATTTGTTCAGGTGGAAACGGGAATGACCCCTTAGACCTACTGCAACGAAGGCCCCCAGGTCCTCGTTGAACTCACCACGCGTGGCTGAGGGAAAGGAGATACACGCTTGACACATGGGGATACACTGCATAGCCATTCCCCGTGACGGCCACAAATACGCACACGGGCCGGCAAATTATGACGATGATTCAATATTGTTATTACCTAGGGGAGAGTAAACTCTCCTTTTGTTGGGTCGAAAGCTTCCTGCAGAAATGAATTGAGAATGATGGAAAGTTAGAGCCCGCTAGCATACATATTTGGGCAATAAGAAAGCTTTTATTGCTCTCAACAATTTCACTCTCCCTGTTCACAGGGTGAATCACTGAAAGCCAGTTTCAAAGCCATTCCCTAAGATACTTCTCATGACTCACCCCTTTATACACGTACAGAATTAGGGTATCTAATCCTTCGCAAGGCCCCATGAAAGATGGGCAGAAAATAACGACAAGGCCAAACAAAAGGCATAAAGGAAAGAGTGGAGCTGAAAGAATACAGTTCTATCAAAACATTCAAATCAAAGCCTTATCAAACCTTTCACAACCAAGGGTGTGCTTGCTGTAGCCGGCCGACTTTTGGGGTTCACTCGGTTACAGTGATTTACCGAACTACTCAAGTACGTGTTCGTCGACATGCCCACCTTTCTATTCTTCTCTTCCCTTTACCTGTAATTATTTGACGTCTGCATCCCCTGCCAGATACGTCAGAGTTGCCCCAGTGGTGAGAGGGCTTGGGGGAGGGCGGCGTTGTATTTGATCTCAGCCTCTTGAAGACTTTAGAGGACTCATGTTGTCTTCAAGTAGTTAATCAATCCAATAAAATAGGGTTTATTGAGCACCTTCTCTGTGCAGAACACCGTACTAAGCAGTTGAGACTACAATGGGGTTAGTAGACATGATTCCTGCCCTTAAGGAGTTTACAGTGTAGTGGGGGCAATAGATCCAGAATAATTCTGAGACTCTTTGTCCCGTCAGGGAAACCAAAGGAAACAGCAGTCATCCAGCCAATCCATCAGTAATATTCTATCATTCCTCTTCCTAGGATATGGGCTTCTACCTTGGGTAGCGCAGGGGTGGACACAAGCGAACTGGGTTGGACACAGTTCCTGTTCCCCGTGGGGCTCAGTCTCAATCCCCACTTTACGGATGAGGGAACTGAGGCACAGGGAAGTGAAGTGATTTGCCCGAGGTCACCCAGCAGACGAGTGGTGGAGCCGGGATTAGAAGCCAGGTCCTTCTGACTCCCAAGTCCATACTGCCTTTTTTTGTCTTGTTCAGGCCATGCTGTGGTCTTCTTTAGGCGTCCCTGAGTGTGTGCAGGGACCGGGAAGAGAACGGGCCTGAACAAGAGCACTGTCTTCACTGGATCCCGCCCTTGTCCCAGAGCATAAGGCGGCCAGTGTAAAACAGTCCTTCCTCCTTCCCATCTGCGGAGGCTCCGCTTCCTCGTGGCAATGCAGCAGCCCCTGGGAAGCGAGCAGGAGGCAGAGTAAAGGAGAAACAGCATTTACTGAACGTCTCCTGGGCAGTCTCCCTCTTTCCCGAGTCCCCTTCGCTGTCATCGTCAATGGTATTTTTGGGGCGCTTACTATGTGCAGAGCACTGTACTAAGTGCTTGGGAGAGTAGTGCAGCGTTGGGAGACCTGTCCACTCACTGGGCATGCCTAGTTCCCTCTCCTGCCCCTAATTTTCTAGTTCCGATTCTCATTCCACATCAGTACTCATAACTAGTAGAAGCCCACCTCCTCCAGGAAGCAGCTCTTAACTGGGTTCCTCCTTCCCACATCCCACATCTGCCCAAAAGCCAACCAAGCACAGGATTTTGCACCTGCTCAAGGATCACACACCTACCCTTAGCACTTCGGCTTATTTGCAACCTAGAACGTTCACTCTTTCTCTCTGTATTTACGTGTCAAATATTCTGCTAGCTCTGGGGTAGATACAGGATAATCAGGTCGGACACAGTGCTTGTCTCACATCCTAAGGGGGAGGGAGAATTGGTATTTCATCCCAATTTTACAGATAACAGAGAAATTAAGCGACTTGCCGAAGGATACGCAGCAGGCAAGTGACGGAGCGGGATTATAGAGTTCAGGTCCCCCTCTCCCAACCAGCCTCCACGCTCTGTCCTCCCACAGAGTGAGCAAAAAACCCGTTGAACAGCTGAAGCGGAGAGGAGAGGGAAGGTAGCTGAGTGAAGATGAGAAAACGGAGACACACAGGGGAGATGCTTCATCTTTGCCTGGAGGTTTGGCAGTAAGAAGGACGGTAATATATTCCGGTCAAGGCAGAAAATTTTGAGGGTCAGAAGGGATTGTAGAGGAATGCAGATGTAAAGAGGCGACTGACTTTAAAGGTCTTTTAGGTGACAGTGGTCAGACGAGAAGAATTCTGCAATGTGATTCAGGAATTTACCCAAAGCATCACCTTATTATGTAAATATTTTATATCCAATCGTATTTATTGAGCACTGTGTGCAGGGCACTGTACTAAGTAGTTGGACAGTACAATTCAGCAGTAAAGAGAGACAATCCCTGCCCACACCGGACTTACAGCCTAGATGATACACATATATGTGTGTGTATATATATGGGGAGAGATAAAGACATGCTTTATGTGTGTAAATGTTATAAATATACACCCCCCTCTCCACAGTATTATTCCTCGAGGCTTTGACATGTGGGGGACCGAACACGATTTGTGTTTGTCAAGACACCACGTGACAATCTTCACCTCTTGGAAATAAAAATCCCAAATCACTGGGAACATCATAAGCACTTCTAAATCAGCATTCTGTGGATGCAGATGGAAACTGCATCGTTTCCCAACTGGTTTAACTCGACATCAAAATCCAAACTACCCTGAACAGCCGATCCATGTCCTACTTAGAAACCGTTCACGTGATTAACCCTGATTCGGCGTGGAAAGGGACTCGGACCTCAGGGGACACCTGCCTAGCTCAAACCAGCTGAGAGTCAGGCAGGCTGGTTCAATTTCTTTAATATATGACGCCGTGAAAATGCCCTGATGCAGAAAGAGGAGAAATCTTTTAAAAACACAGCTTACAAGATGGAAGAATATATAGAAAGTAGTTTCACCTTTAATACCTAGAACAAGTCTTACAGCCATTTTGGTAATTTACATATACAGTGGAGATCACTGAAAACGTTTCCTGTTGCACTGCAGCAAGAAAATGCACGTTCGTATTAGCTGGATTCGCTACAGGGTGTGCAGCAAGGTTAACTTCACTGTAATACATGAATTTCATACTGGAACCTGGTACAGTGAGCTCATTTCATCGTAATGGAATACAGTACATATTTTCCAACTGAACATTATCACTGCAGAAAAAAATACGCTAACCAATGTTAGCAGTGGATGTTTTTATACATACTTATTTTACTCTAGCTATTGTGTGCAGATCTCAAAATGTTAGTACATGAAATACTAATTTTACCGAAATGCGACAAGGAAGACAATCCTTGAAGATGAAGTCTTAGAACATCAGGAGAACTCCATATAATCTGCGGCACCCGTCGTCTTCCCAAGGAATGAGTATTACACACTATAACCCAAAAAGTGAACACTGAAGTCTTGAAACGATAGACAGAACTGCATTACAGAGACAAAAATCTGCATTAAACTTTTTTTTTTTAATGAACAGTGAGTAAATCATCAATCCTCATTGAAAGTTAGCTAACTGGGTTCATGCAAATAAATCCTAATAGGTCAGCAAGCAGTTCAAGATCAGGTTTTCTTTTTTTTTCTTTTCTTTTTTATAAAACGGTCTCAAAGATATATTTTTCCATAAACATTTTCAGTGCAATTCAGTCAATGAAGAAAATATAAAGCTAACTTTTATTCTTTATCTAATAGGTTAAAAACTTGCATTTGCACTGCTGAAAGATAAGTAGCCAACCTATTTGGGAGAGTTGGGCTAATGGAAATGCCTTAATTCTTCTTCCTTAACCCAACACAAACCGCCCCTCTGTGCAGTTGTGCCCTCCAAAGCCAGCGGCGCCCCATCGTGGGCGTCCATGCGGAATAACGAGACACCGAGAAAGCTCGTTAAACCAATTTCCTAGCTCTTTCGCTAAATAAGATGGACCGTTTCGTCAGCAAAGAGCAATTTTTTTTTTTTTTTTTAAGAAAACCAACTTTCCTGTGCTATATACATTGGAAAAATGGATAGGGGCAAAAAAAGCCATCTTCCAACAAAGTATCCTCTTTATTACAACCTCATCCACTGTAGTATATCCTGGGAGTATAATTTAACAATATTGGTGGGTTACATGTAGAGGCTCAAAAAATTCAGTGAGATTAAACTTGAACGTTAGAAATGAATTCCCCCCCACCCCCATCCCCGCACGTCACCGGCAAGAAAACAAAAGAACAGCACCTGAAATAATGAAATGAGCTTAGTTAAGCATAAAGAAGTAACATATACATTTTGGTTCCAAGACAGTTGGCAAAACGGTATACAGGTACTGCCTTAAGCCATTTGTTTCTATTTCTTGCAGAACTCATCGAACAACCAAAAAAAAAAAAAGCCACTCCAAATGTAGCCTCTGCAAAAGTGGAATTTTCATTCAAACCTTGTAAGACTGCAAAAATCTATAGCTGAGTCAATAAAAATGTAGCTTGATATACCAAAAAAAAAAGAGGGAAGTTGGCTCACAAAAAGTAAGTACAATAAATTCTTGGTGGAAAATTCTCTGTTGAGGCAATCTCTAATATACTACTGCTAGCTATGAATTTCCAGAAAAGATTACATCCCATTTTCAGCACATTTTTTCATAAACATGCAACTCACTATAAAATACAAAACACTTGTCTCTCAAGAACAGCTTTATAAAGACACACTGCATCAATAAAATTTTTCTGATTAACTTTACACTGTATCAAGAACTGTAATGTCACTAATGTTTATATATCAGATTTCATATATCGTAGTAATAATTTGCATTTTCAAACATAATGTTCAGGAGGAAATATCTACACACATTAACATACTAGACTATTAAAAACTCATTCAGTTACAGAATTTTATTGATACAGTAGATTAATAAAAACTGAAAGGGAAAGATGAACGGGGAAGGGGTTCAGTACATTATTTAATAGGACACAATTTTAAAATTAAAATATTTTCAACCTTGTCTTCTCGAATTTTCAACGCCACTAGAAAACCAGAAAATTCTGGCACCGATACTGAGGTGTATGATAATTTGGACAATTGGAGGACCGTTTCACAAGTTGCACCTGTGATAATCACCCTATCGGATATCCCTGGGCTGTCAGACCGGAGCAATCCCGGACCTCTGAAGACGAGGGGAGTCCAGGAGTAAATGCTAGACTAGATACACAACGAAGGAACAGACCTCGACTTTCCAACCGACTGTGGCAACAGAAAATGCCACTCTTTGCCTGACTGATATTTCTTTCACAGTAAAATGCCGAGAAGAGTACAGATACAAACACTGACAGATACTGCTAGAGAGATCTATTCTAACACACTTTCCCAAATCAATAGATCAGTTAACAGTCGGACACCGTCAGTCTGAAGCCGCAGATAAAAGCTATACAAGCACGTCGGGAGTCGGAAACGTAAAAAAAAAAATAGGGATTATTTACAAGTTTCTTCTTGATTCAGGTCTCCGTGGGCAGCGCCTACTACACATCTCACAAAAACCCCAGTCCCGACACCGAGGTGCACGGCCAAAGCTTGTGCCTGCGGGGCTGGGTAAGGAAGGGAAGGGCACCCATCTTGGGACTGGCAAACCCCCTGTTGTGCACAAAAAAGCTTTTTTCTCCCTTGCGCTTTTACACCCAATCCTTCTTCGATACTTTCACCTGGAAGGCCGCTAATTTACACGTCGGCTCACCGCCGTTCCCTTTTAGAGGTCCTTCGGCGTACCTGTGCGAGAGAAGAGGTAGGTCAGCGGCTGGTCTAACCGAAAGGGAACATTTGATCACGTAGATAGCCGGACTTAAAACGGGCTCGGCTTCTTCCACAAGTCTGAAGCCGTAACCCACCTTCTCCCATTTTTAAAGAAGTCAACCTTCGGCACACGCTTGGTATTTTGCAATTTTAGAGGTTCGCGCCCCCGTCCCCACCCTCTTATCGATGCTATTAGGAGTTGTAACTGGTCGGAGGAAAACAGAACGTTAAACAAAGGAGCGCGTATCCAACTGTAGCTTCCCACAGGAAATAATGCAAAGTCTATTAGTGAGTTCCCATGGTCCCCAAAATTGAATAAAGCAACATAAACATACTAAAAATGTTATGAGATGCCCAGCGCAGCTAGACGACCAGATAATGGCGTAAACGATTATCCATCATAAAATAGTTTTTATTCAATTATCTGTGGGCCTGTTTACTACTCAAAGGCTTATCTTTCCCACGTTACTACGCCAAAAGTACACTGAGAGGTTAGCAGAGACGATAGCTTTGCAGACCTAGGTCTAAAAATACTGTTACGCTGAAATGGGCTAATTTAATCCCCTTCTTCAGATGAGTCAACATACTTCAGACATCGAGGTGGAGAGGACTTAATACCAGCGTATTCTCAGGGAAACTCATTTTTTACATTTTTTTAAGCCTTTCTTCCAAAAGGATAGGATTATGAGCATGCCTTGAGTCAAGATGGCTCCCTATCTTTCCAAAAAAAGGAGCTCAGACTCTCCTGGAAATACATCCAATAGCGCTCTAAAGCCTATTTAGCTAGCCACTGGGGATCGTCAAGTGCGAATAAAATCCTATTCTACCAACCGAGCAAATGTTCTCCCGGGACACAGAGGGAAGTGTAAAACTTGCTTAATCGAAATCTTTAAAAAAAATTATTTGTAATGTATGTGTTAAGCGCTATCGTCAAGCACTGTTCTAAGCTCTGGGGTAGAGACAAGTTCACCAGATTGGACACGGGCCCTCCTCCCTCACAGTCGAAGTGGGAGGGAAAACAGATACTAAATCTCCAGTTTCCAGATGAGGAAACTGAGGCACAGAGCAATTACGTGATTTGCCCAAGGTCATACAAGCAGACAAGTGGCAGAGCTGGGATGAGAACCCAGGACCTCTGAATCCCAACCCCGGGTTTCTCTCCACCAGGCCCGCTCTGCCTCCATAGCTTCCGGCCAAATTGCTTAAATCCCTTTATCGCAGTCCTCCAGGAGGTACTTCAACACCTACATTGATTGGAGAAACCTCTTCTTCCTCCATTGCTTCTTCCTGGGGAATGTCATCGTGGATGGGAGAGCTGCCCTGGAACACGTCCATCTCTTCACTGGACTCATTTTCTTTACTTGCCGTTTGTTTGGAACGCCCGGCCCGCCTTAAATCAAACACACACGAGATAAATCAATCAGTGTATTTACCGAGTGCTTACTCTGTGCGAAGCACCGTCCTGAAGGCACGGGAGAGTACGATACGACAGAGTCGGTAGACCCGTTCCCTGCCCTCCAGGAGGTAACGGCATAGAGGGGGACACCGACATTAGAATAACTTACGGATTGGGAGGAAATGGGACGAAGAGGGAGTAAGTGTGTGAGTTAGTGCTCAAATAATCCGGTTCCTAAGATCTACACTAAGTGCGAGGGGTGGGTGTGAAACTGGAATCGGCCGGAGCGGGGTCGACTGGCACTACCGTTTTACGGTATCCGAGCATTAAACGAATGACGTGGATTTGACGTGTGGTTTGTCCCTCCACGCCCCCCACTCGTTACCAAATAGCTAAAGGGCCTCCTTGCAGGATGGTGGGCGACCGTGCTGCTCTGCAAGCACGACGGCAACAGGAGAGGCAGCCCCAGAGGACATAGCTAGGAGAGCCGGGCTAAGGAAAGAGCTCTGCGGCTGACTCCCCAGCCCTCCAGGAACTGGATGCTCACTGGCCAGAGAGTCCTGTCGGGAAGCAATTTCGGACAATCCATGGTGTCTGCGGAGTGCTTACGGTGTGCAGAGTGCTGTACTAAGAGCTTGAGAGGGTGCGATATAACGGAGTTGGTAGGCGCGATCCCCGTTCGCAAGGGGTTTAGCGTTTATAAGCAACAACCGAGGGCCTTGCCGTGCTTCCGCAGGCAATACGGTCGCTGACATCCCTTCATTCAGGCCTCGGGTTTTAAAAACATCTCTCCATCACGCCCGGTTGCTGAAACGACGACCAAAAGCCTGCCAACTCCACTCCTCCCCGCAGGGTCCTTGAGGATAAGAGGCCCCCTTAACTGAAGCGGGCACTAGATCTGGGCTTTGGGGCAAAAGGGTCTGCCCACAGGGTTACACTAGCTTAAATTCTTCAAGGAGGAGTAATTTTGGGGAGGCCATCAATAGTATTTATTGAGCACTTACACTGTGCAGAGCATTATATTAAACAGCAGCAGAACAATAGTACTAATGGGACCCTGAGAGTCTGATAGGTGGTATTGATTTAATCTTGCAATAATTCAACTCCTATAAATTCCAACTCTGGTACAATGCACTCTCCCAAAGCCGCTCAGTACAGGGGTCTATCCACAATAAGTGCTTAATATGTCTGAATGATCGATCTGAAGTTACTCATCAATTCTTTTCCTCTTCCAAACTGCAGGTTTCAAATGAGAAAAAAAAAAGCTTCGGAATAAGAAGAGACACAGTAAAAGAATAGCTCCCATTGCTACGCCTCTGCGGCAGCAGACATCCCCGGCAAAAACCGGTATTCGAATCCACGCGAAAAATACCATTTAAAAGCTGAGTCAGGAACGTGAAAACACTTTTGGATTTATATATTTAGAATCTGAGGAAGTAGAAACATGCTCAGTCAGGTGAGAAAGCCCGGGATAAGACGATTTAACAGTTTTACTATGGTACCCTATAAATAGAACACTGTTGCGTTTTCGAGATGACAGAACTGGGAATGGAACAGATGATTAAAAGGCCACCTGTCTGTCTTCCTGCTCCCTTTGCTTCCCACTAATCCCTTGAGCCTCATCAGCTCCGTGACGAATTCCACTAAAAGCCTATGTGCATTGAAAAAGTCCAGGGTAGCCTTGCCAGAGGCCTCACATGGGTAATCTAGCTATTCATAGTAAAAACTCCACCACCACTAACAATGATAATTGTGGTCTCCGTTAAGCGTTTACTATGTGCCAAGCACCGTACTAGGTACACACTGGAGTAGGATCTAGATGATCAGGTTGGACTCAGTTGCTGTCTCATATGGGGCTCACGGTCCAAGTAATAATAATAATAATAATTATTATTATGATCAGGTTGGACAGTCGCTGTCGCACACGGAGCTCGCAGTCCAAGTAATAATAATAATTATGGTATTTGTTAAGCATTTACTGTGTGTCAAGCGCTGGGATAGGTACAAGGTAATCCGGTAGGACACAGTCCCTATTTCACATGGGGCTCACAGTCTTAACCCCCCAACGCCCCCGCCGCACTTTTTTTTTTTTAGAGCTGAGGAAGCTGAGGCACAGTGTTAAATTAAGTGACTCGCCTAAGGTCGCACAGCAGGCAGGTGGCAGAACTGGGATTAGAACCCACATCCTCTGACATCCACCCCCGAGCTCTCTCCATCAGGTCACGCTGCTTCTCCAACTGAGAATATCAATTACCCATTCATTAAAGGCCACGTCCACACTTTATTTCAGATAGGATAATGGCACCGATCTAGCCCGTGTGGGATCGAGGAAGTATCGGATATACCGTTGAGAGGGTTTACACGATTTCACGCAGTGCGACATTCACGACTTACACATTTTTTTTTTGTTGTGAGGGTGGTGGGGGTTTCGGTGGTCTGCCACGTCTTTTCTGTGGCGTGGACTGTGCGGATTCAACTGCACTGGATTCGGATGATTCTGTTCTGCTGGGGAGAAGACCCAAATTGGGATGGCATCAAATTTTGATGAAGGCAATCTTTCTAAAACACTGGGCAATTAACGGTAAAGGATACTTGCCTTTGTTGTGTTCTTCTTGGTGTCCGGTACTGCCTGCCTTTTGGCTTCTGTTCCACATTTTCGCTTTGCCTTTCTTCTTCATCCTCCTCCTCTGTTGCTCCTGCCGCTGCGGCGGGGGGTCCGGATCTTTTTCGACTGCCCCTCTTCGACGCTTTCACCGCCGGCTCTTCTTTAGGGGGGACCCCACCGACGGCTTTCGGCGGTCGGCCTCTTCGACCCTTCTTTGGTGGACTGTTCTGTTCGTCCTCGTTCTCCAGCAGATCTTCTTTGAGCCTTTTTTCTTCCGGCCACTGGGACTCGTCGGACTCTGACACGGTGGCACCCCTCTTCCTCCCCCGCTGCACCCCTTTGGGCTTCTGTTCCTGTACCAGCTTCGTCAAGTCGTCCATACCCAGTTTCTCTTCTGAGTCGGTGGTGGACGCTTTCTTCCGGCTTCTGGGCTTCTCTAACTCAGACTGGAAAACAAATTTGGATGGCAGTCTTAATGACTATTTATGTTCACGTGTAGGAAAATCTGTACAGCAAACAACGGTTCTTGTTAATATGACTAGAGCCAAAATGAAACGAAAATAGAATATTTAAAAGATACTACAGACTCGATCTTGCATTTACTGAATATAAATTTTACACATCTGTGCATGTCCTATCGGGAAATTACCCAATTTTTTCCAGTTCTGAGTTGCTGGCCTAATGATGGATATATCCTAAAACAACATTTATATCACGACACGTGGCATTTTCTGCTTATGTTTCTATATCTCCGATTGATAGATTTTGTACCCAGTATCTAGATCTCATTTAAGCAGGAAATATGAGGATACGAACTTGAGTCTTAGTATTCTACAACACCGCCCGGAGCAGGGCTCGGAACACAGGGCTGTTCAATAAATGCCGACTGATGCGTTTGTTTTATTTCACAATTAACGTAATTCAACAATCTGCGATGGCTTTGGTATTTCTGCCAATTAAAATAATTAGAGTAAAAGTCAACGAGGCCAAACGAAATACTTCATAAATAGGATGAAAGAAATCAAGCCACAGGGTATAAACAAAAACAGAATCAGAATATCACTCCCAACTCACCTAAGAGAAGGAAACTTCTTTTCCCCCCTCGGTTCAGATTAATCATAATACTGTACTCTGAACACCCACAGAGCAATCAGGAGAATTTAGGGACCTGGCCAGCAGATGGAAACACAGGATATGCCTAAGAATCTGGGTGAGGAATTGTGCTCCTTTAAGAATTTTGTACAAATAAACATTTAGCTGAACAGATTTTTCAACTTCCAAAATGAGCACTTTAAAAAAGGTCACCTCTGCTCCTGGGAGGAGAATGTAAACAAATTCCAGATTGTTTTGGGAAGGGTGGGTGGAAGGAAGGGAGGTATCTAATAATGCCTTTCCACCTGGGAACATCGCAATTGGGAAAACTGCTTATCTTCTGAAGTTTAGGTTCTGTGTTATCTGGGACCTCTTCCTCTCCACCTAGAAATGCCCAGAAAAATCTTATATGGAGTTTTTACTGTTCCAGAGGTGTTTACTTTTTCTCACCGTCTTCTCACAACTCCCAAATACAATAGGGAGAGGCAGGCGTTCTCACCCCTATTTTTTGGGTGAGGAGACAGGCCCAGGGGCAGCTAAGAGACTTGCTCAAGGTCAGCCAGTGGGCCGATGGCAAAGCCGGGGCTAGAACCCAGCTTCTTTGAGTTTCAGGCTGGTGCTCTTTTCGGAATAGGTCCGTCTGGTCCAAGGGTGGGAAGCACCAACTGCCCATGGGGACGAATGTGAATCATGAAGACAACTCTAAAAGTGGGTGGACTGCTTAGCAGAAATGAATATAAAAAGAATAATGCTTATGCTTCACAAATAGGAGGTTAACTACTTCTCTTAACATTCTTATCACAGAAGCAGCATGACCTCGTGGCCTATTGCCGGGCACTAAAGCCTTATTGAGAGCTTGTCTCCTCCAAGAGGCCTTCTCCATCTAAGCCCTCATTTCCTCTTCTCCCGCTCCCTTCTTTGTCACCTCTGCACTAGGATTTCCACCCTTAATCACCCCTCCCTCAACCCCAGAGCACGTAGGTTCAACTACGTAGATTAATTCATTTATTTATGGTAATATCTGTCTCCCCCTCTAGACTGTAAGCTTGTTGTGGGCAAGGAATGTGACTACCAACTCAGATAGTTCTCTCTCTAGCACTTAGTACAGGGCTCTGCAAACAGTGAGCACTCAATAAATATGATTGATTCATGGATTGGAAAGAGCATGGGTTTGGGAGTCAGGGGATCTGGGTTCTCATCCCAGGTCTGTCACTTGCCCGCTGTGAGACCTTGGGCAAATCACTTCCCTTCCTCTGTGCTTCAATTTCATCTGTAAAATGGGGATTTAATACCTATTCCCCCTCCCCCACGCCCCTATGACTGTGAGCCCCATGTGGGACAGGCACTGTGTTCGACCTGATTATCGTGTATAATAATGCTGATATTTGTTAAGGGCTTACTATGTGCAGAGCACTGTTCTAAGCACTGGGGTAGATATAGGGTAATCAGGCTGTCCCACGTGAGGCTCACAGTCTTCATCCCCATTTTACAGATGAGGGAACTGAGGCACCAAGAAGTGAAGTGACTTGCCCACAGTCACACAGCTGCCAAGTGGCAGAGCCAGGATTCGAACCCAAGACCTCTGACTCCCAAGCCCAGGCTCTTTCTACTGAGCCACGCTGCTTCTCTGAACTACCCCAGCGCTTAGTATGGTGCTTCACATAGTAAGAGCTTTACCAATACTATAATAATAATTATTATTATCCTCAGGCAATATGGTCCAGGGAGATGTGTTAACTTACAACAGGCCTCTTGTGAAAATTCCTAAGGTTCAATTTAGATGGATTTAATTCTAATGGTCTTTTTGGAGGTGGGGTACAAAATAGCACTAGAAGTAGAGGGGCAAAAAAGTGTAAATACTGCCGAGGTATTCAAGAAAGCGAACATTACAAGTTAACAGGTCCTAAATTCAGACAGGTGATTTAGACTGCCACAGAAACCTAAGGTCAAATGTGAATTAGAAACTCACAGAATCACAATTCATTTCGGAGATAGCGCAGCCAAGTGAAGAGTCCGGGACTGGGGGCCGGAAAGCCCGGGTTCTTATTCCAGCTCTGATCCTGGACTGCTGTGTGACCTAGGACAAGACACTTAACCTCTCTGACCTTCACTGGTTTCCTCATCTGTAAAATGGAGACAGCAGGTCTTTTCTCCCTTCCTTGGACTTAGAGTCTCACCAGGGACAGGAACAGTGCCTGACCTAATTAACCTAAGGCTTAACAAATAGTAAAGTACTGAACAATCACAACAGAAAGCAGTGTGGCCTAGTGGTAAGAGCCTGGATCTGGGAGTCAGAGGACCTGGGTTCTAACTGCGCCTCTGCCACTTTCTTGGCATGTGCCCTTGGGCAAGTCACTTAATTTCTCTGTGCCTCATTTTCCTCAACTGTAAAATGGGGCTTCAAAACTTGTTCTCCCTCCTATTTAGACTGAGCAGCATGTGGGCTGTTTCTACCGCAGTGCTGAGTACAGCGCCTGAAAGAGTAAGCATGAATAAATACCATTAAAAAAATCCCTAGATTAATAATGTGAGATTTGGTGAACAATAATTCTCTTTGCCTTGTTCACATCCTTCATGATTTTGTACACTTAAATTACACACCCTTTAAGCCTTTCTCTCTCAGGACTGAAGGGCCTTAGTATTTTTCAACTCTCCCTATGCGGAAATGGCTTCATTCCCGATCACTGCAGTTGCCCTATTCTGTTCACTCTCCAGCTCTACCGCATCCTGTAACAGGGGAGGTAACATGAAATACCTATGGAATTCTAAGTACCGATTTTCCATGATTTCATAAATGGTCGGAACCAAGTTTTCTGGAGGCGATTTTGGCTTCTGCCTTATATCGGACCAATGACGTGAGGAAAGTTGACACTAATTGAGAGACTTCTTTCCATAGCCGGGACGGCAGCTTGGAATTCATCATTTTGTAATTGAAATGTGGATTTTTTTCCTGGATGCATTAATTGTGAGCATGTGCAAGCAAGCTGCTATTTTTCAGTACACTCCCTCCACAAGGCATTTCACCAAGCAGAAGAGCTTGGGGCCATCTGCAACTTGAGGATTTCGCGGTGACTCCCACTTCCAGATCACTTATGAACACCTCCCTTTCCTTGGGGGCTATGTGCCCTTCTCCTTCTGGAAGTGCAGTGAATAGCCATACCTCTCTCACCCCCACCCACTATAAACACTATGAAAGTTTGTCAGAGGCCTTTGGAAAACACATTCTTGTCCACTGGCTTTCCTCCATTCACATGCTGATTTGCTCCACTGAGAAGTTCAGATCAGTGCCAAGGTAATGTGGTCTTTTCCCCAGAAGCTTGTGCTTTTCCAGGTGTTCACTGAATCCTAAACTTGGGCTACAATTTCCAGGACTGCCTCCGAGGAGGGAAGTTCCGCTGGCAATCTGCCAGGTTCACTGGCCACTTGTAACGCTCGAATGTATATACTCGTGCCAGTTCAGCTACTTCTCCCATCAGTTTCTTAAGAATGCTCGATTGGAGCTTTACGGCCGTCTCATCAATAATAATGAAAAATAATCATAATAATATTTGGGATATCTTTTACGTGCTTACTGCATTACACGCTGGGGTAGAGATGAGAAAGTCATATTTGGACACAATCCCTGTCCTAAATTGGGCTTAGAGTCTAAGTAGGAGAGAGACAGGAATCGAATCCCCATTTTACAAGTGAGGAAACTGAAGCACAGAGAAGTTCAGTGACTTGCACGATCACGAAGCAGGCACGTGGCAGAGCTGGGATTAGAACCCAGGTCCTCTGACTCCCAGGCCTACATGCTGCTTTTCTATCAATAGCATCTTTGCAATGGCCTACAACATCCTGTGTGGTTACTCCCTGACCTGCCTGCTATAAAAAATGATTTGGGTGTGAGAACCTTCCCGACATCTCCCAAGAATAACAACTAAGCTAAAGAATTCCTAAGCTAAAGAGCCTTTCGAGTCTCTAGGGCACCTACCTCCTACAATCAACAAATGGCCCCGCCAAATCTCTAGATCCGTGCTTCCCTGCTTCTGGAATGCTGAAAGAACCTGTCACTAGTTTGGGAATTGCCCACCAAGTGGTTTCTTAAAACTCCATTTTAGCCCCCCTACTTTTCATTTGGTACCTGACCTGTCAGTCTCCACAGAGGAACGAGCTTTCATTTTTCAAAGATGACTTTTTTTTTCCCCCCACCCTCTGGTGAATCCCTCAGTCACCCTTCTCTTAAGAATCTCAAAAGAAAACTCCAAAATTAAAATGACTCTCAAAGGTTCATGTCCGGGATTATGCCAGAAGGTGGCCTGCCAGGTCTACCCTGGGGACACTGATGCCCCTTCTAAATAATAAGTATAATAGCATTTAAGTGCTTACTATGTGCCAGGCACTGTACTAAATGCTGGGGTGGATATGAGCAAATTGGGTTGGTCACAGTCTGTCCCACATGGGGCTCGCAATCCCCATTTTAAAGATGAGGGAACTGAAGCACAGAGAAGTGAAGTGACCACTTCACAAGGTCACAAAGCAGACAAGTGGTAGAGCTGAAATAAGAACCCAGGACCTCCTGACTCCCGGGACTGTGCTCTATCTACTTCACCATGACGCTTCCCTGCTTCTAGGTTGGCAGGAGGACTTCTGGGTCTGTCTGCTGTGTCTATCCCAGTTGGGAATGGGATTTGTCAGAGAACTGTAAAGCTGAGGTGGCCACCCTTCGCTACTCCGATCTGCCTTCCTCGCCTCCGCAAAGAGGGGAACCCTCGGGGGGCTCTGCCAACCTGCGATCTTAGCTCTCTTCTGGAGAGGGGTGGGGGGCGGTCCCCTGCAGGGACTCTCTGAGCCCCTTCCCAAAAAGCATGCGGAGATATGACGTTTTCCTGCTGACTCTGCTGCAGGTCAACACCTGGTTAAAATCAGAAGGCATCCATCCACTAATCATTTTTAGATCATCACCTTTCTGATCAAAACTCTGCCAGGGAAATTATCCTCAAGGCAAGCTGAGGGTATCGTCTGTGGAAGCTACAAAGCAAATGCCGCTTACATTCTACAGAAAAGTACCCAATGACAAAGTTAGGTTATTACAAAAGCAATCACTCACGGGTTCCAACATCATGACATGTAAACAGTAATTTCAGTTAGACTTTAAGACACAAAAGCATGCAATGCCACCAAAAAGGTCATCCTTACAACGTCTGAGTCATCTCGCTTATCACTTTTCTTTCCTGGCAAAGGTGAAGACATTGTGAAATCTTCATTTTCACTGTGATCCATTTCACTGCTGTCAAGCCTGTCAAAACAAACATTTAGCATTATTTACCACTTGTGACGCAATAACTTCAGAACCCTTAACCCAAGAGCTCTCTCCCCCTTGCCACCGAATTAATCACTCGGCAGAGCAGCCCCCTTCGAACAGAGACCGACTCGAAGGGCTGGCGGGTAAAATTGTAGTTCATTTTCTAGACTTTATTCCCTAAGGCTATTCTTGTAATATTAATACAGTCACAACGGATTTATTTATGGAATGTGGGAGGGAAAATGGGAGTACAGTACACGCCCCAGTCAATGTCAACTTGGGGCGGGGAAGGGGCCGGGCTGCCTCTCTGGCCTCAATTCCCCAACCACACGAGCGGCTCCCGAGAGTGGGTGGGCTGCAGAGAGGGCAAAGGGCTTTGATTTTGGCTCAGGCCCACCTCAGAGACTCGTGGAGCTGCAGGGAGTCAAGGGGCCGTTTTGGTAGCACCCACAAGCTCTAGTACAAATAGGCAAAACCCAGACCCTTAGCTGGATCAGGGCTGCCATTCGATCTGTGACTACCAGACTCTAAGCCTGCCGTGGCCCGCCGGGCCAGACCACAGAACTTGCAAGCTGCTGCTCTCAGAACTGGGGCACGCTGGAGTTGGCTGGCTGTGCCTGAAGCTAGGTTGGAGCCAGGTGGGAGCTGCCATGGTAGGAGGATGTGGCTCTTGGCCACAATTTCAATTCCCTTTCCCCTTCCATGAAAGACAGAGGACTTGGCCCACCAGGCTCTTTGTGAGCCACCAGGTTGCGTGCCTGGCATGGTTGCCAAAAACACCGCCTACCCTGCCTTCGGCTATTGTAACAGTCAGTGAGGTTCCGGGTGCTGAAGAAGGACAAGGATTTGGATATTGGACGAGTAAGGTGTCCTCTTGGCAATGCTTCTCTAGCTGCTTTAGGATTGGGCCCGAGACCAGGTCGGTAACATCTGAGGCCAAGGAAAATATGCCAATGTGATCCCTCTTGGGCAGTGCCAGGATGGCGCATTCCCAAGCATCAAACACCGGTCAAAACCTCGGGGAGTTTACTTTGGTGCAACTTTATGCTCCTAGCCGTTACATTCATTTTTTCAAAAGCTCAGGTTTGTGGTGACAGAGTCTTCAAAGAAAAGTGAAAAGAGTAGTTGCAGAAGAGTGAATGATTAATGAGCTACCGACCCAGGACGATAAAGCTCAATTATCTGACATTAACAAGGAGGTTCAGTTTCTACCCTCTCTCAGAGTGGGTGCAACATGGGTTTCTTCTGAACTCGGTAACTTTGTCTGCAAACATTAGAGGGGAAGGCCAAATATATTTTTTAAAAACGTGAAGCATGATGAATTCTAGTGTGTTGTGTGACTTATTTTTACTCAACTGTGTTAGAAGGGAGACTTTTCCCTAGCATTAGAAGAAGCCGTCGGGGAGCCCAACCTTTGAAGCTTCGTTAGAAAACTAAAAAATGTCAAGACCTATGTGGCCTTCCACTTACCTCCCTTTGATTCTTCCTGGAGAACTTGGATTTGAACTACTGCTGGCGTTGCTTACAGTTTCCATCCGTGAAGATTTGGATTGAGACTGCTTGCCTGCTGATGAAAGAGGCTTATTAACAGCTCCCAGAACATTGGCTGTTTTGGGCTGAAATCAGAAATACATGACCATTAATTTTTTGCTCAATTAAAAACATAAGCAGGCTAAAAAAACTATAAGGAACTCTGAGAGCGAACTAAGGTCAAAACACATGCTTGCGTATTTATAAAATTTGTCCCCGCCTGGTAAGCACTGATATTTTTTTTATTAGACTACAAGCCAAATCTTAGACATGGCAGATTAAAAGCCATATGGAGAGTGAGGAAGTAGAATTATCATTGCCATTAAAAAAAAAAAAGAAGTCTTGAAAGTAAAGCCAAAAGGTTTTACTAATGATGGCCAAACTCCAAAATGAGAACAGATGTACTCCAGTTCTAGAATGACCTGAAAGAACTTTATTCTACACATTGTTATTTGAGGACTATTTCAAAAGAGAGGAGTCATACAGTTCCCTTCCCTGTTGGGATGTTTGCTGTAAAACTCCTTGAACAATTGTAGCTGTTAAAAATAAATAATGTTCTGCTCTACTGCAAGATAACACTTCGAAAGCTGAGCTTGGCCAGTTGAACCAGAGTCCTCCTGGCTGAGATGGGCCGGCCCAAAGCCAAACCTGATCCGAGAGGCTCGGGCCAGTACCGGGCAACAGACCACCGCACCATTGTTAAGACAGGGCCATATATAAAAATATATCAGGGCCATTTTGAACATGCCAGCAGACCCTTAGCCCAAGTAGGTTAGAGGCCACTTTCCAATTGGACTGGCTGTTGTCCAGCTTAGGGTTGTACCAGTCATGCTGTGGTCAGCCCTGCAATGGGCCAGAGCTGCCTGAGAGGAGCCTGGACCCACAAGGATTAGGTATTGAGGGTCTTGGATCCCTGATCCTTACAAGGCCCTTCAAAACAATAGCAGAGAGAATGAAAAGTATTCCCACACAATAATGGGGAATTCTGCTTCTATTCCCCTCTCCTACTACTGAGCAAACTGGTGATTTCCCTCTAGTTCTAACAATAACTCTCCTGAACTGGAAATGTCACCTCTCTGATGATGCATTCCCCAGATCACCCACCAGACAGTGACCAGGAATGGAAGGTCTCTGTGCCCTCACTCTTCTGCTGAGTCCCAGAACCTGATGAGTGCCCTCAGAGGCAGTGCTCCTGGGCTTCCTTTTTATCAGCTGATGGTGCTCGAAGAACCTACTCAAGAATTACCAGTTTTTGTTTCCGCACACAATCTGACAGTTAAAAAATTCCTGAAGAATTTCTAAAAATCCTTGTAAAAAATTTAAGCTCTGTCCTCCTAAAAGAATCAGAGATGATCCAAAGTCCTTTTTTATTTAAAATCTCCAGCTTTCTACCCCATCAATACATTCTTGTAAAAGATGCCTTAATGATTTGAGTTACTCCTCTTACTTCTGTTCAGGTGGAGGGTCTTAAGCACTGAGCTAAGCAAAAGGGTGATAGCTAGATGCACAAGGTAGAAAAGTAATGAGAACGAATATTCCACACACTTGAATAATCAACACTGAATAATCAAGACAGTAATATAACCAATTTTATACCCAATTTTGGAATATCACCTTCTCACTTCATTGGACATAGCATAGGGAGCAAATACATCTCTCAATTATGTCTTAGAGTCAAAAATTGAGAATTTCTATTTTATAAAATTTAATGAAATTAGAGGCCCATTATTCAAAAGAACTAAACAGCAAAATCTTACCTTTCCGGGAGTAAAAAAGGACTTCATTTCTGGAGGCAGATAATTTTTGGTGTTACTGAAGTTCTAATGCCAAGGAAAAAACAAGTCAGTGAAAACTTTTACAAAATGATACAGCCAACGGGTTATTCAGACACCATTTCCTCTGTTTCGAAGTATTATTATTAAACCTAAAAATTAATCCCCCTTATAAACTCTTAGGAAACCAACACATAATTCTGATATCTAAACTGCGGGAAGTTAGAAGTCCAAAAACGCAAACCTTGTCAGGCTGGGTAAAGAACCGAGCAGGAAGCACTGGATCTTTGGGGGATTCCAAACTATATGTCGTACTCTTAGACATAATGATGTTCATTGCTACATCACACACGGTGTACAGTTTCTGCAATGTTGCACAACAAATATACAAGTTAGAAACCTAAACTTGGCGTTGAAGAAAAACATGATTTCCTGACTTGAAATTATTTTTTCCCGTTGTGTTTTATTCTACTCAAAGGCATTAGAATTAGCACATGACAAATGACGAAAACCATCCACTCAAAGAAAAATCTGGTAAGAATACTAATTACCATGCATATAGGACTATGGAAAAAAATGAAGCATACAGTCTTACTGGTTTTGGGTTTCTTTCTGGGGGGTTGAGGGGGGAGAGGGGATGTCCTTAGTCCATCCCTAAAACTAACAGTCTGGGCAGAGTAAACTTTAACAGTCACATACTTCATTCATCTTAGCATCATCTGGTCCTTGAGCATCTTTCGTTTGTTTAATGTTTTCCACCATCTTTCTAATAAAGGCATGACTGTTATTTTCATTTTTAGCCATTAAGATTTCCAGGATGAACCAAAGGCATCTATGGAAAAAAAAATCGTTCTTCCATTAGATAAATGTGGAGTTCAGCAATTCGCCAAAAGTTTTAAAATGCAGCATCTTTAAAAAAAAATAAAAATTGAAGAAATCTTAACACATAGCACTCCCACAAACTTGAAGCAGGGGTGGATCTTCTGATTCCAACTTCAACTGAGACATGAATTGGCTTTCTGGACCTAAACCTGGGTATGTGTGCATGACCCAAGCTGCGATCTTTCTCTGCCTCTGTGCCTAAATGTCTACGTAAGCAGGATGCTTTGAGTGGGTATCATAGTGCCGGCAAGATGGATGAAGGATCAAGGACCAGGCCTGATCTTTGCGTCCCTCCTTCATTAACAGCAGGGAGGACTTGAGCACTGTTATAAATTCATATGTCTTTTGATGATTAAATAACAAAAAATAAAGGCATGTACTGTGCTAAGAGTTAGGATGGATACAAGTTAATGAGGTTGGAAACAGTCTCTGTCCCACAGGGGCTCACTGTCTACTGAGGGAGAGGATTATCTTCCCCATTTTGTAGATGGGGAAACTGGACCAGAGAGAAGTTAGCCATTTGCCCAAAGACACACAGGAGGCCAGTGACAGAGCTGGAACTAGAACCCAAGTCTCCTGATTACCAGTCACAAGCTCTTTCCACTAAGCCACACTGTCTCCAAATTCTAATCAACTGTTCTAATTACCAAATTTATTATTTTCAAATATTTTAGCAACAAGTTTTGAAGTTAAGAAACATAAAAATCATTTTCAAAATCACCACCACAGAGAAGGTCTGTGACCTTTGGGCATTTGATATTCACCTCACCCTCAGTCCCACAGCACTTATGTACATAGTTATAAGTTATATAATAGACATTATTTATTTATATTACTGTCTGTCTCTCCCTCTAGTCCGTAAACTCGTTGTGGACAGGAACGAGTCCATCACTCTGTTGTATTCTCCTAAGTGCTTAGTACAGTGCTCAGCTCCCAGTAAGTGCTCAGTAAATACCACTGATTGATGTTCACTAAAGCACTCATTTCTTCTTCACTTATCTGTCCCTGGGAGTAATCTAAAGAGAATTCTTGCAAATATAAACATCTAATGAAAAAGTCACAAAAAACTGCTAAATATAAGTTTTTTGCAACATCTGGTAGATTTTATTTTAAATGGCATTTATTAAGTGCTTATTATGTGCCAGGCTGAGGCAGATACAAGATCATCAGGTTGGACACAGTTCATGTCACTCGTGAGGCTCATAGTCTTAATCCCCATTGTACAGATGAGGTAAAAGCTCCACAGAAGCTAAGTGACTTGCCCAAGACAATACAGCAGACAAGTGGCAGAGCTGGGATTAGAACTCAGGTCTTAGGCCTATGCTCTTTCCACTAGCCCTTGCTGCTTCACTAGATTGCACCGGTGCGCTCCTCCAAACGAAGAGTAAAAAGTTACTCTTAAGAAATTAACCTCTTGGGAATTCTCCCGGTATACTATAAGATCCTTGAAAGCAAGGACTGTGCTGACCAAATGTACTGGAGAAGCAGCATGGCCTAATGGATAGAGCAGGGGATTTGCCACTTGATGGCTGTGTGACCTTGAGTAAGTCACTTCACTTCTCTGTGCCTCAGTTACTTCATCTGTCAAATGGGGATTAAGATGGTGAGCCCCATGTGGGACAAGGCCTGTGTCCGATGCGATTTGTTTCTCTCGATCTCAGGGCTTAATATAGTGCCTGGCACACACACCTAAGTGCTTAACAAATAGAAGGAGTGAGACTTATTAGAGCAATGTGGCTTAGTGGCAAGAGCACAAGCTTGGGAGTCAGAGGACATGGGTTCTGATCCCTGCTCTGCCACTTACCTGCTGTGTGACCTTGGGCAAGCCACTTAACTTCTCTGTTCCTCAGTTACCTCATCTGTAAAATGGAGATTAAGACTGTGAGTCCCAAGTGGGACAACCTGATTACCCTGTATCTGCCCTACCACTTAACAGGGCTTGGCACATAGTAAGCGCTTAACAAATACCATAATTATTATTATTAAATGTCATTATTATTATTATTCTACTCTCCCAAGCTCTTTGTGCAGTATTCTGCACACAGTAAACAGTCAGTAAACATCACTGATTGACTGGGAATAAAGATTTATGTACAGTGTCCAAATGCCCTGAAGTTTTGCCACTAATCTAAATTTAATAATTTGCACCGCTTGTTGATTACCCCGTCAGCCATCCTTTCCGTTGTGATCTAGTGGAAAAAGTGAAAGGGCTGGAGTCGGGAGACCTAAAAAGGTCAGTCTAACCTCCTCCAATGTCTAGCTGCCTGAACCTGGGCAATTCACAGACCAAGTTCTCATCCCTAAAGGAGGGAAATGAATGCAATAATCTGATCAACACTTCAGACACCTTTATAAAAATAACTGCTACAAATCCAAGATCCTAGGACAATGAATGCTACATAATGCAATTGAACAACACCAGCCTCTGGAAGGCAAGGACTTCAGCATTATAGCCTCTCGGTCCTACACTGACTTTTTGGCCATAGCCACACATTGTGTGAATCACATCGCCACTGACATTACCTCCAAATGGGAAAGACAAATAGAAATAATGGAGTGGTTGCAAATTGAAACTCTTAAGTTTTGGGGACATAAAACCTGAAGAGAATGTTGGAACAATCTAGGCAGAAAAAAAATCTTACTCTTTAACATCTTTAAGTTGTTCAATATCCTGGACTTTGACATAATCTGGGTCATGTGCAAGAAGGTGGATGGTATAAGGAACAACATATTCTGGTAGAAGTGACAATAATTTTTCTGAAAAGCAAAAGAAAGAACAGAAGTTTTGGATTAGGGAAAAAATGATTTTCCAATTAACATTCCTTGCTTTGCATGGGAATCAAAGTAGCTGCAAGTAGGAGGCCGGTTCAGATGAACACATTGGAAAATCATAAGCATGCACCCATCTTGAATTTCATTTTCCTCACTCACCCTCACCCTCTGTGAGCAGCCCATATAAAATACACCACTTTTACATAAACCATGATGTTTGCCAGAATAAGTCCTAATTCAGGATTTAGATGAAAACAGTTTTACTTTTTACATTATCATCCCAACAGCAACCTCAGACAATTCAAAACCTCTCACTACCAGAGTCAAAAGCAAAATGAGTATTTGAGCTTTCTGTCTTTATTCTTGCTTGGACTTTTACATGGCAAAAATTCAAACTGCCGGCCTGCTTTGGCAATTTTAGCTACAGTTTAAATGGTAGGAAAAAGCAAAAAGAATGGAATTGTTTGAAAACATAGAAGTGTGAAATTTATAAAAAATATAGTGCCACAATCATGATTTCTCAAACATTTGGACTTAGTTAAATTTCACTCACAAATGTCACCTAAAAAATTTAACATGAAATATTTGAACAGCCAAAAATACATTAATAAACAAACTCGGAGGTGCTCTTCAGAACATTTTGAAGCCTTGTTGAACCCAGATCATTTTGAAATTACTTTCGTTGAAGACTAACACAACTCTTATTCTTTGGGTTAGAAAGATATTCCTGTGGCTCATGGTTCATCTTCTTTGTTGAACAATATTGGGCGCTACAGGAGATGTTTGGGGAAGGACAGGAAAAGAACATCTTCCCTGTCCTCAATGAACTCACAATCTATTCTCCACATGCTAAATTCTTTCTGGGGTTCTCTACGAAATGTCTGCTACTCCAGGATCAGCAACAAATACTTTGTTGTCCCTGCGGTGGGTCGGAGGTGGAAGAGTATTTAAGAGGGATGTGGTTTTTCTCTTTTCTCTTCTCCCTTCTTCCTAGCCTCCTTATTTCTCTGCCTCACTGAATTTATGGAACTAGTTTTGCCCAAAGGGCAGTGGACGGAACAGAGTGAAAAGCGGGTAGACGCCATACACAGCACATGCACCCTACCCTACAGCCAAATCCCCTCCACAGAAATGCCATTAACGGTCTACGTATGAAGTCTGGTATTCTGTACAATTTTAGTCCATCTTAGCTCTGGTCTAGAGATGTGTCAGAAGCTATATATGGCTCAAGTGGAATTATTTCCCCCTCCCTTCCCCATTTATGCCATATGTCTGCACATTTTCACATGCAAAGTTTGTACTAGTAATATTCATTAAGCCCTTACTTTGGACAGAGGACAATGGGAAAGAATACACAAGTGGGAATGAGAAATGGTCCCTGTCTCTTGGAAGGCTCGAAATCTAAAAATGAAAAGGGGGAGAGGGGAGTGCTCACAGCTGCCGCATGCACACTGGATACATTTCTAGTCTTACATGATTGGCCAAGTCCAAAAGTCCTCCAAATGTCAACTTGATCTTCCACATTCAAAATATAGTGGGGAAAAGGAAACCCCAAATTTGTGACCTTTGATGCTAAGCTTGTTTTGCAAGAGTGATGCTGATAATCATCCCAGCAGCAGCAATGCTACTTTCTCTTTGCTCTTGGTCTTTCTGAATTCCTTTTATTGAGGATCAAAACAATCCTTTTATTCTAGATTTTTCACCAGTTTTCAAACCAAAGTTTATTCTGGGCCAAGGTGATGGATATAGCAAAAAAAAAAGCCCCCACAGTGTCTTAGTATAAATTGCCTGTACTAAGACTAGTAAAACTGACTCATTGCAAAACAAAGACTCTTCAAAAAAAATTTGTTACTCTTCCCCACCACCCCAGCAATAATGGTTCTCAGTCCTCTATTTCCCTACTTGACCAGTTCAACTCTGCTCAGGTGGATAAAAGCCCAGTATAAAACTCATCAGTCTTTTAGCTGACTTCTTTGCTCACCAAATGTAGTGTTAAATACACATTTATTTTTTCTTAAATAAAGGTCACTTAACAGATATCCCTGAGTCGTAAATCTATTCATTTCTAACAAGTCGACTTTCTGTTGTTCATAGTCTTACCACTGACTGCTGCGTGCTGTTTCAGATATTCCCGTCGCACATTTATATTTTTCACCAGGCACTGTCTGGCATGTGCTCTTCTTTCTTTGACAGGGTCTTTCGCACACAACGCACATATTGCCATGTATTCCAGTGGGAGCCGTAACCTGGAAAGGCCTTTATGGAGTTTCTGAGCAAACACTTGCCTTACTTGGTAACACTCATCCTGTGAAAACAAAATAATTAGGGGGCACTTAGCTAGGATTCAACAGCCATGAAAATAATCACTCACCCATTCTCTTACAGAGAAATGATCTGGACCAACCAAATAAGGCCATTACGTTCTTTCTCAATGGGTCGGGGAGGATCTCATCGAATCTACTGGGCTTTGTGTGATCCCTCGGAGACCCCGTAAGATGTAAAGACAGACAAGTAGGCTCCAACAGAAATCCAAGTTTTAGTTGAGCCTCTGTTCCTGCCTGTAAATTTCCAAGTCAAACTGATGGCCCCTTGAACAGCAGGGAAGTTATTATTTCTCACTTTTGTAACCAGAAACCACTCGGTCCTCAGAATGAAAGCGGGACTATCTTTGAAGCTTAAATCATTTACATTCATTAATATTCACCACGTGTCCCCTTAGATAATGGCTAAAGAGCACATGTAATCATCCCCATTATCAGACATCAAAACCGAGCTTTCAAATTAGGGCAACTAAGATTCCTTTGTTCCAATTCTAACACTCTATTCTCTGGGCCTCGCAAATATCATTACCATCACTGTGGTGGTTATTAAGCGCTCACTGTGTGTCAAACAGTGTTCTAAACACCGGAGTAGACACGAGTTCATCAGGTGGGAAACAGTCCTTGCCCCAGTCTAAATTGGAAGGAGAACAGGTATTTAATCCCCCATCACTGTTGAGGAAACTGAGGTGCAGAGAAGCTTCTTAGAGGAAGTTATTTTAGCTACAAAGGGATAGGATTAGAAAGAACCGATTTAAAATCATTACTGGCTGATCGGAGCACAACCAGCATGTTGAGAAAGCTTTACTCCCTGAGCTGGGATGAAGAGTAGCTCTTTTACAAACTGTAATGATTTCACCTACTGAATAAAAATAGCATTTTGAAACACCAAAACAAATTTCACTTTGAATCTAACAGTAGAATTGCTGGAGAGAAGGGTACTAAGGATAGAAATTATCTGTGGGTCACTCCCCGGGGCTAGCTCTAGGGACCTTTGGCAGACCCTTGGAAGCATATCTGCGCCAGTGGGCCGGGAAGGAATCAGCTCCAGACACACCACATTAGGGGGTGTGGAAATGAAGTCCGATTAAGGGAATTACTTGGATTAAAAGGAAGAAACCCACACAGGGATGACTGACACTTAATATCAAGTCAAACCTATTTTCCCTTTATAGTGATACTTGAAAACTACAGAAATGAGACAAGCATCTCTGTTTTAAAATTTACTGAAGATAGTTAACAATAGCAGATTCAGGTTTTCAATAATTAGTTCTGCTCATGAACTAAAGGCAAAATTCATCAACATATTAAGTTGGTAATTACTGATGAATTTCTTTCAATCCAATGGACTCATTTAAACACATGTTTTTCAGGCAGTTGAAAAATTTCACTATTGCTAGGTTTGGTATTAGTTAAATTTCAGCATTAGAGATAATTATGTTTTTTAAATGACAGAAAGCTAAAGAGTTTATAATTTCACATTCCACAGACATTTCCCTTACGTTGATAGCTAATGCACATAGCTGGTATTGTTCTAATGTGATGATTTCATGGTAGCAGGGTTCTTGTGCCAGTTTCACGATAGCGCTACCGGCAGCCAACCTCAGGCGGGACATATCAGGTTTGCTGAAAAATAAGCAAGGAGAGGTGACAGATTAATTCAGCTTATTTCTTCTCATGGCATTTATTTGTTCCCTCTTTGGGGCTTCAAAGTTGTCCAGAGGAAAAAAATGTTACCACACCTACGATGTTTACATTACTAAATTAGAGACTCTAACCCTCTAAATCTACAACACTCTAGCTCTAATAAGGGATGAAACTAAACCAAAATTATATAAATAGACTTTTGCCCCTCTGACACAAACAGGGTGCAGCCAAGCAGTGAATAAGCCATTTTGGTGGTCATTTGCTCATTGACAAAAATTTAAGGACTTTTTTTTTAAAGCTAAAAATGATCAATCTGGCATATCTTGATGCTCTCTGGTGGTTATTCAATATGCTGAAAATATCACAATGCCACAAATCCTTCATTCCACTAGTGCATGTAAATAAAATGATATTCACTTCTTAACTAGAATCCAGGATCTGCTCAAGATTTTTGGTTCTTGTTTAGTTTAAAATAAAAACAAAATACTTTTTTTCAGTAAATGGGTTCTCATTACCATAGTAATCCTTTGGCTACTAAGAAAATTTGGTCTTTATCAATATCCTTCTTTTAGTGTCAAGCATCAGACTGTCAAATTACTCAGAGAACTGATATATTTCTGAGGGCATAAATGAGAAAATAAATTGATGCTTCACAACTGGTGGATCAAAGAACATTGATATAACCAGGCAATCTTTTGGATGTGTTCTGGCAACCCAAATTCAACCAAATGGTAGCATGTCTGAGTTAGCTACATGTGCACATTTGCGGCTAAACGCCTTTCTAGTCCTTTGAAGACATTAACCTTCAAGTGCATCCCAGAAATGGCCCATGATTTTAAGATGCCGCAGACAAAACATTTTGATAAACGGTGGTCTAGAAAACAGTAATTTCCCCTTCTGGCAAAACCATCACCACTGAAAATTAATTTCCATGGGCAAATCCTAAATGATTAGATCACATCAGGATACCAAAAGAACTGAGGAAATGTGAAGGAGGGAAATCAAATCCATGTAAAATGACTGGCACCTCAGTTCAGGAAAAAAACAACCCTGATTTTAATGGATAGCTGGGTGCCCTCAGACCTTCCTCTTCCTCCCTTCTAAGGGTAGGGATATAGGATATAAGAAGCCCATCAGGTTGCCTTCATACTATTTTGCCCCAGCAAATATCCATCAATCAATAGCACTGAGCACTTTTACTGTGTGCATAGCACTGTATGAAGCGTTTGGGAGAGTGTTAAGACAACGGAGTGGATAGACACCATCCCTGATCACAAGGAGCTTGCGGACTAGAGGGACTAGCCAGAATTAATGCAACTGGGAGCTGAACCAGGCCCACCCCCATCATCATCACCCCCATTATTCTTTGTTTTTACCAGGCACCCAACATGAATATGAATCCCCTACACGTTCTCCATCAAAGACCCCCACCCCAACCCCTCCTAGCAAATCCTCCATCTCCAGCTGCCCCTTTGTCCCTGGCCCTACAGCACAGATAGGTGGAGTCTCTAAGCAACAGCCATGACAGGACAGATCCAATTTGGGGCTGGGTACAGAGCAGAGTCTGAGGCAAGAAATGTTTGAGAGGAACCTACTGTCTCCACTACCATTTTAGCGTGGTTCTGGATCAGCATCATGTTTTTTTAAAAATTTTAAGACCAAACTGTCACTTTACCACAGCATACTATAAAAGAAACTAAAAGGGCACAGATTTTACTGGAAAATTTACTGAATCAAGCCATGATGTGAAATTATGTACAACGTGCCATCTTCCGGGAAGGACATTAGAAAACCCAGCTACTCTTTATGCACACCCAATAAACTCAGAGACGGTGCTGGCTGGCTTCAATCATCTAAGGAGTAGTTTGTTTAATGCAAAAAAACTTAATTACTGATTGCATACCTAATTTTTCCCTGTTCAGTTAAGTCACCATCACTGTGCAGTATCGTTGTTAACAATCTCAATGTAGATGTTCCTGATTTACTGTGATTATTTTTCATTCCTAGTAACCATCGAACCATCATTTTAATTGCTTGGATCTGAAAGAAATGTTGAAAAATGAATCAATGAATTACATCCTGCAGAAGATTTTTCAAGCAAACGGGAGTTACCTTACAAAATCAAGATAGGGTTTCTATGGCTTTCTTATAATTACAGAAATCGTTTTTTTAGGAGATAGGAAATAACTCCTTTGCATGTTTAAAATCAGGGATTTAATCATCTTAGTAACAAGGATGGCTCTCCCTGCAATTTTCCAAGGCTTCACTAAATGCACACAAACTGCAAATAAATAAATAAATACAAAGTTTCTCTTCAAAATCCTCAACTAAATCCCCTCCACCTATAAAAGACTGAAGGGCTATCATTCCCACCCTTTCCAAAAACTGGCTCCTTTAATGCCCAAGGAAAGGGATATTTTCCAAGGATCTTCTGCTAAGTTTTTGAAAGGGAGAGCTGGATATGGCTTGGCTTCTCTGAGATGGGAAGAGGTGGGATGTGCCAGCCACCCTTGCAGAATTAGCAGTGACTTTGGACCTGGGACTTCAGGGCCCAAGCCCTCGGTGAACCTGCCTCATTTTACTAGCGGAGGGCAAATTACATTCAATAGGAACCTCTGTCAAATGTTAATCCTAGATTTTGAAGAAAAAAGAATGCAGTGAAAGATAATATTGCCTCATTAGGAATTTTACCTCATCAAATGCAGGTTCACTAGTCTAGAAATACCTCATTTTTCAAAAATAAATTAGGAAGTTAACATTTTAATGGTTGGAAAGTGATCCTTAGATTGGAAAGCCTCGGTGTTTTAGGTTAGAAGTGACTCTTAACTATGTAATTATAAACAGTTAGTGAGCAGCACTAAAGGGAAAGGAGGAAGAAGAGGAACCAAAGATGTGATTACCACAACACAGCAGAAAATGGGAAGTGAACTCATTAAGACTACCCTGAATCAGGAAAAGAGGATGGGCTGGTGAGGTAAGGGGAAGGAGTTGGGAGCAGGAGATGAGTGGAAACAAAAGGGAAAAATAAAATACAATAGAGGTGGGGAGTTAATTCACCGCATATCTATTCTATGTAGCACTTGGTAGACTGCAAAAGAGACTCAAATATCCTCCTACCTCCCTCCTCTTTCTTTGGTAACCATTTACAAGAATGGATATTATCAAGCTTAAATATACACATTAAAAGGAAAGAAGATGGTGCTAACACTCACTTTGACAAGTGTCTCAGGAGAAACTTCTTCATCAGAAACCCACAGTTTGGTTGTCTTTTTCCCTGGAAGCTGAACCAAAATGATTTTTTTTAAATGAATATTTTATTATCTGCACTTTGTTAGCAATACCAGCACAAATTAGTAAACTATAATGCAACTTTAGGGAAAACAGCATGGCCTAAGGAAAAGAGCCTGGACCTAGGTGTCAGAGAACCTGGGTTCTTAATCCCTGCTCTGCCACTTGCCTGCTGTGAGCAGGTTCAAATCACTCCTTTCCTGTGCCTCGATTCCCTCATTTGCAAAATAGGGTTTCAAGACCTGATCTCCCTTCTACTTAGATTCTGAGCCCTTTGTGAGACAGGGACTGTGCCGACTTGATTATCTTTTATCTACCGCAGTACTTAGTACTGAAATACCACAGTGATTATTTTCATTTCACCTCACTTTCCCTGCTTATGCAGTCACACCAGCTTTTGAATTTTTTTTTTAAATTAGTGACTTAATACTGTATTGACTGGCTAACTTTACACATGTAATTGTGGTATTTGTTAAGATCTTACTGGACCCCAAATATTATACCAAGCACCTGGGTAGATACAATACAGTCAGAACAGACACAGTCCCTTTCTATGTCAGGAAATCAAGACTCAATCCCTAAATTGCAGAGTATGCATTCTGATTCAACTGGCTTAAATTTTGCTTTTTCATGCAAGATCCCTAATCCTCCACCTGTAGCCTGAGCATTGCCATCAAATCCAGTTTTTATTTCTTCAAATTAATCCCCATATCATAACAGTCATAACATATCATAACCCAAGCAATTTGGGGAACATTAGCACTTCAATACTACCTGATCATGCACAATAGGGTTTGACCCTTGAGTTTATGAACTGAAAATGAACTGTGCTCTTTAATAGCACTTCAGTACTACCTGATCACACACAATAGGGTTTGACCCTTGAGTTTATGAACTGTGCTCTTTAAATTAAACCAGTAGATCCAAATCTCCATTACTATGTCTAGGACTCCTCTAAACAAAGTTGAATGCAGTAGTGGGTTCTGGGAGCTGCAAACAGGGCAGGAGTGGCGATGAGCGGGGTCGACAAACATGCATTCCTAAATCCCCAAACTGTATCTGGAAATGAAACTGGAAGCGCAAGTATGGATGGGGACCACTGCGGTGCTGGGAAATTGTGCCATGGTCACAGGCATCCGTCAATACTCTGCATCTGTCAACACTCTCCCCCCCACAAGCAACGTCCAGTGGTGGTGAGGAGCCAGAATCACTATGCACCCCTAGAGTGGAGGCCCAGGAATGGATTCAGCACTCCCTCCTGGCCATGCAACCTCCACGGAAGGCAGGATACCCTGAGAGATCCGTGGGACAGCTTGATGTCTCAGCCTAAGGAAAGGAATGGCGCTGGGAGACGTTTAGATCGACTACATCTGGATTAGCATCTCTAGGTCTCTGTACTGCCCCCCAATCCTGAATAATCCCAATCATTATTTCTCTGCATAGGGTTGAGACCCAAGTTTTCCAGAGTTATGGGATCTGAGTGTTGCTAATCCAAAACTCTGATTAAAATGAAAAGCTTATCACATTCGCTACCTGAAAAAAGGTGTTCTTTTCTTTTTAACTGAATTTTCCTTCAAGTCAAAAACACCTGCTCGCAAATCTATGTATAAGCAAGTATTATTTTCATCACTGATATCTCAGTGGCCACATGATCCCCACTGAAAGCCATCAGTTCCTGAAACAAATAAACTTACCCTGTCATTCATTAGAAGATCTTTCACGATAAAAGTAGCTACCAAAGACTTTAAAGGAGCCGCAAACTGATCAGGTGCAAGCATAGCTATGTGACCAATAGAAACCAATGGTGTTATGAGATGTTCAAGGTTGCTTGGATCTAGGCTTTTATGCAGTGGCTGAAACAACAAATGGTTGTCAAGCACTTTTAATTTAAACACTAGGTATGCACAAGAAGTATTTTTCAGATTTATTACGCTTGGTCTACAAAATATGAAAGTTTTCTGTCTAGTGAGAAACTAATGAAGATTCTTTGAGGACAAAAAAGTTTTTGTAGTCTTTTTGGTAACTGCAAAACAAGTCATCAAATTTACTCTAAAGTGCACTCAATTTCCATTCTTTAAAAAGTCAAGAGACCTATTTTTATATCTTTCCCTCAACATTACTGATTTCCAATCTTTGCCACACCCATCTGAGCGTTAGTCCACAAAGCAGTGGTAATGAAACCAGGCAGCAACACAATGAGATTAAACACATTTTACTCAGCAGAAATCCTTAACTATAATAACAGAAATAGTTAAGATCAAAACACTCTCAAAATATTTGTACTTTATTTCCAACTGGTATACAAAACTAATGTTCATTAGCAGAAATTTACCACCAGGTTCTTAAATCTCTATCCCGAGATTGTTAGGGCATCACACTCTAAATGTTGTGGCAATTGAAAATCTGAACCATCTAGGATAACTATTTCACTTGTACATGTTGGGAATATTCAGTAAATAGTGCTGAGTGAGATTACTTGATAATTTACACAATCAAGAACTAATATCTCTAAATGTAAACTGCATATTCACTATTATACTATATCTGCAGTTTAATATAGTGCCTTTTCAATAATTAGATTAAATATTTTGCCAAAACAGTATTTTCTCTGTTAATTTCATTCACATGTTGAGTCAGTCATACAGGCACCAGGGCATATGCACAACAATTATTTCAAAATGATCTTAATTCTCCAGAATCCAAGCTAGAAAACCTACTGAGGGTTCAGGTTATATAAAGCATATCTAAATTCCTCTCAAAAAAGGCATATTTTGGATCATGAGCCACTAAAAAGGAATAGGAATTACTGTTTTCAATCCAACTGTGAATTCGGAAAGATTTAAATATTTACCAAACCCCTCACTTTCAAATATTTTGTGGGGCTATGTTTAAGTATTCAAGTCTAATTGGAATTACAGCATGATAAGTGCTTACAGCTGACATAATTAAACCAAATATTCTTTTTACCTCAAATATCTGTGCAAACTGTGTTTCTTTACTGGAAAATATTGCATGGATACAGTGGATGGCATACTTCGCTTGACGAGGAGGTCCTTTTTTAGCTTTGTGGTGTAAAACTGGAAGTAGAGCTCTAAAATAAAAATAAGTATCATGATAAACAATTGAGGGAAAATTAATTATGTTGGCTATATTAGGCATGCTTTCAAAACAGGGTGGAAAAATATACCAAAAGACTTTCAGGTAAATAAGTCTATGGTTTTCAAAAGTCAATATTAAATCATAAGATTACATATATAACCAATTCACTGCTCCACTCCTTCAGAGTGGCATTTCTGCACTGATTTGCATACTATAGTAGAACATTAATATTACCAAACGTGTACTTGGTTTGGGGATTCTGTTTATGACTTCATCTCTTAGCATAACAGTAACTTAATTGCTGTTAAATATCAAGAGCTATTAATTACTACAGATTTGACTGACATACTCCAACTGAAATGATAAAACTTATAATTACACTTGGGGAATTATAATTTGTCCTCGTAGCTGGGTCCTGAAAAATTTCATCCAAGCAAGGAGACAGATGGGCAGGTTGATCCTTGAACCGTTGTTCTGGATCCATGAAAAAACACCCCAGCAGATCTGCTCCCATTTCCAGTGGAGCGTAGCCAGTCCGAGGCTCCTGAGTTACACATGAGGCTCTTAGGGTGTGGCTCACACACGTGTTTTATTATGATTTTGCCCCCACTCCAGCTACTTAAGTAGAGGCAGCAGTGCCCCAAATCATGTAGGCCCTGGCTGAGGTGTAGAGCTCACATTCCCACCCCCAGGTGTTTCTTGCTTATTGACACCACTCAACTGCTTCCTACTGATGACACCACCAGCTCTCTGCTACTTGCCAACTTCCTTGAAATGCCTATCTGCCATCCAAGTTACCACGGCTGTTGGTCCTATTAGATTTTTGCTTTGTGGCTCTTCACTTCATGAGGCTTGCCCACACCCAGTATATAGGGTACTAGTTTTCAGAACCCTTCGGCTAAAGAGAATCTGCCCTCTGGGTGGCTGCTGCATTAGTAGCAGAAACTCACATTCCGTTACCAAAGTATTTTAAACCAAACACCTCAACTTGGTAATGTATTTAAGTTAATCAAGCAATGCCGTTCTTCTAATCAAAAGGATCAGGCTCCTGCAACCTCCTTTGATTGGAAAGTGGTTTCCCTGAACAGGAATTACCCAACCTAAATTTAAATCCAGTAGTTATGTTCACTCAGTAGAATAACTTGGAATGGATTCAACTCACGATCGGATGTGCGGGAAGTCCTCTTCAATTTTGCTTCCCGTGTTTTTAAAAATTTGTAAGGCGGCTTCTGCTACTTTTTCATCATCCATTTTTAGGCAAGCGAGGAGAGACTCGAAAGTTTCAGCCGAATGGAATGAAATAGGATGCGTAAATGAAAGGACCTGTAAGAAGATGGGTCACAAGAATTATTTTTCATCCCGCTTACCTTCAGTAATCAAGTGCTACAATTCTTTATCAAATAATATATTCAGGACCACCTGCATATATAATTATACATGTGCTAAAACTGAATATTTGAAGATCCAGAATCTGAGGTACCACATCACCCTACAAGCAACTGAGACTCTTCCCTCCAACCTAAACAAAAAAATTGAAAGCTATTCTATAGTTCACATAGAAAGAATAGCTATACAATATGCTGAAAAACTGGGCATTTTATGGATGTCTTCAAGGTACATGATGTGTAAACATTTCTCTCATCCACAAAAATGTTTCCTAATAGATCTTTGCTCCTGCACTAAAAATTTCGGATATAACCCGCATAAATGCTAACTAGAAGCCCACACACTTTGAACCAAATTATTAACATCACTATCCAAATAGTTAATACCACAAAGAGATTAATATTCACTATTCTTTGCCTTAACTTAAAAACCAATGATATATTTTGAAGATTTAGGCTCAACTTTTCTTGTCCTTGTGATTGTGTGGCTCAGTAAAGTATGTCCCTAACTCAGATTTAGGTTTACCTACAGGTTTACTGCAACTACACAGTACTCGGCATGTTTTCCAACATAAAAAATCTGAGTGATTAAAATAAAGAGAAGTTTATAGTTGTTTAGGTTTTAAGAACTAGGTATTCATTTTGTGGGAAGATAGTAATTATTACCAGTGGACCAGGGGCTCACTGAGCACACGGCAGGCTAACTGCAGCACAGCAGCTAAACAGTAGTAAGTGCATGGGCCTAAGAATCAGAGGATTTGGGCTCTAATCCTGGCTGGCCACTTATTGGGCAACTCACAACTTCTCTGGGCTTCAGTTACCCCATCTGTAACATGGGGATGAAGACTGTGAGCCCCATGTGGGATAGACATTGTGCCCAACCCGATTATCTTGTATCTACCCCAGTGTTTAGTACAGTGAAACAGAAAGCACATAACATATACCGCCCCCCCAAAAAATTAAAATTTTTTTTACACAGTAGTAACCCATACTGAGCCTGCATCTTTCCAGGGTGGACAACTTGGTCAACTCAAACTGCTCAAGGAGAAGGTTCACACATACTAGGGTATTTATTGAGTGCTGCTGTGAAAGAGCACTGAACTAAATGATATCTCTCAAAGAGCTCTCAAAGTTCCCACATACAAGCAACAAAAAGGGGAAGGAATCATTACAATTTACTTCATTTGGAGAGGAATTTCCTTGGAGAAGAGATTCCTGGAGGGATTTCCTTTGAGAAGAGCCCAAGGAGAAATTATTAGGTCCCCATATGCTCTCAGCAAAAGGAGGGGGGAACCTGCTTAACATACAGAACTCTTTGACGGATGGAAACTAAGAGGAGTATGGGAAACATTTGGGGGTTTGGATTTCTTTGGCTGTTTTGCTGCAAAGGTTTCCTTCTATCAGATTATGCTGGGATGGTGCACCTACGCATGTAAGGCCAGTGGGTCGTTTGAATAAAGAGGATCTCTCATAAACCATGATCAATCACTCAACCAACCAATGGTATTTATTGAGAGCACTGTACTACATAGTTCGGAGAGGACAGTGTAACAGAGTTGGTAGACACGCTCCCTTCCCACAACAAACTTACAGACTACAGGTGTGTGATCCTAGCGTGTGCTCCCTTCAGGAATGGTTACCTAATGGGACAATCCCGTTATCTGAGCTGGTCAGTGGTAACAGTAAGAATTTCAAAAACTTGACCATGCACTTTTTAGATCTTCTACAAGTGAATCTTCCAATTACAAAAACTATATTTCCCAGTTGACGCTTCCTGAGCTCCCATAATGTGGTAGGTGCAATTAATGGGCATTTTCATGTTAATGCCAAAATGACTTACTATAGTCTAGGAATTTATAGTCAATTTACTAAGTGCTTGTCAAATAAATTTATCACATCAAAAATGCCCTCACTGCCATCTGAAGTTCCTAACTTTACTTAAAATTTGCTATTTCCTATATCTTCCTTCCATTTTTGCTGGAACAAAAATACACCATCTATTTCATTAAAACGTTACTCTCTTACCTTAGAAAAGTGAATTTCAGCCAGTTGACATTCATGAGGTTTTGCTAGGTTAGGAGTGAGGGTGTGCCCTAGAAATTTTGGGTCAGTTCAGGCAAACCAAAAACTGGAAACTGTAGGTTCATAGAGGAAAGTTAGAAGTAAAGGGTAAATATCTCATTATCAGAATCTAAGGGATCAAGAGGAGCACCCTTGAAAAGTTTGTTAAGGCTCAGCAAACACAGCTTGGGATGCAAGGTAAACAACTGATATGGCTTTTCCTAAGAGCTGTAGTGTGGTGTGTAAGGATTACTAAGAGGGTATTTACCTTAAGCAATTCAAGGCCTGCCCTTATGGCCTGGTCAGTAGGAACACCTTCATCCTCATCATCTGCTGTTCCATCTATTGACTTGTTCACTTGCTTAATAAGAGCACTAGAAAGGCAAAGGGAGAGAAATGGATGATTTTCATTTCTTAAGCAATCATCTATTAGAAATATGAAAAACAAAAAAAGTTCTAGCCTAAGCAGGTGCAAAACATAATGTATTACCCACAGCACCCTGAGACTGAATATGACAGCTTTATAATAAAAATTATTTTCACACATCCGTACATCGTATCTACCCACTCGACTGTACACTTCCAAGAACTTGGTACAGCGCTCTGCACCAAGTAAAAACTCGGTAAATACCACTGAGGGATGGTTTGGCCTCACAACATGTGTAGTTCTTAACAAGGTTATCTAGGTATTTGCTCATAAGTAATGAAAGGGAGAAAGGGCCAAAACTTTTACCTGTTTCTCTTCACCCTAGAAACTATCATAAATCAAAACCTAAGGACCATAATAGAAGCTGTAAGGACCACTCGGGTTCTTCATTGAACAGGAGCCTTTTCTGCAAAGTATGTAATGATCGTGGCACATTCTGGTCCATGAAATGTACTGCTACATATTCACACATAGGAATGCGATATCAAAAGATTACATGTGTTTTACATTGTTTGCATAGTGGGCTTAGAGACGTTCCATGAAGCAGAAGCTTCCGTGAGGTTGTGCTCTAGGGCTGAGACAGACCCCAGAGGTTCGGAAGTTGGTCATGCTGGCCAATTATGTTAGGACCGGTCTAACCCAGCTACAGCTCCCTCTCATCTAAAGGCAAATTATTTTGCCAAAGCACAAAATTAAGTTCGATTGGAGTAAAGTGTTTACTAACAAATCCCTGCTTGATATCGAATCCTCTCAAGGCAAGCACAGCAGTTGACAAAGGTGGATTTGTTTTAGTACTTTTCTTTCAGGAAGCTCTAAGAATTTCACATACAGACTTCTTTAACCTTCCAAAGACCTAGACAGAAGAGGGGCATTCAAAGTACAATTTTACGGAATGAGCTCAAGATTCAGAGAAGAGCAGTCATCTTTCTATGTGAGTGGCAAAACAGAGACTAGACCAAAGGTCTTCTAACCAACCAGTTCAATGCTCTTTCGACTAAATCTGTTCGATTGGCAAGAAAAGAATCGGGAGAATGCTATGGAAGAGATGACCGAGAAGCCATGTTTATAGGTGCATATAATAGCAAACTGCACAAAGTAGACACTCAAATAAATGCTAGTGATTGATATACCTGATAGATTCAGTATCTATGTGAACTGGAGCTATCCTCTCCAGGAGAAACTTGATCATCTCCAGAAAAGGATTTGTGGGTTGTTTAGGGTTACCCAGCTTCTTGGTAATTTCACGCTGAAATATATATTTGAGAGAATTACTATTACATTTATTTTGAAACAATAAAAAGCATGCACTTTAAACTCTCTTACCACACATCCTTCAGCCTGTTTGCAAGAACATGTTGGACTAACAAGAGTTTCTAACTGGTTTCTTATTTTCTCATCATCTTCCAAAACTTGTGTGAATTTCTTCATAAAATCCTGAGCTTTACCTGGATCTGGCAAATTTCCTTGATGAAAAAGGGAATTAAAACACAGTAAATATGTTTTAAAATCCAGTCAAATGAACTCAGTTTTTCTTTTTATTCTAGGAGTCTGTATTTCCAATGTTCCAGTAACTCCTATGCATAAGAAGGGTTCCAGGGGAAGTGTGTGTGTGTGGGGGGGTGTTAATCCTTGGAATTATAAACCAGTCTTACTTTCATACCTGGCAAATTAATAGAATCTACAATTGACTTTTAATCAGTGAATACAATGAATAGACATTTAACAGGAGAAAGACAATATGGCTTCTACAAGGCGAAATCACCCTTGACTAATTCTCTTGTATTGTACTCTCCAACCTGATATGCAATGTGATATCAAGAAGTAGGACAGAAACAGATGCAGACACTGGAAATGTAAGAAAGGACAGTTAGGAGTGCACACTCGGGAAAAGACTCAAGTGTGTACCTGTCTTTTCTGCTAAATACATACATGGATAAAAGTGCACTGTTGATAGTAATATGTCTGAGTCACAGGATAACTAACTGCATATGCATATATACATTTTGTTGAATGAGTGTAAATTTTCTTAAACTGAACTTGGGAAATGGCAAAGTCTGAGCAAGCAGTCCCAGAAATACTACATAAGTTCCAACCTCCTTAGGGGACAAAACTAATCTCATAAGGGGCTGGGATTCACATGCTGAAAAGTTATTCTTCCAATACAATCATCTGATTGGAAAAAACAGGTAAGTTTGTTTTCCTTAGCATGGCTCTCCTTATGCAGTGATGTAGAGTAAATTAGCTTAAAACCCAGATTTTTTGTTCATTTTAAAGTGACCCTCACAGTTACCTAGAGAAATCTGGACATGCAAATTCCAAGGAGAAGATTCTACTTTAGAGCTCTAGAGTCCTGCAGGTCTAGAGACAGAACTTCACAGACACAAGGAGCAACAAGGATATATTAGTTCTGCCCCCAGTCAAACTCACGGAGGCATCTGAGGGAAGAGGTACCCATAATTCACTTGCCCATCAGATAACCCCATGATATGACATTTCTGGATTCCCCAGAAACAGGATATCTGCCTGGCACCTGACTCGGGAACCTGTAAGCCATTGGCAATTTGCCACAAACTTTCTCCGACTGCAACCACTGTGGGAGAATCTTCTCCAGCCAATCTTTCCCCTTTCTCCCTGGAGGATGTTCCCAGGTCTCCCGCAATAACCAGGCTCAAGATCACTGGAATTCCCAAGATCAGGGAAGGTATCTACCAACTCTGTTGTGTTGTACTCTCTCAAGTGCTTAGTATGGGGCTCTGCACCCCTTAAGTGCTCAATAAATATCACTGATTGATTGGTTAGTTCATCACTGGAGGCCCTGACTTTCTGGGAGTGCCCAGAGCCAAGAAACCTCAACACCAGGGCACTTGCTGAGGGATGTTCAGTTCTCTCTCCCCGACTCTAGTAGCTGGCACCACATATTTGACATTTAAACAAAACAGAAGTAGAGATGAAAAGGTATACACTTTAGCCAGAAAGACAAATTTGATCTTTCACCATTCTAAAATTGATCTACTACAGTTTAAAGCCTAATCTCTTCTCCCTTCATCATTAACTGACCCACGGCATGGTATATTTCAGTGACAATAAATCCCAACTCCCTGCCTAAAACTTTAGCATGCCACTTTTGAATGTTTATATCTAGATGCATCTAGTTACTTTTATTCTCATTACATCCTTTAGCTTTTCTATTTAGGATAATGATAGACATGTCCAGTGGCTCCAGTGGATATTGACTTAAATTGGAAGGATCTACTGAAACAAATAAGCACATCTTGTTTACTGTGACCTCTGAAAAAGTAGAAAAAAAGGACTATAATTTGAATTTAATATTAATGTTAGTTTCTGTTAACATTAATTTGCATTAACTATTAATGCACACTACATATTTCAAAACAAAAGTATTCTTAAATCTTCCAACTTTACGTATTACTTACTTGTAATTACCATCACTTTTGAAAATATGGCTTTACCACTGGCATCTGTCTGTAAACCACACAAAATGTACAAATCAGTTCACTTGAAAAAGTCAAACAATATTTGCTAAAGCTCTAGACAAGAACAACAGCCAATGCTTTTGAACTTAACGCTCCCTCTGCTTTCCAAATATAACGACCACTACTGTACTACTACGCAATATCCTTTGAGAATACTCAACAGTGACACATGATCTCAATGATTTTTTCCCCTAAAAACATGTCCCGGTTACTAGCACTGCTGTGTTGCACAGAGAGGGGGTGAGACGTAGAATGGGTGGTGCACGTTGGGTTCCAAAACGGAGCCATGGGTTCAATGCAATCCATACCACGAAGGTATGGATCTGATCCTGATCTGAGCCACTATCTCTTTTCCAGAATCCCAAGTCGCTAGCCTTGGGGTTTGCCCAAAGACTTGGGGTGGTGACATGGGACTTTGGGTTGATGTCAGAAGTCCCAGAAGTGATGGGAGAAATGGCACGGCTCCAGAAGGGGCTCGGTGCTCTAGATACAACACAAAACCCACATGTAAAGTTCTAGCACACGTGCCGGCTGGAGGTTGCCAGTCCCTGCAATATTCCAATTAATTACAAAGTCTTCGACTGGCATTTCTCCCACCATGAAAAACCGGCTACAGCTTTCCCTCACTAATTCAGTCTTTTGTGTTAAAAAACAAAACAAAACAAAAAACAAGCCATATGAATCACCCTAGAGCAAAGCAATCTCTTTTCTTCTCTTCTCACCCCGCTTTCTTGTTCCCTCCTTCTTCCTCTCCAGGGTAAATTAATGAAATATCGTTTCTCCTTTAATCAGCAAGCATTTGCTG